>NC_139931.1:12521243-12958743 GCF_963514095.1 Eutrigla gurnardus | reverse complement strand
GATTTTTGGCTTTTAATTATAGTAAGAGAGGATTAATTATGGCAGTGGAAACAAGGGGCCATGCATTATTGATGCTATGAGTGAAGGGCTGGAGGGGGTAGAGGGTGCTAATTAAATCACTGCCCTACTGCCACGTCCTCCTCTGTCTCTGCTCTCCACCATGTCTTCCACCTGCTACATCTCCAAAACCCCACCCTACTTGCCTGCACACACCCACCCATCCACAAACACCTCTGGTGTCATTTTTTATGTTTTTTTTTCCGTCAGCGTTTTACTTCTACCTCTTTAAAATCTCCCATTCAAACCATCCTCACCTTTCCAGGAATGTCATGCCCAATCAGTGGCTTTTCTCTCTATCTCCATCACATCTTATGTTTGCATGCTGCCACATCCTCTTGATGGTGGTACATCTGTTCAATGTCCCTCAGTGGTGACATGTTTTACATTTCCTTCCTTTCTAAATCGCCACCTCAGTTTATTTCAAACCCCATTAGGAAAGCTCCTTCCAGTCAACATGGGATGAGCCTCTTGAACGGCCAAATGTAACAAAATGCTGCCATCTACTGGAATTTATTTATAACTGTTGCCTTTTATCATTTCCAGTCACCAGGTAAGAACTATCTAACATTTATCTGACCACAGTACCTAGTCAAACATTTGTAATTTGTAATTTACAAATTTATATATATATATTAATATAACAAAGAAAGGCATAAACTCCTTGGCAATATCCAGCCAACCTCTTTATATTAAATTACCACTCAATGGAACACAGAAGTATCTTTTATTTCTTAGAGATATGCTGCAGTCACACATCTGTGATGTGTTTTCTTGTCTTTGCTAAACGTGTACAGCCACGTGTCCAGAGAATAAAACCTTCAAACAGAATAGGTGTACAATTCTCACTGTTTTTCTTCATTGTAAAAGAAGCAATTGTTAGTTCATTTTGCAGGGGACCTCAATTGGATCCCAACAAGGTCTTCCGGTGGTCTTTAGATCCCAGTTTGAGACCTTATCTTATGTCTGTAATTCCTGTGGATGTCTTCCTAAATTCTCAGTGTCCTATCATGCGCCGTGTTGTCCCAACACATTCCAGATGGATAGTGGTTCCCTGGTGTCTGACATTGTAATGATAACAAGCTGCGAAGCTAATCCCCTGTCTATCCCCCTTTTTGTTCTCTCATATTTCCATGTACAGTGCTCCGTGCATAATTTTGGGCCAGGTCTTCCACAGCAGACACCCTTTATGAATACCCTTCATTGTAATTCAGAGACAAGAAAGCATGTCACAAAAAGTCTGAAGATATTACAACAGGTAAATCAATCAAATTAAAGTTTTAGGAAATCACAAAATGTATTGAACACAGAGAGCAAAAATAATCAATAAAATGTCATGACCATTTGCGTGCCATTCTAAATTGTAATTACATCGACAGGCCAGCAGATGGTGGACGTGCATCCTTCATCACCAACACCTTGCAACATGACCAAAGCTGATAGTGAAACTGCCCTGCACTACAGCATTCTGTGGTGTATGACTATGATTGTTCATGTGAGGAGCACCTGTTTATGTTGTGATGGTATGTTATATAACCGGATGGAGGGGGACGAGCGAGCAGTCAAGTGTTGAATGACAGACAGTGCCTCTCTGTGCCCCTCAACCAGGACACCTGCTATGATGGTACAAAGCCTCTCAGTGATCCGGACTAATTGAATATTTCATCTTTTGCAGTGATGTTTGTCCCTGAAATCCCCTGTGAAGGTATCAGCTTATTACTGCCGGAGCACCTGGCAGGTAGAGAGAATTACGTTGCATGAAAAAAGGGACATTACAATGTTTGTAATATTTTTGTCCTCTGGTTTTTTGTTTTTAAATACTGCTGCTTGTACCTTTTTAGCAAGAATTCATTCACAATACATACCCAGGAGGCATATTTTTACAGCAGATCAGGTAGCATCTGTAGGGGGTCTGAGGGGCCTGTGAATCACTTTCATAACAGGGAGGGTTTTGTCTGCCCTTTCCCCACTGATTGTCATATGGAACAAGATGCCCCGCTTCGGAGTAGATAGAATTACACACATTTTCCGGATCTGTCTTTGGAGCTGGTTTGGAGTTTCTCCAGTGTGTGTGTGTGTGTGCGTGTGTGTCTGCACATGTCACACATTTTGTACAGCATGTCCCTGCCTGCTGCTGGAGTTATTATCACACTCTGAGTTCTCAGGCTCAGAGTGTGATCCATCTTTTAGAGGTTTTCCCCCCTGCTTCTGCCAGCACAGTGATTTAATGACATGCCTGACACAAAACATAAACACATGTGGGCCTGCATGTGTAGATTATTTTAACCAATGTCCTCAAATACACATAGCAGCATCAGGACAAGAGCAAGGGACATACGAGGCTTAATTAGAGGTACAAACAAATAAAGACACTCCCAGGGCATTCAAACCCACAGACGTTGTAGAGGCTATCAGCGGTTACATAACTACATAGAACTAACAGATCAAACATCAACAAATGAATTAAAGTGGCAGCTTCAGGACATCAACTGAGGTAAACGCATAAAAGTTGTTTTTTTTATGCAAATCTTTTGTTAATCTATCTAGGCACAAATTAGTTCATGAAGAATATCCAGAGTTGAACTTGTCAGTGTGTCAGCAATGTGGAGTAGTTTTGTTTATAATTATGACAGACGACCTGAGGAATTTATGCCTGGCTGCTCTGAAACGTCTGTGTTCCTAGATTTCATAAGTTTACCTGACAGTTTGTCTCTCCAGTAGTCTATGGAGCAGAAGGGGGAGGCTGCTCACTCTGCAGTGCAACCCTTAATATATTTATATTGCTTTGACATAGTGATTTTTGGATGCGTTTTCCTCGTCTATATAACACAGAGCCAGACAGCTTCACATTTTAATCCAACGTAACCTCAGCTGCTCTTGTGGAGCTCTAGATGATGAGCTGAGAGGGCAGAGCCACCGGGAGTGCATATTGTTGGATTGCCCAAGAACAGAATGTGTCCTCTGAATAGAAAAAAAAGAAGAAGCTGATTTACTGGTGTCCTAAATCTGATTTTCTGGTGCTCTAATCCAGCCAGTATGTATTTTTGATGTCTCCACATGTGCTATTATGCTTTTCTAGAAATAATTATATGTGCATAAAACTTGTTTTAACTATTTTCTTATCTTAGCATTCTTTTCTGACCAGCTGTAATCAGATTTTACCGTCCCACCCCTAGTATGCTCTTTTGTGTCATCATTTTCTTATTGATTAATCCTTTTTACGTATATCAACATCTTTGTATTCATTTGAGATTCATTTCCTCACTTAATCTGCAAACCAAGGCTGAAAGACACATTTTAGTTTGCCAGGGAATGGTGATTATTTTTGGAGATTAAATGCCTCATTTTATATTGGAGTTTCAGATCACAGCCGGTCCTCCTGTGCCAGCCTTGCACTTGCTTGTTTAGTCTTTGTTTGACTATCATCTTGCTCTTTCCAGTTTTGGCTTGTTGTCCCAGGTTTGCTCATTCGGGTTGCACTGCAAACTATTTAAATACAGTGATACAAAAGTTGAAGAGGATAGATTAGTTAACTTAATCACTAAAATGTGTCCTAAACAGACAGAACATATACAGGTCAGCATATGACAATCACATATTTTATGACTACCAAAGAACTTTGAAAAGATATTCTGCAGGAAATCATGTTTAACTTATCACCTTGCTGCAATGACCCTGGGTTAGGGGTGACCCTGGGTTACCCTTACCCTAACCCTGTACCCGAGTACACTTCATTATTGGGTTTATTGGATATATATATATATATATATATATATATACAGTATGTATTCATATTTAGCTGACCACAGCTCTTTGTCTGTTTTGTAAACATCATAGCTCTTTGTGTAGTGCCCTCAAACCAAACAGAGTGTTGCAGAGAGATGACATTCAGTCCTGAAGCTGTGTGTTATTTGTTTAGATGGACAACAAAGGCACTGGGACACTCCTGTCTTTTCTTATATCCTGCTCAGACACAGAATGTCAGATTCATTAAACAAAAGGCTGATCCTCCCTCCCTTATTGGCAAGTCTTTTAGATATAAAAAAAAAACATTCTTCAGTTTAATAGTTAATCATTTGACAATTACTCAATCAGTGGTTTCATTGAATGAGCCAGTTTCTTAAACAGAGCCTCTTATGCTTTCCTCATATTACGCAATTCCTGGCGAAGTTATTCAACCACGCTGGCAACAGCTAACTGAAAAAGGTTCAATTTCTTCAGAAACTTTCAGCATCTACTTAGACAGTCTGTATTTTTGTCTAGCTTGTCATAAGCCACGACATTTCAGAGAAGCAATAATCAGTTGCCACCTGCAGGCATGCAGGGGTGGTGCTTTGTAGCTTGGTTGAGTGAAACATGCAGACAAACCGAACACCTCCTCGTCCTCTCCGATACTGTAGTGAACAAATAGCATGCTGACATGTCCAGCGCTTGTCTGTTGAATGTGTTTCTGGACTCCGTAGGCACCAGTTGCACTCCCAGGGCACCATATCCACCTTGACCTTCCTCTCTTCTCTGCTCACGAAGCCCCTCCAGCCATCCCGCTCCTCGTCCACCACCACCACAGTTATCTCCTTCATTCCAGCCCATGCCAAAGCTCAACTCTGCCCTGAGGCCAAATCCACCGCTCTCCAAATCCCCCTGCCATGTGAGTGAAATAACAGCAAGGCCCTGGTAATAGCATTGGAACATGCCCTTCTCTCTCTTTTCCCTTTCCCTGTTACACAGCTGTTTGCAGGTAAAGAAAAAAACATGTTGGTTTGTCTCAGTTATTGATGTATCTCTAAAACGGAAGACACATTTGCTAGCTCAAGCATTTCACTGTAACTCTGATGGGTCATTAATTGAAAATCATTGGTAATAGTATCACATATAACACCAACCAGCTTCATTAATCTACTGTTTAGCTGCAGGATTCCCATGTCCATTCCTCGCTGCATACTCCACACATCTCTCTTCTTGTTTATCCCTCCTTGCACTCCCTACTGCCTCCCTCACTCAGCATAAATCTCTCATTCACAAATAGAGGCCAAAAGAGGCTCAACTGATGTGATGAGATTATTTTTTTTCTGATTACAAATCAACCTCAGCTTAGATAGCTAGAAAAAAACATACCCCCACCCCCCTGTTACATCCTCTTTCCTCTCCTCCCCTATTTGCTCTGGCCCCTCCCATCTCCTCTGATATCTCCACCTTCTTTCGGACCTTGGCCCCTCCCCTCCCACTTTTCTCCCCCAAAGCCACATCTAAGGACCTGCTTCGTTCACTCCAGCTGCACAGGTTGTAAAGGAAGGGGAGAGGGAGAACAGCAGAGGTAGAGGAGAACATTAGCAACTGCTGCAGAGGGAAAGAGGACAGGAGGTGAAAAAGATTGCATTTAGTGTATTGTTTTTCCAAGAGAAGAAGGGAGTCAGGGTGTGAAGGAGTGAGGCAGGAGAGAGGACACAAGTCTTCCACCCAGCAGCGGGAGGTTCCCCCAGGGAGGTTATAGTGATCTTTGGCAGCGACCCTTCCTCTCCTCCGCTGGGAGTCAGACCCCAGGATCCAGAGCCATGGAGCCCTCTGTGTCGACCAAGGTTGAGGGGGAGCCCAAGGAGAGGAAGAAGATCCAATTTGCTGTGTCGACCGAGGTTGAGGGGGAGCATAAGGAGAGGAAGAAGATCCAATTTGCTGTGCCGGCCTCTGTGCCGACCAACCTGGACCCTCGGCAAGTGGAGATGGTGAGCAGGCTGTGGACAGATTGGTGTTTGACCCAGGGGGAAAAAAATGTATTTCTGAGGGTTCTGTTTTTAGCTTCAACTTCAGCTTCTTATTTTTAGCGTTTGATTTGAATTTTAAGTGTTTCAGCTGGATTTCTTACTGACTAATTCCCCCCCTGCATTAAAAGGGAGGCGGCATGGTTTAGTGTAAAGCTATGAAATGTTTTTTTCTCCACTTTAGAACATCTACACTCTGCATCACCCTTTCTCTCTGCTTCGGTTCTGTCCTGATGAGTTGCTCATGCAGGTTTACTGTGTCTGTCTGCCACACGTTTGAGAAATTATGATGAAATTTCCCTCTTGCTGTTTCCTCATGAAGTAACTATGCTGTCTCATCTGGGCTGCTTAAAAAAATGCGACATTGACACAAAAGTCATTATCTTGGGTATGACGCTGTTTTATAACAGAATATTAACATCAAATTATTTTTAGTTGTTTTAGTGTTAATATTTTTTTGTCCTTGGCTTCGTGTTCTTCTTACAACATACAACAAATCCTTCAATCTTGCTGACAGATTCAGCGTGGCCTGTATCATTCTGCAGAATTATTCTGCTCAATTTGAACAGGACAACTCTGATCTTTCTTTTTTTGGCTCCAACACTGGTGGCTCTTATTTTAGAGCAGGGGAAAGTGGGCCAAAGTAAGACCCGTTTGGTGGCGAGGTAGATCGAGGCCAATGGCCCTCCTGAGAGCTCGGGGAGAGATGGAGCAGGAAAGCAAGAGGGAGTTGTGCTGGGCTCTATAAAGCAGAGAAAGACACACAACCTAATCGCTGGGTTCACCTGTCTAGCTTCAACTTCCTCAGTAGCATTCCTTGTTTCACAGTTCGCATCAAAGAAGCTTGTTTGCAAGGAAGTGGGATTATTGCACTTTTTCCACACAAAACAGATTTTTTTCAAGCTTCTCTTTAAAAGTGTGACTTTCTTGCCTTCTATAAACAAGTTGTCTCACCTCACGCTCTCATTTGAGACAGTATTACTAAATACACTAAATGACTTGCTAAAATGGAAATGTTTCGCAACACTTCCACGTTTACAACATTTACACACAAACACTTGTTCTCCTCCTCCCCCTCGTATTTTCTCTATCTTTCATGTCCTGCCATCACTGATCCCTATCATCCCTTCCAAGAAACAACAGGCTATCAATGCACCATATGTGTGCTTCATATATTTAAAAATGTCTCACTTCCGTTTGTTTCGGGGAGGACGTTATTGCTCAATCACCTTATGGTCAAACAGTGATCAGCTATATTTAGGTCCTTGGCTCCCCTCCAGAGGCCGGTCCTGGCCTTTTTCCTGCAAGTGTGTGTGTGTGTGTGTGTGTGTGTGTGTGTGTGTGTGACACCAGTTTATCCACCTAGATGTTCCAAGAGCATGAAACATATAAAGCCTCAGGTTTGTTGTTGATTCTAATCTATTATGAGGTTTGTATGTGTGATTGTGTATGCAAGTGGATCAATGTTGATTGTAACAACAAAGAAAACAAATGTGCTGAAGGGGGAGTATGGGAAAAGTGAAGGGCGTTCACTTATAAGCAGATAGCATCAACCCGGTGCTGATGGGAGTCTCCAGGGACGCGTGGGTGGGCAGGAGTAACGGTTAACGACACTCATTTTATTCCCTTTCCCTTCCTCAGTAATTGCTGTCGCCTACAAGTCCGTCTTTGCTAATGAGTTGCAACGACTATACCATTCTTCTGAACTTGTTATACAAGCAGTAACTCCTTACTCCTTTCTGATAGCATTCAAACCCTCCAAAACTCCTATTCACTGTTACTATAGAGACACAACTGTACAACTGCTTCCCGACATTTGGCATTTAAAAGGTCAACTTTAATGGACTTCTCTGTCTGTCTGTCTGTCTGTCTGTCTGCTAGGTTGTTTACATTGCTGCTGTTACATGTTTGTGGGTATATGTAGGTGTGAATACTCTTTCGCTGTTAATGTGAGAGACGCTTCCTCCCACTCAGTGAGATGTTGCACATTGTGGGAGAAATCAGCAGCTATGCCTCAAAGGTGTAAGATCTGTTTCCACCTTGAGAATGAATGTTGATGTTTACTGAGGAATATATTCTACCATTACTTCTTATTTACTCCTATTGGTATTTAGCCATGTAGATTGTCCTATTTATTTAGTCATGTTTTGAGACACTTGTTGCTTGCATCTCCTTCAGTTTACAGCTTAATGACACTTTCTACTAACCTCAGAAAACAGCATATTTACAAAGACAACCTGCATGTTTCTTCAATAAAGTTTGGATGTGAGGTTTTTTTCCGCTTCACGTCCTCATCACGTCCTCATCACCTCGACGTGTACTAAGAAAGTCCCAATTACTCTATCGAACCCTCCAACACCTTGACTGGAATTTTTCCGTGAACTCATTCATCATCATATTTTCTTTCTTCTTTTCTATTGCCAGCCCTGGCATCTCTTGAGTGTATCTGCAGTTACGTTTTCCCCTCCTATTATCTTCTTAAAATCCTCGTAGAACATTGTTCTTTTTAAAGATGATCACTTTTTTACGAATCTTTTTGTGGTCAGAAGCAAAGTTGTCATTGTCTGCAACAACACAGAGAAAGCACATGGCTGTGTTTACCATCCCTGCCCCCACTCCACACACACACACACACACACACACACACACACACACACACACACACACACACACACACCAATCCTGCGTGCTTTGCAAATGATGTAGGGTAATGTGCACCAATTTACAGGGATTAGGGTCATGGTGCAGACGCTACATCGCTGATTCCCTGCATGTCTGCCTCCCTGTGGACTCAACAAGCGGACATCTCTCTCTATTTCCTCTCTCTTGACTCAATCTGAACTGGTCAGCTCGTCATGAGGCTTTGAATTGACAGGGAACTCAGAATAGAAAAGGGCATCAGTCCAAAGCCTTCCAATGGCAAATACGTTTAAATTTATACAAGGGGTTATGGAGGGCATGCTACACACACACACACACACACACACACACACGCACACACACACAAAGAAGAAGAAGCCCTCCCCAGTTCAGTCTGTGGGTTAAACGTCAAACAACGACCTTTGATGCAGCATGTGTTTGTGGGTAAACATTAGCCGTCTGGGGGACTGTCAACATGCTCTTCCAGAGAGAACATCTTTTTGGATGAAACCATGTGTGCTGGGACTGAGCAAGAGGGTAGTGATCTTTTCCTTACATGTGGACAGCAAAGTCACTGTCGTGGTGTGATTCAGTTTGTCCAATGACGTGACATGTCAAATTTATGAAAAATCATTGTGTTACTTTAAAAGTTGCCTGTCAAAGCAGTTTCTTGATGTTTGTGGTGGCAAAAACTAATTAGGAACGAAATGATTTAAATATGATGAATTGCCTTACTAGAAACCTCAGATTGTTATTACAGTTTGGACTCAATCAATGGACCTCTGTCTTCTGTAGGCTGTATGTGTGTTTGTCCCTCCCTGTTTTTGACAGTCCAGCCTTTTGATTAATTAATGACTCTGCAGAACCGTTAACATGTTCTGTATCTGTCTCCAGCAGTCGAGCACAAAGTTTCCTTTCACGGTGTCCTTTTCCACTCAGGTTTAGCTTATGTGAACAAAAGCCCTTTTATTACATTCAGTCATTTATATGTTATTCTAAAAAACCATGCTGTCATAATTATTATACTAACAAGACAATCTCTCATCTTCTGTGTGCACGGATGTGTGTAATGTGTCAACAGTCAATAAATATTGAGCACGGGTGGAGTGATGCCGCCTGATGACACTGTACACAGTGAGGTGGAAATGCACCAGGCATGCACGGGCACTGTCCAGAACCTGATGGAGGCTTGCAATATCTGCACCACCGCCCCCTTACCCTTTCATGTTATAGTCAACAAGTTCTCTGTTGTCAGTTGGTGTCATTATCTCACTCAGTAACTCACTTGTCACTTCAGGGATCATCATTAATCAAACCAAGTCAGGCTGTAGTCAAGACACTAAGATGATATAGTTTGCACAGAAGTAACAGTGCATCTGAAGCATCTTTTGACTCTGGCTATGATAACAGCAGCGATCTGTTAGAAAGGCAGCAGTGGAGGAGCGGGTTGAGAAATGGAGATAAGGGCCGGAAAAGGACAATCCTTCCTCCTGATTTGACATACAATAGCAGGAGCTGGAGTACCTTTCTCTCATCAAAGAGCCGAAGGATTGTCCGACTGATGTAGGCATATTGAGAGAAGCACTGAGGCGTGACTCAAAACAAATGGGATTGGTCTCAATCGCTGTTTTATCAACACAAAGAAGCTCTGGCATTATGTTATTGCTGCCGTGCCTGTCGTAATCTCCGATTTTCGTCACTGCAGTTGAGACATTTTTTTCCTGTGTTTATCTGCCTGCAACTTAATGAGCTTACACAGGGGCACATTATGTGTTTGGAGGGGGGGGGGGGGGGGAGTAGCCCAATCAAGGTTATGCACAAATATTCCAGCAACACATGGTTTAGGATCTTGAGAACATGAATGAATATTTGGAATTTACATAATCAGGTGATAACTGAAGTTGTTTCATATTTCAATTCAATGCTAATGCTTTTTTTATTTGTATGTTACACCAAGTACAACAAGCAAACATCTGTATTGCTGCATAGCAACCTTTTTTTTTTTCATTCATCACCTGTGGGTACATATGACGTTGCAGATGAGTAACTATAGCTACTCTGTCCTTTCCACCCTGTTGACCTCTGGAACTGGTCTTTGACAGCTACACAATGCGACAACACTTTATATGAGTGTATGAACCATAAAAGCAGAATTATCCGGCAGTGTTTGCAGGCTGTTAGAGGCCATTGTCTCCGTGAGAGCTTTGATTGACATCTCCCCTGTTGTCGCTTCGCCCTGTGTGTTGCTCCAGTGTGCGCTGCGACCTGGCAGGTGGCTTCCTGTCACTCATCAGACGCCGGCAAATGATCTCCATTGTTTTTGTGCCGATAAGCCTTTCTTCCGACAGTCTCTAGAACAACAGGCCAAGCAGCTACCAGCAGCTAATTACATCAATGCTAGGGGGTACTGTGAGACAGAGGAGAAGGGGAGAGAGGGAGACGGATGTCTGAGTGTGTGATGTCATTCTGCCAGTGGGTGCAGCGTAATTACATTTCCTATTTTGGGGTCATTGGAGAAACCCTCCAGATCTCCAGCCCATCTGTTTACTCGGTTAGCCAGTGTCGAGGCCAAAGGTTACCACAGAAGAGTTACGTGAATGTTGGAAAGTAACAGCAACCTCTCTGACTTGTGGGTATTAAAATATGCTGATCGTTTACAATGAATTGCGATGAATATGCAAATCTGACAGACCTCAAAAGCACTGCAGTTTGGGTTGTAATTTGCATTTCCACGTCATTGACCCTCTTTAAAAACGCCTTGAAAAGTGTGTTACTCAGTGAAGTTGAAGCTGCCTGATGGCATCGTCTGTACGTGGGGACTGAGTATAGCCTGAATGTGTCTGACAGAGCTGTTTGTCATATGATATTTTTGATCACCAGCCTTATGCTGTGTATTTGTCATGCTTCTGAAAACATTTTGTCTGAAACCTTTGCCAGGAAGGGGCAGGCTGGTATTTAGGTTTAATCCTAACAGTGAGTCCAATTCATTGAGCAAAAAAATCCTAAAATTCCATTGGGGATATGCTCAGAAACAAAACATTAGGGAGAGATAATGATGCCGGTTAACCGTGCTGATGTGTTGCATCTTGGAGCTCAAAAACAGTTTGGTGTGTTATCTTTTAGCGTCCCGCCACCAAGATCTATATATATGCCGCTAATCTTACTAAAGATATCGATGGGTTTCAGGGGGCAAAACTGCTTCGGCAGGCTACTGTGGGTTAACTGTGGGGAAATTTGGCCCAGTCCTAAATGACAGCAAATCAATGAATTGAGTAAGTTAGCTGGAGACAGGGAGTGTGACCGTCTGAACCAAACTAATATCATTCTTATGAATGATTGACAACACTAATTTAATCATTACCTAGGTAGCTAATGTTGGCCTACAGAAACGTAGAAGTTGTCCCTGCACAGACTTTTGCTGCCTTTAGGACCACCGGGACCCCAGTCTGCCCTTTTAATGGCCTGGACTCATAGTCTCCCCTCATAAGATCCCCTCAGAATACTAAACATTTTTCATCCATCTTTTTGCAGTTGGTGCAGTTTACTGCAGAACAGCAGCTCAGCTGGAGCCTGGCTTTACTAGAAACCCTGTATGCTGATTTCGGCAACCTATTTCTGTCATGACGTTGCCCAGAAGCCATAGACAGCACTATATTTATTATGTGTATTTTAAATTAACTAAACTGTTTGAATTCCAAGTTAACTACCACCCATCACACACTTGCATTATTAGCAAAAAATGCATTTTTGCAATGGTTAACCTTCCAAGATTGATGGAATTTCCAATTCGCAAGTGAACTTACAATATAAATAAGTCCATGGAAAGGTGTTTTATTTGTCAAATATTCGTCTGACCTAAAAATGTACGAAAAGAAAAAAGCACTCAGCTCATAATGAGGGAGATACTTTTTCACCTTATTGTGTTATGGAGCTCAGTGTGAGATTGCACTTAAAGCACCACATGGGGTTCTGCCACTTAATTTTAAACGGCTCGGGGGGCCTGACTTTGTTTAATTGAGTTGCTCTTCAGAGTTCAAACCAGCAAAAGATCATAATAGCAGAGGCAGGGAATAAAGTGCGGCAGAGTGTCGCTCACCCAGAGATGGCCTCAAGAGGAGAGAGAGGGAACTTTGTATTCAGTAGACTTACTCACCTAAGGATGTAAGGAGGAGACGTTTTAAGACAGGGAAACTGGAGGCACAGAAATCATTACAGTGAATTATGTATGTGCTGCTCCATGAAGGTCATTTTCTCTAATTAACGAAACAAAAAGAAATTAAGGAAATTAAGAAGAACAGCAGAGCTACAACACTCAGAAACGAAGGGGGAACATACCTAGATCCCTTTGCACAGATCTTCTCCATATGCCGGTTTCTGGCTTACCATTATGAGTGTTCCCATTGGTTTATGGTATGCCATGCACATAAGTGCTTATTTCTGAGTGATGTAGTGGCATGTGCCTGTGGGCAGATGCCATAACTGCAAATCAATCTTGTACAAATCCATATCTATCCATCCAGAGCTGCAGGTTGCTGCCGGGACACGAGGGAGAGATTCAGAAAAGCTTCATATAGCTCTGGGTAACGCTCGTCCTACATGAGGCCCAGTGTAATGCAGTGCTATTGGACATGAGAGATCTAGGCTGACAAGGAGGGAGATCTTCGGTGTGTTCCTCTATGTGTTATCTCTGCATCCAGGTGAGACTCTCCTCAAGGTGCTCGACTTTTGAGCTCGGGTGCGGGGCAGAGTTTTAGAGCCTTTCTGTCTCCCCCCTCAGGGACCCCTCTGATCTAGTTTATCCTGTCCTACTGCTGCTGCTTTTTATAGGCCCGGCCACGAGAGCACCAGCTTAGAGGACGGCCTCTGGGGAGCAGACCCATATCAGCCATGGCTGCTACGCAAGACTGTGCTGAGCCAACACACACACTGTGTGCACACATGTGTAAAGTCAACATTTACCAATGAGTCATGTACCGCACACAGCACAGCGTGGAGTATTGGATTCCTGCATTTGAGTCCTCCATGACTTCCTGTCCCTAATTAACACTTGACAGACGTATAACTTCATGCAGGTTTAAGGAAATCATCAACAAATCAATGAAAGTAGGAAAATGAAAGTGATTGTTTGATTAAAAACGTAATAAGGGGAGATCAATAGAACTACATAAAGGTGTTGAATACAGCCAAATAGCCTGCCACAATGAATCTAGTTGGAATTCACTCTTCAATTTAATATAAACTGTTGCATTTCTTGCTGTGATCCATGAGCCAGAGCTGTTATTGAGACCAAAGCTCTATGTGAAACCTAGCAAGGTGCTGCTGCCTCTCAGGGAAGCCTGCAGGCATGCACCTGTGGTCGCTGAAAGGCCACGGCAGCAGCCTGCTTAGAGCCCCTCAGTGCAAGTTCACAGCAGCTCGACTGATCTTGGTACAAAAACAATGGCTGGCATCGAAGGAGGGGGTTTGGGGGATTGGGGGCAGGGGGTTTAGAGAAGTGGAGGGGGGGGGGCATAATACGTAGCAGGAGTAATCTCACACTCCAGTGTTGATAAATGAGGAAGTCGCATACGTGTTATGTAACTCAGGGAGAGTGGCCTTGGTTTTAAGGCTGGAAAATTACAAGTCACTAATGTAATCTGGCATTGCCAAAGTCAAACAGTAGCATGCCGCTACTGTCACCGATCTCTCTCTGTGTGTAAATGTGCATAAAATAAAGTGACACTTGTGTTTTGCTTGTTACAAAAGGCTTTTCTTGTCATTTCATATATTTGACAACCTGTTACTCGGAGCTGGACTGTTGTCTTTCTCCTGGTTTAGGAGGTCGAGTTTCGGCATTTCACAAGATCTCCGAGACGATTACATGACGACATTAGGACATTTCCTTCATAGAGTGCAATGACACAAACTTGAGCATCACTTTAACTAAATCATTGTAAATTAATTAAGTGAAAAACAGAAGTAGAACTGAAATGAGGTAAAAGCTATTTTGTAGGGTTTAAAAGAGAGAAGTGACTTCAAAACAAGTGATGTTATGATATGAAAATTTGTATGAACCAGAGTTTATTGGGGCTGAAACAAACAATTGTTTTCATTATCGAATAATCTGCGGATTATTGTCCAGAGTAATTGTTGTTTAATCTGTTAGATGTCAGGAAATAGATCTCGTGAACTTACAAATAAATACACCTTACTACAAATACAATGTCTGCATGGGGGACTTACAGTGGACAAATCCCAGTTCTCCCAGTTCATTGGCTTTAATGTCACAGGACTTCGGCATAGGCTTGGTCATGACAACATCTGGTGTCTGCTCTCTCGTGTGTGTCTGTGTGAGACTCCTCAGGCTGCTCCTGCCAGGCTGGTAGCAGGTGTCAGGAAGGCCGAGGCAGCAGGGTTCACAGCAGGATGGAGCCCCAGGCCTCCACACATTTCCAGGGGGAGAGGTGGGGCGGCCTGTGGACAAGTAAAGACAGAAAGAGATAGGTTGGGGACAGGAAGGGACTGGCAAGTCAGCAAGTAATGGGATAATAACAGGAATTTAGTTATGACGCATTCTGGTGATGGAAATGTCGCTGTCAAGGAATGATGGATGGATATGGAAGTAAACGGTATAGAGGATGGAGTGAGATGGGAAAAGAGAGATGAATGAGAGATGGTGGGAGGGATCCACGGGGGGACAGGACAGCTGGAAGTTGCGTGACGAGATTAAAATGTGTATCTGGTGTCATAAATAAGGGTGAAATCCACGCTCGATTACTCTGTGTTGTCGTGTGTGACAGCAGTGGCTTTCCACCACGTGGCCCAGCAAGCCTCTGCTTTGGCAACATGTGCCCGGCCGCAATGACGCACACTTTGCTCAACGCGATGGAGGGGAACCAGACACAAACACATCTCTCTTTATGGAGCAGTTTAATGCAAAATAGAGCCAGGCTACTTAACTTTACCTGTGATGTTATGTGGTGTTGTAAACAGCAGGCAGGGGTTCATGCCATGGCCAAGGTTGGCTTGCTCTACAGAGGACGCACTTCAATACCTTGTTTGTCTGACCTGCCAAGTCCACTTACTGGAGCTGCACTGCTTTCACTCTCAGCACACCTTATTTTATCCAACTGAATTATATTTTATAGATGTCAGCTATTAATCCTTTAGAACTGTGGGAAATTAAGCGAAAGTACTGAGTTCTGCATGTAAATTTGTCTATGTAGCAAAGGCCTCACACATTCAGTTCAGGAGTGTTCAGTATTGTTATTAAAGCGATATGCCAAACTTATCTTTTGGGTATCAAACAGTCATTTCCTGTTTGCTTGAAATGTGGCTTGTGAACGTTTTGTGGTATGCTCCTTCATGGTGAACAGAGGCTGTTTTAAACTTGAATTTGTGTTGTCACGGTAGAGAAATGTAGGGTCTCACACCACAAAATCGTGTAGGGTGGCAACTTACAAATAGTTTCATTTTCACATAACAAAGTTATATTTTTGTTTGCTCTCATGTGACAGTCGCGTGGTCTTATTGTTAGCTTATTACTTCTGGCAATTGCATTCACACTTCAGAAGGGAAAAAGATCATTTGTGAATATTGACCCTGCCTGGAGTTTAGCATTTTTTTTTTTCAACCAGAACTGACACAGAGGGTGGTGCTAAGTGCAATTGAACGCTGAATAAGACATTTTTAGGTGACCAAAATGTTAACTTTCATGAACTGAAAACACACTGTGAAAAATGCACGATGAAAACCAGACGACTCTGAGGCCGGACCACAAGACAGCATTAGTCATGTTGACAAGCTTTATTAGGGGATTAAATCAAGTGAGAAGGAAGGTCATTTTCAAATAGACTTCTGTACAATTGCAACCAGGTGAGTCGCCCCCTGCAGGCCATTTGACAGAATGCAAGTTTAAGTCACTTTTTTGTCATTAAAGGTCATTTTACATCACCTATCTCTGTGTGGTTGTGCGTTTGGGTCTCATGCCTCTACTCGTGTCACAGGCTTCACTTCTCAGAATCGGAGGTTGCAGGCAGGGCACATTATTGGTGAGCTGAAGGGTCTGAGTCAGGCATTTAAGGACAGTGAGTTTACTGTGGTGAAGTGCAGCCCTGCAGTCCGTCTGGCTGTGTGTTTGGAGAGGGAGACAGTGGAGGGCAGGGGGGTATCCGGGCTCATTGCTGGGGCTCATTTAGTCTCAAATCCTCTTTTGCATGGTTCCTCTGTTTGTGAGGGCGTATATGACCGTACATGGCGCTCTCTCACACACGCTTGTGTGTGTTGTGTGAAGAGGTCATTCAGTGCAAATAAATCCTGCATCAAGAGCTTTAACGCGTCTTAAACTTGAGCAACAAGCATGAATTTAGCTTCTATAGCCTTGTGGACTGTGCACTGTATCTGCCCATGAAATCAGAAAGTTACATAATGAGTCTTCCTCTGCTCTACTGACCGCGGCATGTGGTCTGACCTGACCGGTAGGTTCCTGACTTGTTGACCCAGCAGCCAACTGGGCAGCTGTCCTGATGAAGTCAGCGAGGACCCAGCATGCCCTTCACCAGCGTGAACTGTCAACGATTTCCACTTGATTGACTTTGTGCTGAGCGTTATTAATAATACAGGGTCGGCCAGTTTAATTATTCATTTATTTATGGCTGCCATTTTTGTTTGTGTGTTGTTTATAGATCCGACGCAGGAGGCCAACACCTGCCACACTGTTCAGAGTAGCCGACCAATCATCTCCTGATGATGATCAGTCCACCCATCAGGTAAAGGTGAAGTCAAAACACTTTTCTATGATAAGTGTCTGTGCATCCTCACATGTCCTCCTCCACTCTATCCCAGGAACTAAAGCAACCACCCACCCTCATTTTGTATTTTGTCATGTATTATCTTCTGTCTGCCTCATAATATCATCTCCCAGTTGATATATAATGTTCTAACTTTTTTTTTTAACCCTCTGATATGTCAATCATCAGAAACTCATGCATGTTGTCATCCATGTTCAAACAAAAAGAAAGAAAACAGTCTCACGTCCAGTAGTGAAACTTTTTAAATTAATCATATTAACATATTACATACTGGATTTAAAAGAAAACACACACAAACACAAAAAAACAAGATATTTGACATTTTACTATATCAGTGAAATAAGCATTTTTGTGCTTTAACATATGGAAAAGCTAATGATTGTCTGTCTCTGTCGTCAGTGGGTCGTAGGAGAGAACGGAGTGCTCAAACCAAAGCGTGTCAATCCAAACGTGTACCAGCCTCCATCACTCAAAGGTAGGTGTGAGCAGTATTGTTACTTCAGGTGTTGGTTGTGTGTTGTGATTCATCCTTGTGTTTAAGCCCTTTTTTGTTTTACCGTGCTTCGCTGCAGTCAATTTCCTTCTTGCTTTCAATGCGTCGTAGCAGACAAAGGGAAACATGCATGTGACAGATGGGTAGATATGCATTAAAAGCCTTCATTTCTTTTCTTTTTTCCCCCTCCCTGTGCATGTGTGATATGCATAGGCGGGTTTCCATTTGTCTCTGCTCTTACTGTACACTCTCCAATAGGATCTGTATATTTGTGTGCGACAGATAGAGAGAAAGGGAGATTAGAGTGTGACAGCTGTGAGACACAGAGTGTGAGTCTAGGAAAGTCTGGATCATCCTGGATTACAGTCAGTTGTGTATACAGCTGTGACACACACACACACACACACACACACACGGACGCACATGTATAGGCAGGACAAAAAACATGTTTATGAACACAAACATGTTCTTTCGTTTCTAGATGCATGCATGCACTTCCTGCTAGAAGCAAAGGTCGTCATGACTTATCAGCACAGCTTACTTTAATGGGGATTTCTGGGTTTGTGTTGCATGTTGAGTGATGATATAATGAGCCAGGAAGCCTCGTCCCTGCGTCAGAAATCTGTCCTTCATCAGCTCCTGGGCCGAGAGTGGAAGAGAGAGAGAGAGCTGCCTCAGAATCATTTTCTAATTACATAACCTACTCGAATAAGTGAGTCAGTGTATCTGAGGGTGGGGAACAGAGGGAGAGAAGTCAAGGCGGCCCACTGGAAGTGAGATGGGAGTTGAGGTAATTTCGCAAAAGAGAGGCGAGTGATTAGGGAGGGAGAAGAGAGTGAGTCAGCACTGCCAAGCGGGAGCTCTGAGGAGGGCAGGCGGTCGAGGAAAGACGAGGGTACACACAAACAGACGGGAGAAGAGGGCGAGAGGAGGGACGGAAAACAACCGCAGAGGCTCCAAAAACTCTGTGTGCGATACCGTTTTTCAGTTGCCTGCCTGCCTGCCTGCCTGTCTGTCTGTCAGTGCATGTGTTTAATTGGCTTCCTGTCTGTCTTGCATGCATTCAAAAACTCCTGTGAGGGTTGATACAAACTGACAGTGTTGAAGCTTGGTAAAACCAAAACAACATATCCCTCTATCCCTGTGTTTGTGTGGTCATCTCCCTGTGTGTGTGTGTGTGTGTGTGTGTGTGTGTGTGTGTGTGTGTGTGTGTGTGTGTGTGTGTGTGTGTGTGTGTGTGTGTGTGTGTGTGTGATTGTGTGTGTGTGTGTGTCTGTGCTGTCTTTACTTGTGTGTAGCTGTGCAGAAGATGGCCGAAGCACATATGCAGAACCTAGGGGTCTACCCCCCTTTGGAAGACCCTGAAGGGGAGGAGGATGAGGACCAGGGAAAGGAGGGGGAGGAAACATCTCCCACCAAAGCTGCTGGTGAGAGGGAGGCTCTCTGTCAACTGGCAACAACAGTGGGAGCAAGCACAACAATGTTGTCGTTGTTTTAAAGAATGAAATCACCCGGTGGCACTTTAACACTGCGTAAAACAGAAGCGCTTGCATCGTGCCTTCATTTTCTACACCTGGTTTAGCTGTTTAGTTTTGTGTATTTTTCTTATCTGCTTACGAAAAGAGAAGATAAGGTTAATGGTGTACTTGAGAAATTTTCACCACAGATCCAATCTACTTTAATAGAACTAAATATGTGTTTAAAAATCCAATGATGTTGATATCACATATCAGACTTGCCACTATATGCATTTACTTTTTTTTTTGCACATACACTCTCTTACTATTTTGTTTTATGCAGCAAAATTATCGGTTTTGAATCTCCATTATATCACAGGAGAAGAGTGGCATTTCATTCAGAATTATAGCTCTGTCAGCCCAGATGACAGGTTCTCTCCATAAATCCCTTTGTGGAAGCCTGCGGAAACACAAAGCACCCAAACGGGACGCTGAAAGATCCTGATTGGTTCCTTTGATTACCGTTCATCTGTTCTTTCAGTCATGCAACACAGTTCGGGCTCGGCCTTTGTAATCACAGGCAGGAGGTAAATTAAGGGAAACAAGTTATTCAATCAGCTGTTACAAGATGTCACAAGATCGGCATCTAATAAAAGACGTATAAATCTTGAGAGCAAGCTTGCACAGTCTCCTTCCCAGTCTCATCCAGCAGTGGGTTTGCAGCTTAGGAAGGGACACATGAGCTCAAAATGCATGTAAACTCACCAGAAATGTTACTTTAAAATGGCCAGCCCATTTCTGAATTGCGTATGTGTCAATCTATGTGGTTCTCAATCAAACTAAATTAGCAGTTATGATTAGAAAATAACATCTTACATATATTCTGAACATTTTCTCCTATAGAGAGAGACATTCTGTGGATTAGGGCTGCAACTACATACCGATTATTTTCAAAAACTCTAAGACGCTCTATTTACTGTCATAGAATACTTTAAAGAAATGTCCATAACAACATATAATAAAATAGTTGCCTTTTCTGTCGAGCGACTAATCAATGACTCAACTAATTGTTCCAACTCCACTCTCACTACTAGTGTCTTCCTGCCTTCCAGTTATCTCCAGTTAACTCCACAGAGACACACGACAGGTCTACTTATGATTCTTTTATATCAACGGTTACAATTACCAAAAGCAATTTTACTACTTCCTTTGACATCAGTCTTTTGACGCCACAGATCACCAAGAGACGGCGACCACCGAGCAGTCAGACAAGTTTTCCAGCGTGAGAGAGACGGCGAAGCAGATCCAAGCAGCACAAGAGGAAGACGAGGAGGAGGAGGAGGAGGAGGAGGAAGAAGAGGGGGACAAAATCAAGGAAACGACAGAGGAGAACAGTCGGGGGAGTAACTGAGAGAGAGAAAGACGGTGAGGGAGGGGGATAAACATTTAGAGGGAACAACTGGGGAGTGAAGATGTTTTGTCAGGTGGTTAAAATCTGAAGAACTCAAAGGAGGTGGGGAAACGGGTGTGTTCAGTTTTGTGGATGTGTGCAGATGAGTGAATGGAATCCGTGAAATCAAACGAGAGTGAGCAGCGATCTGTATACCGTACTCCACCTCTAAAGTTCGAAAGGTAACGGTGGATTAAAGACCGGACAGAGGGGCTGTTTGTGTATGAGCAGGTGAGGAAAGATCTGCCGACAGAGCAGCCAATAGACGCCACTTTGGCCCCGAGGTCCCTTTGTTCATAATGAGCGTGGAGCAGCCAACAAGGTCAACATGACCAAATACCCTGTAGTCCTCCCTCTACCTTTCTGCTTCTGCACAGAGCTAAATGTTCCTTTAAAGGGGGTCATCATCACAACCTCACACACATATAAACTCTCTCTCTCTCTCTCTCTCTCTCTCTCTCTCTCTCTCTCTCTCTCTCTCTCTCTCTCTCTCTCTCTCTCTGGCACATTTTTAACAAAGACTGTCTCTTATCCGACCCCTTTAAAAGTACTTGAAAGTCTTAAAATGTGTGTGCTATTTGTTCCACTTCATCATGTCACGTTCTGATTTGCAGCACAGTCACCGTTGAGATTAAATGTGCATGCACTGCCATCCTCTGGTAGAAGTCGGTTTTAGAATTAAAGTGATACTCCAGCCAATTTATTCAATTAAAATTATAATCCTTAATATTTTCAAAGAGTGAAGTCTACTTTGAATGCTTGTTATGGTCAACATTTTTCATGTTGTGTAATTGCCTCTCTATACGGTAGTTCTCATAAGGGATTCAAATTACATAAAAACAAGGGATTCACAGGAAACAATGCATCATATAATCCCAGACTCCTCTTTTGTAGTTTTATTGCATTAACAGTTTCCTTTTCGCTCTCTGAACACTGTATCAGGGCTGGTTAATTGACTTTAGGGATTATAACTTTAAACCACTGAAAGCTTGAACTAATTAACTTCCAATTGTGACGTTTTTAAAATAAAAGTTAAAAAAACACCTTTATAAACTTCTTGGACCATTTAACATGCTTCTATTCTGCTTAGCAGTATTTTCAAAAAGTACATTTATAATAAAAAGAAGAAAAACTGAAATATTTGGAGTATCACTTTAAGCAAGACTCCTTAATAAGAAGCATAATGTCTTTGTCTATAATTGTGTTAATGAGTGTATGTAAGTGGTTATTTCGTACCACAATATGCTTAATATTGAGTCTTTAAAGGGCAAAGCTACCTCTTATTAGTTTGAAATACAGCACCCAACCATCGCCTCCATGCATCACACATTTGAAGAGGATTCATTGTGAACTGACACCATATTAAGGAATCAAAACTAAAATCCAATACTGTTGACTCATTTGGGAATCTCACTGTGCTTACAGATTCCTCTTTTTAGGTTAACACTTTTCTATAGTCATCTTTTTAATTGTACGTCTGGATCTGTCGTAAGAGCTATTTTTGTAATCTAACATCCAATGTCTGAGTAGCTCAGCTCTGTCCTGTTTCTATACTGTCTACGGTTACTGAATGACTGACAATTGAGCCAAATGGTCACTGCACAACCTTTTCTGAAATCTTTTTACCATAGATATTCACTTGGTTACTCTTTTCTTGCAGTCAACAACAAATTATAAATGTGTTTGTCAGCATCTAGTTAAATTTCCAATTCAAGATACAGGTTTGATGTAGACGTAGATGCATAAGGAGGTTTCCAGTTGTGCCACAGGATGAATAAACTTTGCAATTTGTATCATCTGGGCTGCGCTTTGTATCTAAAAACCGTGTGAAACTTTGACCCCTGACCTGCCCACATCGTGGGATGACTGGACGAGGTTCTGCAGCTGATGTCCTCCCTCCTCCGCTCTCTGTCCACCTCCCCTTTCCACCCAGGTCAGAAGAAAACAAACATGGAAAGACATATTATGAACTCTTATGCTTATTCTGTCTTTATTTGTATCTTGTTTTTTTTCCATTCTCTTGTTTCTCAATGTGATGTAGTTGTTTTGAAGTGAGCAACAATATGATATCAAAATAAACAGTTTTTCCTTTTCTCCTTGAAAATGATTTGTGTATTGTCTGTGTGTGTGTGTGTGTGTGTGTGTGTGTGTGTGTGTGTGTGTGAGAGAGAGAGAGAGAGAGAGAGATCCCTTTCCATTGTCTTCCATTAAAAATAATTATCCAGTGCTGTTTATCAAAACTACTAGTGCTGTTTATCTTGCATTTTAATGAATAAAATCAGCCCTCTTAAACTTGCTGTTGCTGCTATTACAAAAAAAAAAACATAGATATAAAAAAACCTCAAAGTAGGGAAATTACTATTTTTACTTTTCTAATTTTGGTAAACATAAGCAGTATGTAGTGGACGGGCGACATGTAATATAACACTGTAGCTTTTAGGAGTTAAACATCCGGCAAAAATACGTGTTTTAAGGCTTTTAAAATGGCAAATTCTGTTTTCTATCGAGATCGGAAGTACAGTACAGGGTATTCTCTTGTATTGTTTGACACAATTAGCGGTCGTCCTGTCCCATGATTTTTGCCTCGGCATTGACACATCCACCTTGCTCATGCATTTCGGCTTTTCGGTGTTTGCTAGAAGCGTAACATTTCCATTATCTTACAACAGTTCATAGCGGTATATATACTTTGTCACTTTTGAAAGCTTTATTTTGAATGTCCTTACCGGAAGTTTCGGTGCCAGCTTTTGTGTTTTGTGTCTACCTTTACAACTGACACGTTATTTACTAAAAGTTATACACTTGACAACACTAAACTACATAGCTGCATTACACTGCCATACAGTGATTTTTATAGATATGCAGGAACAATGATATGGACTTATATGATGAGAACCTCTTTTTCGGGAGGAACTGATTCTTATGCTGTTTCACTTCCAGTCACATACTCTGACATAGTTTGCAGGGTCTTAGGCAATGTCGGGTTCCCCCAAGTGCATGGTTTTGGTTTGAGATTGTGTTGAATTTTATATTATTATATTTAAAAAATAAACCAGATGTAGTTTCCTCACGTCATTCTCTCGCGTGGAACGAGGCAGTGACACATCTTGTGGCGATATGTACTCTTTGAAAGGTCAGCCCGGAAGACTGGTAACGTCAGGCGAAGATGATGCGGTAAATCAAGTAAGTTTCACGCTTTACATTTTAACTAAATAAATAAATGCGGGGTTATGCCTTATATACTTTATTGTTTCGTATCGTTAGTTCTTGTAGCTGTTCACATGCGAAGTGTGTGACATTTTCTTAACGGTGTAACTTACTTGAAACGACGATAAAGTTAGCCGGTGTAACGTTAAGCTAACCGTGATAGCTAACATCACTTAGCTAGCTAATTTTCCTTTCACCAGAGTTTGTTTACAAGAGTGTACCAGGCAGCGATCCTGGTGAGTGTTTCGCATCGGTTTCGTTTGATTGCCGAGGCTGGCTGACAGGCTCAAGCTAGCTTGTTAGCTTGCCTGACATGTCGTTAAGAACGGTCAAACAGTTTGTTTGTTTTTTGCAGCAGTGAGGGTCGAGGGAGTCTGAATACGCTAAAACAAAATGTAATCTGAATTTTAAAGATCCTATCAAAACACTGATGAACGTAGTCTTTATAGGGAATGACGTAAGACGGATATGCCTCACGATGCTTGTTAGGATTAAGTTAATTGTCTAGAAACATTTAAACAGACAATTTAAACTCATTTAGCATTGTGATTCACTGTGTTTACAATGACCCGATGGTCCAACTTGTTCTCTTCCTGCGCTATTCTGTCAACAAGATGACGCCAGATTACAAGCAGCCTTCCATTACATATAGTGACAGTTAATACCGGTATGTTTTTCTGAAATGTACGTTGTTTGCCTTACTTTTGGCCCTTTAAAGATCAAATCATGTATCATGGAGCAGCTTTCAAACATCTAGCAGATGGGTTGATTGCACAGGGGATGCAAACTATTCTGTGTGTTGGAGTTGGTTGTTTTATAGCAACATCTTCAATGGGAAAGATTATTTTTAAACATTTGCTTCCTTATATAGCGAAGAATTAAGCTAAGTTTGACACCTTAAGCAGTTTTTCTTAACCACATCTATCTAGATCGAGTAGAAGTGAACATAGAGAAGAAGTATTACATCATCATATTATTTAATAGCAGTGTCACAATATAACAAATGGATCATGTGTATTTTCTGTTTTTAAACCTGATAAAATGGCCTGTGGTGAGGCTGGGAAAGTCATGTGACTGCACACAGAGCAGAGAGTAGCACCTCTGCTGTTCTTGCATCCATTTTGCAAACACTCACACAATGTAATATTTTTATTTCGATTTTGTACGGATAAATAAGAAATTATCCTTAATGAAAACTGTGTCACTGTTTAAGACCCACAGTGGAAACAAAGCAGTGACGGAGTGAAAACTACTTTTCTACTCGGCTTTTAAGCACATTCTTCCCATTTTGTGGTTCATACTGAAGGACTTTATCTCCCTTTTTTGCAGGGGGAGTTTCCTGTCTCACCGCAGGAATGCCAGGTGGAGACTACGGGGAGTTCGGGGGCAACCTCCCTGCCATCGCCTCTCTAAACGCTTCCTACTCCACGTCACTGTCCCTCCCTTCCCCGTACATGTTGGTACCACCCGCAGACCGCAAGGTCATCTCTGATGTCCGCCGCACCTTCTGTCTCTTTGTGACATTCGATCTGCTCTTCATCTCCCTTCTGTGGATTATTGAGCTAAATGTGAGTTTTTATTTGGGCTCAAAAAAAGAAGGTGTGAACTTTTTATTGACATGATTTCAGGCCTGTTTGCCAGGGTAATGATGGGCAAAATGTTGTGCTCTATTCTCCTGCAGATCTCCAGCTCAATCTGGGACAGCTTAAAAAATGAGGTCGTCCTTTATGACTACAGATCTTCCTTCTTTGACATCTTTGTAAGTGGATCAACCTAAGTCTGTGTTAGTGTGAAATGCTGATCATATTTGGTGAGCTCTAACCCTCTCAATGACCAGTTATTAATGAGCAGATACTTGCGTTAAACCAGCTCTTGTAATTGATTCTACTTGCATTTCGTGTTTCAAAGGCTGAAATAGTTTTATAGTCAGATTTATAGTATCTGAATGAGCTGTCATGGTTGATCACACGTCTGCTTTTATTGACACAAGAAAAGGAAGCGTTACCCCGAGTCAACATGTCTGAAACAGAATGATAATGTAAAATGCCTATAGGTAATTTTCCTTTCCTGTTACTTCTTCCTTGTCTCAGCTGCTTGCCTTGTTTCGTTTCCTGTGTCTACAAGTGGGTTATGCTGCTTTTCGGTTGAAGCATTGGTGGGTTATAGCGGTAAGTGAGATCAACCACAGTGAAACGCACCTTGATTAAAATAATGTTACATCTCTTGTTAACCAATCTAGAGGTTATTTATAACGTCGGTCTCAATCCTCCGTCCTCCACAGGTTACCACTCTAGTGACCAGTGTCTTCCTTGTTGTTAAGGTCATCGTATCTAGTGTGAGTGTTTCCCTTTTCATATAAAGCTCTTCCTACGTGTGTCACAAGCAAATCAGACAAAACCACAGAGACCTTTTCACTTCTGCATTTATGCCAGTAATACATGCTGTCTGACCAGATTATGAACTGATAACTGTACTTATGACCTTATTGTTTTATGCAGCACAGAACGTCACAGGCTTTGTTACAGCTCTCTTACCTTTTAGTAATTCAACAATGGGGAAGTAACCCAGCATAAACTACAACTACCAATTCTTCTAATAGTACTATTAAATTAGTGGTGGGCCATTATCGGCGTTAACGCAAGACTCTTATCAGGCGCTTAAAAAAAAATATCACCGTTAATCTATCTCAAAGTTGGGTTGGGAGCTGGGTCTATACTAAGCAAGCTATGATGACTTTCACTTTCATTTTAGCGCGGATGTATACCAGGCCGAATTGCACTGTAGGGGGCGAGAACGAATCAGACTTGGAACCTGTGTATCCCTACTGTGAAATGACCACATCAAACGTGACGTGCTGACGTGGATGCAGCTATGAAGCCGCCGGGTTTGCTTCAGGGAAAATGTATTTTTAAGAAGCTTCCCAATGGATACTCGACCAGACTAAGGTTGTTTGCACCTCGTGCAATGTGGAATTAGTATTAATAGTTTATATTATTTAGGTGACACACACGTTATGAATGCCTTCGGCAGAATTCAAATGAGCCATTTTAATCTAGATTAATCTAGATTAAAGTGAGATTAATCTAGGTTGAAAAAATTATCTATGCCCACCACTATCACCACTATATTAAATACAACACGGCTTCGGGATGACATGCTTTCTGTATCTTCACAGCTCCTGACCCAGAATGCCTTTGGTTATGTGATACCGATCACTTCTTTTGTGGTAGCCTGGCTGGAGACCTGGTTCCTTGACTTCAAGGTTCTCACCCAGGAGGCTGATGATGACAGAGGTGAGAAAAAGATTCATGACATATTTACAAATGACAAAAACATTTTTCTACTTTTTTTTCTCTCTTTTTGTTTAAAACTATTTTTTCTCCTTCTCAGCCTATCTGGCGGCGGTGAACGCAGCCTGTGAACGAGCCCCCATGATCTACCCACGTGCTGTTTCAGACGGACAGTTCTACTCTCCTCCTGAATCCGTTGCAGGTGATGTCTGTTTGCCTTTACAGATCACTTCTTGTTTAATCAGACTCAAGCACAGACCATGTGTGCGCCGTAGTGGAATATTTCTATCCAGTATGTTTGTACATTTATCATTTGAGCTATAATTTGACTTTTGGCTCTGAACGTGTGTCTGCAGGTTCTGAGGAGGATCTGGATGAGGAGGGTCTTGGACGCAGAGCTGTCACCTCACAGGTACCGGCATCAGTCTGAGGAGCTGTTAGACGGACACAGACCTGATTGTGTCTGATGACTTTCTCTTCCTCTTCTTCCAGGAGAAGGAGTACGTCAGACAGGGTCGTGAGGCCATGTCTGTGGTAGAACAGATCCTAGCCCAGGAGGACAACTGGAAGTTTGAAAAAAACAATGTGAGTGTATGATTTAGCTTTAACATATTCAAATATCCAATAGAGAAGTGTCTCATCTTCCCTTATGGTTGGGGTTCCATTCATAACTGCAATGATAAATGCATCTGAGGGACTGACAAAGGGCCGAAGCTGCACCCAGTGGAGAATTCAAACTACTAAAATCCCTGAATTTAGCTTTAGTCTGTTGCATCAAGTTATATGATGGTTGGGGTTTGATTGCAGGTTTATTAATCTGAATTTTGTCTTGAATCTTTGCATTAGAGTTATATATTACTATATTGCAGATTAATATTGGTGTATAAATCCTTGGAGAAGAGTTGACAAAGCTGAGCTGGGTTTTTCAGTTTGTTTCTAGCTTTGTCTTACTGGTTTCTTTAATGTTACCTACCCAAGCTTTACTGTTGAATACAACTAATATTGGCTGATATATCTTATATCAATATTAAACCCTCCCAATATTGATAGCAGTATCAGCCTTAAACAACTATAGATCCAGTTTTAGTGACTTGTTTGGAGGGAGCTAAGGCTCAAAGATGGTCATTCAGAGTACTAAAACTGTAACTTACTGCAAGATGTATTGCACATGTAGTTAAATATTTTCTTCGGTTATTTGTTAATTAGAAAGCAGAGAGAAAAGATTCAGGGATATATTTGTGAAACTGAACTCCACATGTGAAACCACATATTTTAGCCACTTAGAAGGAGATCCAAATTCCTAACCCCCGATTGAAACCCAACTCTTGCCAAACCACATTGTTCACCGCAGCAATGGGATCCACTTAATCTGCAGTTCAACTCATCTTGTTTCCTGCTTTGTTTCAGGACATGGGAGACTCTGTCTATACTCTGGAGATCCCCTTTCATGGAAAGACTTTTATTCTGAAGGTACAGCAGCACTATTCATTGTGAAACTGTTTCTCCACAAGACACATGATCTATTAATCTAAATGAATCATATTCAGAACCATAATATTGTGTTTATTTATCATGTTTAGACCTGGTATGAAGTCATTGATGTCTGAGCAATTTTACATAATCATTTCTAAACCAATTACAACATTGTTTGATGCCATATTGAGTCTCCTTGGCATCCCATGTTTAGGCCTGATTTTGCCCTGTACTACATTACTGTAGCTGTAACAATTACAGCTACTATTCAATCAGATAGTAAAGAGACTTCTTGGTGTTTCAGAGCAACTCGAGTTAACATTGCAAAGGAGTTTTTTTACCGTGGGTAATTTCCCAGAGAGGAGTACAGAGGAAGGCTGCTATTTTCAAGATGCTACATAGCTGAGGGCTATTTGAGACCGTTTCAAAGGGCTTACCACTGTAACGTGTGTAGTTATTACTCTAAATGATAAACCCGTTTGGTCACAACCAACACAGCATCATATTTATTTAGCAGTCTGCTGTATTTAAGTGTGTGTTGAGTAAGTTGTGTTTTTTTCTTTTCTAGAACAGCATGTTGATTCTAAAAATGTTCCTCGGAGACAGAAACTATGCAGAAAATGAATTTCTGCATAGCAGCTAGCTAGTTAGCTGGGAAAGGCTAAGGCCTTGTGACTAAACTATGTGGCTTCATGAAATGAGTGTGTAATTGTGGATTTGAGTGTTTAAAAATGGGCGTTATGACATTATTGTGTGTGTTCTTGTTTTTGTTCAGGCCTTTATGCAGTGTCCTGCTGAGCTTGTGTATCAGGAGGTGATTCTGCAACCAGAGAAGATGGTCCAGTGGAACAAAACGATCTCAGCCTGCCAGGTGACAACTTTCTAGTACTTTCTAGTACATGTTTTCACTGTTTCGTTGTGCCGTCTCTAAACAGTGCTTTCTGCCTGCTCCTCAGATCCTTCAGAGGGTTGACGACAACACTCTAGTATCATATGACGTCTCATCTGGAGCAGCTGGAGGAGTTGTGTCTGCGAGGTAAATTACCACAGTGGGCTTTAATATGTGGCTCTAGTCTTTGCTTCCAGTCGTTTTTCTTCTCTTCTGAAACAAAGTAAAATGACTGACCAATTTAATTTTCCTCCTTTTAGGGACTTTGTAAATGTTCGGCGAGTGGAACGCAGACGAGACTGCTACCTGTCTGCCGGCATGGCAACTGACCACGACGCCAAAACTCCAGTCGGACGCTACGTCAGGTTAGACCATGAACATCATATTCATTTGACAAAAGTGCAGTTGTGACTTCTTTTTTTTCTTGAACTTCCCCGTATTCTTTTCTACATATCTTTTTAATATATATTGTTTTATTATTATTATTGTCGGACACAGGGGAGAGAATGGTCCAGGAGGATTTGTGGTTCTTAAATCCAGCAGTAACCCGTCCGTCTGCACCTTCATATGGGTTCTCAACACAGACTTGAAGGTGAGAGTTAAACATTTTCTGTCATTCAAGGCCAGTTGGGATCATCTTTGCCTTGAATATTAACCAAATAGAATGAGAATAGAGCAAACATGACTCGATCAGTCTATACTAGAATCTACTAGCAGGATTTCATTCAGAAATGATAGACAACTCTGCAAAATGTCTGTATGTAAACATGAAAATACACAAAACATACATGTAATTAAAATATATTACAGGTGAGGCAAAATTAACATGAGACTTTTCTCTCCCATCAGGGCCGACTGCCCCGCTACCTCATCCACCAGAGTCTGGCTGCCACCATGTTTGAATTCATGTCCTATTTGCGCCAACGTATTGCTGAGCTGCGGCCCTCCGTCCGCTCCCACCACCACACCTGAAACAGGAGAGGTGTGAAGGTGTCACTACTGTTTTCTTTTAATGGACCCCAAAAATGGGCACAGCAGTACCCTTAACTGAAGGGATGTGCCACCATTACTTCTAATCATAGGAGATGTGAGACATGTGACCACCGGTTCACTCACAACAGAAGAGGATATTGTCAGATTTAAAAAAAAATGAAACTTTTTTTCAACTTTTAAGCATGATCGCATATATATTTTTATGTGGACCTCATCCTGTGGCAGGGTGGACATTACTGAAACAAGAAAACCTGGATTATTATGATGATTCTCACTCTTGCCACATATGTCTCACTTGCTACAAAGAACTGGTGCAATGGCATGAAGCAGCCGTCTCCCCGGGCCTTATCTTACTGTACACGTTGTTGATTTGCAGCTTCTGTTTGTTTTTTTTCCAGTTTATTAAGTGTCTATGTTTTCACTGCAGTGTCTTATTATCTTTCTCTGGTGCAACTGGCTCAACAAATCTACACCTCACAGCCGTTTTTTAACCAAACGATTAATTTGAAATGATAAAGCTATTTCCACACAGTGTATCATCCTTTACGACACTGATGAATATATAGGGGAAAGAAGTCACCTGCCGTTTGATCACCACTAGAGGGAGACACCACTTCTCCACATAGTGAAAGCCTCTTACTTTGACAGCATCCCCTATCCCAGTGTCTAAAAATATCAGTTAATATTTTATCAACTATGACCAAGAGTTTTAAATACTTTTGCACATAAGGATTATTCAGGAGTCAGATTAGGAGGCTATTAATGCATTATAAAGGTCATTAAGACAAAATAAGATGATGTTCATGAGTTAGGCTGCTGTATACTTTATCGTTATCGTTGATGCCAATTACCTTCAGTGGCCTTATGGTAAAATAGCTGAATTTTTCATCAAAAGTTATTACTGTATATGACTGACATTGACTTTAGTTTTGGGCCCCCTGTCACATGTTGACATGTGGCACTGGATTAGGTTTATCTGTAATGTCTTACATCATAGAGCATGATGTTGTTTTTAATCGATTGGTAATGTTGCTTCAAGCTTCTTCTTTTTTTTTTTTAGCTTTGTTTCAAAGTCTGTACTGCAGGAAATCACTATCCATCATTACGTCCACCAAGGAAGTCATGGTTTCAGTATTGTTTTTGTTTGATTACATAAAAAATAACTTCCAAGTTGGTGGAAGTGTGTAGCATGGGCCAAGGAAGGACTCATTATGTTTGAAGTGGATGTGACTCAAGGGACAGATACACACATTTTTCACTTTAATTTACGTAATGAGATAGATTATGGCGTTGGCGGAGGTCTGTAGTCTCACAGTGTCCTCTGGTTGCATGTGTGATGGAAATTGAAAAAAGACAGAGGTCTGGTTATTGGTTCAGATCCCTGTGGAGTTTAACCAAAGTGAGTGACTTCTTCTTGCAGTGCTCAATCTTGAGAAAACAATGTTACGAAACAACTCCCTTGAACTGTTCACACGTTGAAGGATCGTATTTAAGCGTGTTGCCTTGATGTTGTGACTATAACGTGGTCATTCATCACACTCACAGCTTACATCATCTGTGGTCACAGATTATTATTCTTTCTTATGACGTCCAAAACAAGTAGCTGTAGACATTTAACTCGGTAATTTGTAAGGATTGATTTGAGTTAAGTACTATATTGAGAGAATGTCATATTATAGAAATTGTTATCAACAATTCGGTGCCTTTATCGCAGTAACATTATGTCAGCCTTTTCTTTTGCTTTGCATTTAATTTAATATAATGTTATACTGTATGCATAAGAAGCCTGCTTAAGGTGCTCGTTTTCTTTTTCTATTTTTTTTAAATCATACTTTATCTGTATTCATAGATTATTCATCAAAAATGTTAATTTAAAGCCATCACAGGAATACTGACCAGCAGTTTTTTAGTCCACTGTCTTGTGTCTAATAAAATATATGAACTGTTGACAGTCTTCAAGCTTTCAAACCTCCTTAAACTTGTCAAAATAAATCTATATGTTTGTGTGTGTGTGTATATATATATGTATATATATATATATATATATATATATATATATATATACATACATATACATATATACATACATATAGTGGGGGTCATTGTATATCACTGGATTGCAAAGGGCAGTTCTTACCTAAATGTTTTCCACCATTGGATCCCAAGATGAATTATGTCGTGAACAATAATACCCTGTGACTTGAGCGTAAATCACATGACACACTTACTGTCAGAAAATTAGATAACCCATGGAAATTAAGGTATCTCAAATCTTCACAAATTCAAAGAATCTTATTTAACCACATTCATACGGACTCAGGGTTAATTGACCATGGGACATTTAAAACAAAAAAATGCTTAAATCAATACAACCATGGAGGATTGAAGAAGAGGAGATGTGTTGTCCTCGGGGCAAAACACAATGCTCAGGACAAGGGATGGAGCAGCTCACATGATTATGTTGTGACTGTCTTCTGAGGTTGTGGGTCTTTAAATATGTGGATTTTTTAAGCGTTGAGAGCGAGCGATTCACTGCTCTCATTGTCCTTCATGTTGGCTGATGAGAAGCACCAGTCCTTGGGCTGCCGTCTGCCTGAGCATCTCACCCCAGAATCTGGCTAATGATCTGGAGGACAAGCCTCTACTAGATGTGGAGCTGGGGCTGGGCCCTGAAAATGGGAAGCTGAAAATTAGGTTGAGTTTTGGGATCGGGGATCTTTGTTCTGGTAACTTTTTTTCTTTCTGATTTCTTTTTTTTATTAATTTTTTTTTTTTTTTTTACCAAATGCTCTTCCTCTGAGAGTAATAGGATTCATTCTAGCGGACCAGCTTGCTGTTTCTTACTTTGCCAAATCTTTTTTGAAACATAGGTTGTGAGTAAGTCTCCTCTTCAGAGCATCTACAGGCATTTGGAGTTTATCAGACCAGACTCACCGCTGGAATCAGCTTCAGTATTGTTTGAAGAAACCAAGGAGGTTGATCTGCCACTCACCTTAAAGCTCTGTTTTCGCCTGGATTGTCAGCCATTGGGAACATCTGCTGCCCACTGACTCTAGATGGGTTCAGTCTTCATGAAGCTTTGCTGCTGCTGCTGCGCTACGGCCGATGGCGACGATGAAGAAAAGCAGCCTTTAGTGCCGTAAGAAGACATTAGACAGTTCTTCAACACATATACCACTTTACTATATGAGTAGGCCATTGTTAGCATCCACATATCAGTTACACTTCTCACCTAGGGGAAAAACATAATCCACACAATTGCCTTTTACGCTGTCAGTAGGTGATTGTCATGTATGCATGTAGAATATAAGTGTATAATTGTGTTTGTTGGCCGATCACACAGCCAGGATCCGTTGGAGTATTTTAACCGTGAAGTCCAGAAGCGTCGCGATGAGGAGACTAATCTGTGGAGTGAGCCGGGCGACCCCAGCCACTCGGAGAGACAAGACGACCGGGTCCTTTACGGCCTGCTGCAGGCCAGGAACAAGACCCGCATGGGATCCACGGTATGTGAGGGAGGAGGGTCTAGTATAGATTATAGATCATGTCAAAAATTGCACAGTGGTAGAAAATAAATACAGGTGACTAACTGGTGCAACATTGAAAAATATAAATGAGTGCAATTTCTTGTTTAGGGGTATCGCCGACTAAGTGTTGACATTGAGGCCATGAGAGATACCCGTCGGGAAGTGAGAGAGAAATGGAAGACAATCCTGGAGAATTTAGGTAAAGCTGGACAGTGCACATGTGGGACAGATTATCACTTGTTCATACAGAGTAACCAGAAAGGGTTTGCCTTTGTTTTTCCTCCCCTCTAGGTTTCATGGCGGAGGCGAACTCGCTGCTGACGGTGTCTGCTGGGGCCTCACATGACAGGATGCGTAATGCCCCGGCAGCACGTGAGCTGCTCCACACGCTCCACTCTGAGACGTCCGTCTTCAGCAGCAGAGAGCCACCACCAGAAAGATATCTACTAATCCTGGTGAACATTGCACTCATACTGGTATCTGTTAGGCTAGGGGCATTAACCCAGCTATGTCGAATCCCCTGAAGACATTCACATTTGGGGAGGAGTTTTTGAGTATGCTGTGTCTTCGAAGGAAGTAACCCTTCCAGCTTGATGCACTTTAATTAAAAGTACCCATTTTACTTCTTTACAACTGGTAGGGTAGAAGGTGTCGCTGAGATATGAATCTCCCACTTTAGGGATCAATAGACAAAAAACGTATCTTGTCTGCCTGAAAATATTTTATTCTCATTATCTTCTGCAGTTACAGTTATCATTTTTGTTTGCTGAAAAACAAAATGAATATTTGTACAGTGGTTCAGATCATAGAGGACACACTATAGGTTGGCATTTTAAATTCCTCTTCCACCCATATTCTGACACGAATCACATTCATGCTTCAACCACTTCTTCTTCCTCTTCTTCATAGGACCGTCTAGTGTATCTAGATATAGCTGAAGATTTTCTGGCAAAGGCAAGGCGCTTCTATCCTCCAAAGGACGATTCTGACGAGGAGGTGCCAGGCCTCGCCATAAACCTGCCGCTGCTGATGGCCAGGATGGAGGCCATGAATGGGAGAGGCAACGACGACGACGAGGACGATAGCGAAAGAGACGATGGCAACTTAAGTGATAGATCTTAATATCTAATGGCTGCAATAATAATAGACACAAGGCAGGGGGCAGTAGTCATCAACCCTGGAGACGCTGGATGACAGAAATGCATAGTTTATCTTCATGTGTCTCTTGCTGCTTCTTGGACATGTTAGGCTGAACACTTCCTCTTTCTCATCTACACAGCTTGTGTCTTATTCCGTTTTCTATGGTCAAAATGTGAAAGGGCTTTGCAGATTTTCTGATTACCCGTGGTGTACTTGTACCACAGAGTTATCATCAAGTTCTTAGCCTGTTCATTGTTTAATTGTTGTGAAACCTTCAGGGTAGCGATGTTCCTCTGAGCAGGGCCTCTTTATGTTTTGTCCTTTGATTATCAGCACTCATTCCATTCAATCACATGATCGGGAACAACATGGAATAAATAGTCCAGTATGTCAGATTTATTGTGTATGTGTGTTTGTATAATGGATACTTTTATTTTGTTTAAGTCTGCATTTGGCTTCAAACATTTTTGAAAATATCGTATGGAAATGCAATGTACAGTATGCTGAACTCTTCAAGTCGGTTGTGTATGTGACTGGGTGACTCTTAGGTGATGCATGAGTGTGTTATTTCACCTCCAGCAATTTACTGAAAATGTGAAATATTTCTAAGCTCATGTGGAAGTTTGTGGATGTGTTCTGGTGTCATGAAATAAAGTTCCAGCCTAAAGCATGTTTCGTGTCACATGTTTTCTTTCGGAGTGTGTGTGAGTGTGTGTGTACACACACACAAAGAGGAAAATAAGAATTTGCATGGTGATTTGAAATCCAGGCAGTGATTTCACGGGAAGCGTGGCACGAGCGCAACATTCTTTTGAAGTGGAAAGAAGGGTCGGTTCAGTCTGGGTCCTTTATGCCCCTCGCTAGTCTGACCATGCTTACCCATGGCTTACAGCTTGATCCACAGACATACTTCAAATCCTGGCCTGTTGCTGCCTGTACGGCATCTGACGACCCCGCTGGGACCAGACCGGGTTGCAAAAAGGATGATGAAGATGATGTTTTGGTGGTCAGCTGCTTGTTGTTGCCACTGTTGTTATGTAAGAGAGACACTCTGAGGGCAGCCTGCTGGCACCCTGGCTCTCTCTCTCACACACACACACACACACACACACACACACACACACACACACACACACACACACACACACACACACACACACACACACACACACACACTGAAATAGCTGGTAACACTCGACTGTGGTGCCAGTATGTAGCACAAGAGTTTAAGATTATGGCAGGAATCAATACAAAGTGCTCTTTCACCTCAGGTTCATCTAACAGCTAAGATGAGGTTCCTCTTCATCCTCCCAAATTAATTATTTTGCCACAAAAAAATGCCCCATTTTTTCCTACATTCGTGAACCACAACATTTTTCCTTATTTACCACCTCCAGACAGACCTCGTCTTTATTGCCCTTCTCCTCCCCCTCCCTCCCACTCCCCATCTCTTTCTCGTGACAGCTCATTTAAATGTCACTTCCCAGCAGCCGTGTTAGTGCTGTTATGCAACACAAAGTTCCTCTGTGACAGGCGTGGCCGGGTGCGGGCGGAGGGATGAGGACGAGGGGGGAAGGTTCACTGTGACAGGGCTCACCGCATCACTGTTCACCTTTACAGATATTTCACACCCCTGGCTTCATTAGCATAGCATGACTCACCCTAAAACAGCAAGGAGATGACAGCCACCTCAGCCAGTTGATGTCCGCAGTTTGAGCAGGTGGATACATAAATTATAATAAAAACTCTGTGTGCTATCTACTCTGGGTTACGCTCTTACCTCCAAAGGACCTTGCATAGTGACTTACTAGGTTTCTGAAATCGCACTTCGTCATTTCCGTGGTGTCATACCACGACTGAAGGCATGGCCACGGGGATGCCTACGGTGCTCTTGCCCTAATATTTTACATATACAATGTCACCCAGCTGAGATATGACAGACGGCAGTAATGTATTTAACTGTTACATTAGATTTCATGAATGATTTCATCTCATAATTTGGCACAGATTTAGCTGACTGCATACCTTTTACTACTAAATGTGAATGACTGTGATTGATCTTGTCATAGGATCATTATACATTATGTTGTGTGTGTGTGTGTGTGTGTGTGTGTGTGTGTGTGTGTGTGTGTGTGTGTGTGTGTGTGTGTGTGTGTGTGTGTGTGTGTGTGTGTGTGTGATATCTGATATCTGATGATATTAGTTCCTGATGTGGATGAATGAGTCAGAGTCAGGAACCGGTAGTAACATTACACCAGTAGACAACTGTCAGAGGTGAGTGTGAGTGTGTGTGTGTGTGTGTGTGTGTGTGTGTGTGTGTGTGTGTGTGTGTGTGTGTGTCACAGTCAGCAACCTGAGTTGATTATGGCTTGCGTGGCACTCTCTCACCGAGGTAATGAATCAGTGGGGATGGAGCTATCACCGTAACTGCCAGGCAGCACACTGCAATGGCATTTATTGAGGGGGTTTGATGTTGTCACAAGGCACAGCTGTTGTATAAACTCCTCGGAAAACTGTATTATGATTTTAAAGTCAGCAGGATATGACAAGCTGATCCATAAAGTTCTCTAGCTTTTCATCACCTGTTGTCTCCATGTGACAGATGTGTTGTTTTTAACCCACTGCCTGAAATATCCTTTGTGTTTTGCTCCAGCACATCATTGTCACTTTTCCACATTAACACGCCATTTGCTGCTTCGTGCACGTCAAGACCAAAACCTTATTAAGATTCCTCTCCGAAGACTAAACCTGTTGTGTGTGTGTCTGTCAACATGTTTATATAATCTCCATACAACGTGTCTCTGTACTTTCCCCTCTGAGACATAGTAATACCAGCCGAGGTGGAAAGCGTTTGAGAATCAAGGGATCTTCCGCCCAATTACCCGTAACCCCTCTTCAGAGTTTGGGCTTCCAGCTCTCAGGGAATGGTGTTGGATGTCAGTGACAACATAGACCAGGAATAGCAATGGAACATCTATAAAAGTAGTGGGCAGACCCGAGCCCAGCCAGAGGCAGCACAAAGAAAGAGATATATCTATATACAGCCAGCTGAAGCATCACTGGTCCCTTGAAGAAACAGCCTCATCACAGACCCAACACCAGACCTAAAGACTGATCAACAGACCCGATAAACCTGAGACAGATCTTCCCATAGAAGAGATGATGCCAGTCTGTACCATCCTGGAGAAGAGTAAGGGTGTCGTGATGAGAGCCGAGCTGACCTGCAGCGTACGGGAAGAGAACAGGGCTGACAGGGAGAGCTACAGTGCCGACTGGCGTAGTGTCAGTCTCAAGACTCAACCTCAGGACAGGTGAGAGCTCACAGGCCGACCAGAGAACATCAGGTCTCCTCAATGTGGTATGGGTCACCAATGGGAAAAAAAATAACATCCTGGCTGTGATTTAAAATCTTTCTTAGCCTCATCAGATATGTGTGGAGATCTACTTAGTAATTCTGGATAAAACAGAATATTGGAAGGCAGTTATAGTCTAATTACAAAGGTAAATCACAGTGAGTGCTCCCACAGTTTCTAACTTGTCTCTGATGCCTGCAGGCAGACAATGGACATGAATGATGACTCTCGTAGGGAGACTCTGTCCCGGCAGTGGCTGGCCCGTTCGCTGAAACAAGCCTGCCCCTCTGGTGTCTTCAGAGTGGGGACGGTGGAAAGAGGGGTGAGGGAGCACCAGCTGCTGCCGAAGAGAAAAACCCTCCCCTTGCCTATCTTCACCCCTGCAGAGCTGGGTGTCAGGCTTGGACGTGGGTCCCCACACACCGAGGAGGACCTGCGGCCCTTCCCCACCCCAGACGGAGCTTGTCCCATGAAGAGGACCGTGGACGAAATCACAAGAGACCTTCCCCCAGTCAAGCCCACCCTCATGGAGTTTTCCAAATCACCCAGAGACCTGGGTCGCTCCATGTCTCAAGAGGCCCAGAGAGGGTGAAAAACAAAGAGAGAGAGGGGATTTTAGGGAGAGATGAGATGGGTGAAAATTGGGAAATAATAGTCATTGAGCTATGTGTGTCAGGAAAGAGATATATATATATAGATTTATCTCGAGTGACAATAATCAAAAACCTTAAATACTGTAGATCTTTAGCACTATCTGTGTTTCTTGGCTAGCACAGCACCAGTCATTGTTGGCATTTGGTGGGCAGTGTTATTAAAAGTGGTTATGTGAAGGCATTCGTATTGTGATGGAGAGGTGGGGTGTGTGTTCTCAGCTGTGCCACGGGCTGAACTCTTCACCACATCTGCTCACTTATCAGTGAAATCAATGCGACTCGACAATTACTTAACCATGACTTTTTATTGAAAAGTGCAAATTAAAGTGTTCTTGAGGTGATGATATTCAAGGATTATACCAGAATTGTAGTAGGGAGTGAAGGGAAGCAATGACGCAGAAAGTGATAGATGGAAATAAACGTGCCAAAGGAGAGACAGAGAGAGTCATAGGGGAAGGGGAGGGGTGAGGGGTCGGGGCAACATGCCTCGGCGTTGGTCATCCTCCAGACCTCTGCAAGCTTTTGACAGCCTCTGATCTCTGTGAAGAGTACAGAATGCTCCGGCGTGATCACACACCGCAGTTGTACATAGTGTGTGTGTGTGTGTGTGTGTGTGTGTGTGTGTATGTGTGTGCGTGTGCAAGCACGTGTGTACTGGCTGACACCTCTAAACAACAGGTCATAAACGTATAATGTTAATGCGTATTAAGTGATCTGCCTCATTAGTTTAATGCAGCTCATTTATATAGTATGTATATACTATAGTAAACTATAGTACATATACACTACTATATTTGTGTATATATATATCCTCTTTTATAGGATATATATATTTACTATAGTATATCATATATAAATATATACATATATATGTATACATTGTGTATATCTGATAGAAGAAAAATACTGTATTAGCCATGAATAGTGTTATGAATGAGTTTGAAATGTGTGCAAAGTTGTTTGCAAATATTTTCCGTAGATATTTATATTTTTACTAATAAAAGCTGAGCTCTTCTTGACACTTCTGTCACTGTTTTCTTTCGGATGCAACGTGAACATATTTCATTTAACGGTAAATGTAAAAGGCTTTGTGGCATAGTAAGGGTTTGGTGAATTAAAGGGTGGACAGAAGAAATGAGATACAAAAATGTACTTATTGTAAGTCGCTTTGGATGAAAGCATCCTCAAATGGAAATGGAACAGAGATAAAATCATAAATGTTCTCACAGCAAAAAGGGGGTATGATCTAAATAATGACAATGAAGTGATGAAAAAAGAAAATATATGAATAACAGCAGCAGTAAAACATGAGAAATACATTTCAGGAGGTGCAGTGATGCAAGACCGGCTGAAAGAATCGGGTATCTGGGTCATAATTTGGATAATACTTGACAGTATTCACCTTTAAACATTTCCCACTTCACCACTTTAGCCCTCATTGATCTCATTGATGCTCATTGATCTCATTGATGTTCCACCACCTGTGTTTGTTTCCAACAGGGCACACTATTCCCCTGTATGGATGCACTGCACCACCTCCTCTCCATTCACTCTCTAAAAGCTGCTTTGTTGCTGCCCTTCTCTCTTATCATTCCTCTTCTGATTTGTCTCTTGAACTCCTCCTGATGCTCTCTCTCTCTCTCTCTCTCTCTCTCTCTCTCTCTCTCTCTCTCTCTCTCTCTCTCTCTCTCTCTCACCTGTGCCTCAATGAGAGGCAGCATGTGGTGGTTTGATATTAATAGTTGGGTAAACATTGCATTACCCTGGAGACAGTGGAGAGACAGCCATATTGCCAAGTCCTTCCTATTTGAGCTCTTAATCCACATGTTCTATCAGAGATTTGAGCGTGCAGCCTTCACACCCTATCTTTAAAATGAACCTCCCACCGCTGAAATCCTGCGGTCCCCTCCCTGCACACAGTGTACTGTCACAGTACAACAACGTTTTCCAACGCCAAATGAACCATGAAACTATTTTCAGTGGACGCCAAGAAATGTGGGAACTGAGATGCCGTGTGTTGTCACAGACAAATCGTGGAAACTGACACTGAAATTCTTTCCTATGCCTCAGCTGTCTCACATGATGCATCACTGTATTCCCTTTTTGCAAATCTGCTACTGCAAGCAAGTTAATGCAAGCCTTGGAACAATTGATATACTGTACATTGCATGTTTACCTGAGTTTAAACCAGTGAAGAAAACACATTAAATCAATTTTATTTATAGGGTCATATCACAACAGATGATATCTCACATTGAGCAGGACTAGAACACGCTCAAACATCACCTAACCATCACATAAATGCTGCCACTAGTTTTCAAAAATAAAATATTCATAAAAAATATTCAATTTAATGTGTGATTTACACTATTTATATGCACTTTTAAAATATTTTGTTGATTTTATTGTTGTGACTTGTAGAGTTTGAGTAGTACGCCATTCATCACAGTCTATTTAAAGACAAGGTCACACAGTGTTACACAGCAATAGATTGTATGTGTTGTCATACTCTTGGTATGTCAGTTTGGTATGTCAGTGGCCTACATCAGCACTAGAGCATGCAGAGTCACTGTGAATGCTTGTCAATACAGAAATAAATCTTGCTTGTGGTCTATTTGCCACCCCACTTAACATCTGTTGCTGCTACCTACTGGATAATTTGGGTAATGCAGGTTGAAGAAAGTATAGGCATAGAAATGCCATTATATAGCACGATAGTATGTATTGTTTCATCTATTGTAAATTAAGATGAAGGTACATTTAATTATAATAAATGAGAAAATGGCAAAAAAGAAAAATCATTTTCTCTGCATCTGCCTCAGCAGCACTGTTGTTCTCAATAAAAATAAAAATAATATAATAAAATATAAAACATTACACATATCTAAGCATCTGATGAACTCATCTCTTCATCCACTGTCGGATGAATAAAGGATTATCTTATTTTATCTTATCTTATCTTAATCAACAGCACCATAGTCGCTTCGCAGCATCCCAAATCATCACTCATCTCATCACAATTACTGTGAAGCCTGCTGTTGGCACCTCTCTCGTCACTCAGCTGCGAGCGGCCCTCTGACATCATGGGTGCAGCGGCGTTAATTGCCTATTGGCTGGGTGTTGCTGTGCTGTTGGTTTTGCTGCAGGCGTGACGCAGGCTCCTCCCAATGCTGCTGTGTGAGGGGAACAGGCCTTACCAAACAAAGTGCAAAAAAGTATGTTAGTGTGTTACGTCTCCTGGATGTTTATGAATGGGTAATGATCAAAAGTCCAAAGCCAATGTCAAGCGTTAACAATGTTTAAACAAATGAGTGTCTCACACAGTAGAGCCTCTGAAGAGAAAATATCTCCTCACATTAAAAATGAAATAAATAAATAAAAATATATAATAAAAATAAATAAAAAAGAGATTTGCTCTGACTGTCCAAATGAAACTCTGGTGCCTGCAAAAGACACATCAGCCTGCCAGCAGGTGATGATTTGAGTCAAATCAATCAGATTAATTTCCTGTAGTTTTCAGGATTATTCTTTCCGCTTCAAAATGTAAATTCTCTGCACCACCACTAGAGGCGAAATGCCATTAGGTGCAGGTGGGAAAGGCCCGCCTGTTGGCAGCAGAAGAAAATGAGGGTCAGTGGTCGGCCTCCGAAGTAACATTCATGTAATTCTGGATGAATGCATGGCACGTGACACTATGTCATAAACATCATCGGTTACTGCTGTTATTTATCATTATTCTACAACTTGGGTCATAAGTATGATGCCACGTAGTGCAATTTAATTGGCTGCGTTGGGAGACGTTAGTATTTATTTTACGCGGAAGGTTACTGTGGCCGCGGACGATGTGGATTACTGCTATCGTGTCTCTGACCGTTACCAAACATGGAGGATAACGCGTTATTTTGGCATAGCTACCAAAATCTACAGCGCAGAGAACGGGAAACTGAGCAGCAAATGGACAACAGGTAGCCTAAATCCCCAGTTTCAATTGTGTTTTTTTCTGGTTTTACAACCAAAAGTAAGTGTTTCCCAATCATTTCCACCTGACCATCAGTTGTGATGAAAAGGGGAGGGGGGCTGTTAGACCATTTCAGCCTGAGGCAGGAGCCATGCAGGGTATGACAGGTAGTCATAGGGACAGCCTCAATCTATGGAATTATGACCAGACGCCCAGGAGCCTGACATAGTGAAGGAGAACAACAGGCCAACTGTATTTTTGAGTGCAAGACTAAACGGCTACAAGATAGAAACTCACTTGTTTACTTATTGTGATCATTTTAGGTGGACTATTAAAAGTGGACTATATTGACTCAAGAAGAAATTACAAAATGTCATATATTTAACTGTTTACCCCATTTAACATAGGAGTTTCTGTGCATTTGATTATAAAATAGAGTCCAAACAAATGATATGCAATTTACTGTTGATGTCTTGAAATATAAGACATTTCACCTTTTTGAGTTTCAAGACATCGACAGTGGGAGGATTACATAATAACAGCAGGGCTTGTTGCACGTTTGGAGTGCAAGTGAGATTTTGTGGGTCATACACTCAAACTTTCATAAAAATTATGACCGAATTTGTTCTCTGTGTGATTTAAAAAAAAAAGTTTGATTAATATTCCATTTCAAACATGGTTTTAATAAAGTTGGATTCAATTTATTGACTGAACTATTCCCTGTATGATACCCACCGCAGGGCTCGGCAGAAGGCTGGAGTACCAAATGAGCTGAGAGCCGACATGGTCATGTTATTCATGATGACCTGGTGCGTCTGGGCATTCTGGATCATCATCAGCTCTACACGGTCTGTATACCGAGAACATCACACACACACACACACACACACACACAGCCCAATTGGAACCATCCGACGGTCCTCCGATTGTCTTATCTATTTTATCAGCCTGCTATTCTGTCCTCTTACCCCGGGGCGACTGTAGGTGATTAATTCAGACTGTCAAACCGAGGTGGTGTTTTCTTACCTGCTTGTCACTCAATATTTGTTCGGCAATGACTCAAAAAATTGTTGCACAGCTTCCCAGCAATACAAAAATACACTTTGTGATCCAAGATTGAGGTAAAGTCGATTCAAATGACTATAATTACATTTTGTCATTAAAAAAACGAATTTTATAAATGGGTCTTTGTATAAGCTTTGCAAAATATTTTCACCCTGATGAATTATTTAATACTATATTCAAGGCAACGTGAATGAAATCTCCGGACATCAGTTGTTGTTAGCTCAGTGATGAAACACTTAAGATGATGCTTCATCATGTTGAAGGGGTTACATCAGTTTCATAATTAATAGAGCAAAAATCTCATAATGTTTGTCATCTAATAGTCTGAGGACTATTCAAAAAAACACTTGAGTCGTTGACACGTAATGACTGGATTAGCCTGGCCCATATCTCAGATTTATTTTGAGTTTTCTCTGTATTGTCACTTTCCATGGTTTCTGCCACAATTATTTCTAAGTTGAAATGGTTTAGCAGTGTTAAATTCAATGTTCTGCCCATGTTCAGAATGACGGCTCCATATTAATGAATCCAGAAGTGGCAGCTAATGTGCTGGTAACAATGGCAGTCCAAAAAATGTAAAGGTAGAATAAACCCAATTGGGTCAGCCGTCATGTGGTAACAAAGAAGAATGTGCTTTCTGTTATAATGTAGACCCTACTGATCAATACTTGCACAGAGATGGTTGGTAAAGACATTTAGGGTGCACAAACGTTAAAACTGAACAAATAAAACAAGCAAGCAAGAGAGTGAGCGATCAGAAGAAAATTAGGATAAACCTGTTAAGAGCATTACTTTAAGCATTCACCTTACATTCATGAACTGAGAGTGCAGGATTTAAGAGGAATTCAATCTTGTAACAATAATCAAATTACATGAATTTTGTGTTTTGACATTCTTCAAACTTCGAACACATTTTCAAGCATTTGCACCAAAATATGAGATTGCAAGTTGCTTTGTGGCGCTTACAGCAGGCCTGTGTGCCAAACCACATGTTTGGCTTTGAATTAAATCACTCCAAATTAGAGCTTGGGTTTTGTTTTATAAACTGAGTAAACTCAAAGTGGCACAGTAGCTGGGTTGAGGCAGCCATTATAACTGTTATAACCCCAAATACATATGCGGGGTGACATTTTAAAACACATTATGTTTACAGTCACAAAAAGAGGCTACTGGAAGAGTTTTTACCTTTTGAATCTCTGAACTAAATGCTTCTGACTTACAAAACTTTATTTTAAATAATTGAATTACCCCTTTGAAACAGGCTGACTAAAACCCACTGCAGAACTTGAATGTGAATGAACACACACTATCACACACAAACTCATGAACACACATTTTATGCGATTGTCCAAGCTCAGGAGTAGACCATACATAATGCATCTGAGTGCTTGCTGGGAAGCTGGTAATGTGACAGACGGGCAAGAATAGCCGTGAGTGTGAAATTCTCTGATTTAGTTTGTGTTGGGTTGACAGTCTGCCGTAGCCTTCTTGACATGACCACCAGGCCTAATGGAAGGAGCAGAGCCAGGAGGCATCATGGTGGCTGGGAGCTGCTGCAGAATATGGTGGGCTGCTGAGGAGCCTGGGGAGGAGAGATGGGACTGTAATGAGGCTCTATGCCTGGAGGCACAGTGGCTGAGAATAAACTCTGTTTATACAGGAGGTGACGCGCTACTGCAGGTTAGTTGTTGCTACAATAAAGAGCTATAGCTGATGACCACAGAATAGAGTCTCACTATTGCAGGGAATATCTGAAAAGCGTGTGGCTCATATGGCTCTAAGTGTGGATACATATCTTCTGTCCACGCCATATGTGAGAGAGCTTCAGCTGATAATATTTACCAGATGCTCCGTATGTAATTCTAACCTGTTTGCTGAGATGCAGAGGAACACAGTAGCAGGTTGCCAAGGTGCCAAAACGCAAGCATCGTTATGCACACACACACACTCACCCACACAACACACACACACACGCTCCCTCACTGATCACTACATTGACCTACAGTATGCCGTACAGGCTGTGTGTGTAATTAATCTCACTTTGGAAGCCAAAAGCAGAGCAGCTGGTAACTTAAAAGAACGACAGCGATAATACATTGTCTATAAAAGTATCCACCCACTCTGAACTTCTTTTATGATTCACTGTTTTTCCAACATTCACTGTTCTTCAACAGTGAATCACAGTGGATATAATTACATTTGTTTCATTACGCTGATAAAACTGAGGAGGAAAAGTCTCCTAAATGTCAAAGTAAAAAATAGCTGCAATTTTTATTTAAATTAAACCTTTGATGGGTGTAGTAGATACGGAAGTCTGAATGAGTAAAGACTTTACTTACTCAGATGTATGAGTCAACCAACAACCAGTTGGAAAGTAATAGGAAAACAGTAAATTATGATGCTAATTAGGCCAAGACATTTAGTGATTTTTTTTTTGTGTTTGTTTTTGTGATTGATTTTAATATGCACGCTGGTATTTCTAAGTAGTTTATTTTTCCAGCACTAAAATATAGTGTGCAACTGAAGCACTGAGACATGTGTGTTTGTGTTAATTAAAACTATATAGAACAACTATTATGGTATATAAACAGTTAATGAATGCTTGGTGACACAGTATGGCAGAGTTGTTAGTTTGTTTATTCATATTTCTTTAAAAAAAACACCTATGTCAGGGCATTATAATGAATATAAACTTATAGAAATGTAAGTGCCTGCGTGTAATCAATTAATAAATGCTTTATTTACACACTATAAAATGGAATAAGTATAAACGGCAATGTTTTTTTAGATAACGGCTGACAATTTAATATTTAACACCACAGCCCCAAAATAATAATGAATGTATTTATACAGCACCTTCAAAACTACCGTTAAGTGTTTCACAAACAAGGGCAAATAAAATATAGCAGTAGTGCAATCAAATACAAAATCATACTCCCACACAGCTACAAGTAAAGATCAAATAATTGCTAAAAGTACTCATAAAAAAATAAATAAGTGAGACATAAAATAATGAAGAAAAAGGCAAATGTAATTGAGTCTTGAGAGATGATTAAAAAAAGAAACAGCAATGATTTCTTGAATGAATATCAACGCCCTGTCACCCTGTCACCCTTGTTCTCCAGCCTTGACCAGGGAATAGCTAATAACACAGCCTTGTCAGAGGACCTCAGGCTGTTGGGTAATGAAAGCTCAGCCAGGGAGTCCTGTGCCTTGCAACGCAGGGCCTTAACAATTTTAAAATCAATACTTGAATGGACAGGCAACCAGTGAAGGGAAGCCGGAATTTGATGCGTTCGTGATTTGGTTAAAACTCTGCTGACTGCGTTTTGGACACTTTGAAGCATGTTTTGGCCAAGGCATGTATACACGGCATTATGCTGTTTTACATCAGGGCTAATCTTGCAAGGCCAATTCTGAGATAGAGTTGAAGTGCACTTATGTCATTACAGATGAACAGATTTCCCCACATATTAGAATTCCTGTTCACATAAAACAGGGAGTCAAAAGCAAGAGAGATGATTAGATTAAATAACTAAACCAAAGGAGATTTCTGTCGGAAACGACTTTTCACATTTATGAGCAGGACCTAACGTACACTTTATTACCAAAAGTATTCGCTCATCTGTCTTGACTCGCATATGAATTTAAGTGTCATCCCATTCTTAATCCATAGGGTTTAATATGACGTCGGACCACCCTTTGCAGCTATAACAGCTTCATCTCTTCTGGGAAGGCTTTCCACAAGGTTTAGGAGTGTGTTTATGGGACTTTTTGACCATTCTTCCAGAAGCATATTTGTGAGGTCACGCACTGATGTTGGACAGGAAGGCCTGGCTCTCAGTCTCCACTCTAATTCATCCCAAAGGTGTTCTATCGGGTTGAGGTCAGGCCAGTCAACTTCATCCACACCAAACTCTCTCATCCGTGTCTTTATGGACCTTGCTTTGTGCACTGGTGCACAGTCATGTTGAACAGGAAGGGGCCGTCCCCAAACTGTTCCACAAAGTTGGGAGCATGGAATGGTCCAACATCTCTTGGTATGCTGAAGCATTCAGAGTTCCTTTCACTGGAACTAAGGAGCAAAGCCCAGCTCCTGAAAAACACCCCACACCATAATCCCCCTCCACCAAACTTTACACGTGGCACAATGCAGTCAGACAAGTACCGTTCTCCTGGCAACCGCCAAACCCAGACGCGTCCATCAGATTGTCAGATGGAGAAGCATGATTCATGACTCCAGAGAATGCGTCTCCATTGCTCTAGAGTCCAGTGGCAGGAAATTTAATGACTGGACTTGTTGCAAAGGTGGCATCCTATCACAGTACCACGCTGGAATTCACTGAGCTCCTGAGAGAGACCCATTCTTTCACAAATGTTTGTAGAAACAGTCTGCATGCCGAGGTGCTTGCTTTTATACACCTGTGGCCATGGAAGTGATGGAACACCTGATTTCAATTATTTGGATGGATGAGTGAATACTTTTGGCGATATAGTGTATGTTGAGTGAAGTTAAAAGACTCCATACTGTTTAAAGATGTTGTTACAAAGCCATCAAAATGACATCAATGTGGAGTTAAATTCACCAACAAATCTTTATCCTCTTCGCCCAATGACAGCTGGGATCGGCTCCAGCCCCCCCCCCCCCCCCCCCCCGCGACCCTGAATACAGGATAAGCGGTAGACAATGGATGGATGGAAATCTTTATCCTGATACAGACAACTGAGAATAAACACTTTTGACTGCTCAGGCAAAACCAGGGTATTGGATTTTTGGAAATAGTGAACGGACAGGATCTATATGCAATAGATTTTTAGGACTAGAACAAATCTGGAGATATTCTTGGAAGGTTAGCAGGGAACGTTTAAAATTATGTTCACTTGGTTTGGACACCTTAGTGTGAAACAACAACAACAACAATCAAGATGTTAAGTTAAGTATCAGTATCATCTCCACAGGTGATGTACTGGTATTTATACTTAAAACAGTGATGTGGCCACTGGTGTGTGTTTATGGAGAACACAACAATCCATATATAATAGCTTGGCTACAGCATGAGAGCTTCCCTATGGTAGACGACACTAATTAGCACACAGTTTACTCTCACTGTATCTCTCTGCCTTCCAACTCTCCTTCTCCCCCCTCAACCCTCCCCACTCCCTGTCAGTGGAAAGGGCCTCTACACCGCCATCACATCTACAGCTCTGTAATTAAAACACTGTAATCTGGGTGGATCGTCTCTATTTATATAAGCCCCTTGTCATTGTGTGGGTAAAGTGACACAAAAGGATGCATCACGTGGTGAAAGAGGAGGAGGACGAAGGGTGGAGATGGGAACAACCACAGCAGTAGGTGATGACCAACTCTGTGAGAGACGAGGAAACTAATAAAATCTGTTTAATTGGCAGAGTGCTTTTTGATTCTCATCTTGTTATCCAGTAGAGCCCACGCACCTCACATCAACTCCTTTGGAATAACAGATTTATTAATTTATATATATACTTTATTTATATATATATATACTTTATACTTTATTTATATGTGTGTGTGTGAGAGAGAGAGAGAGAGTGTGTGTGTCAAGATATACACACAAAATCATCCCGAGACAACTTAAGTAAAATAAACTAAGACTGGCCAGTACTTCAATGTCATAATTGATCATCTTTCACTGGAATCATATTGTGATGCTAATAAAATCATACTCTTTGGTCATTTGGCAGAATTTTGATGATGCAGATTAAAGCTAATAAAATGGTTTGTTAAATTAACATTTCAAATATTAAGAGTCTTCTCATGTAGTGTATAAATGTAATAACAATTATTGTTAACACTAATTTTAGTCATTTATGTTGCACTGTAGGATTAATTTTTATTGTAAAAGTACTCATAATATCAGTGTTATTATTGGAGTGTTATAAAGTGGTGTAGGGATGATGTTTGTATGTTTGTAGGCCAACCTGCTAGTTAACGTTACACTGGTTCCCTCGATAAAAGCCAAAGGGTTTTTTCCACCTGACAGCCACACCATGGTCGCATGAATGTGACGAGACTGTAAAGGCTGACTGATGTTTTGTAGTCTCATTTATCCATTTGTTAGCGACCACCTTTTTAAGACACATAAAAGCTTCAAAATAACAAGAGGGATATGCTAACATATTTTCTGTAATCAAACAAAATGTTAAACTCTCTTAAGCTTGTGTTATCCACCAATAATTTTCAGGTATTTAACCAAAAGCCGTTGTTGATTTATTTATATGTATAAGTTGTTGTTCAAGGTGGAGCAAGTTTTAACTTACAGCTGGTTATTTGAATCTATATTTAATCATCATATTTATTAAATTGACCTTATTTTTTGTGTGTAAAATCCAACGCTGCAAAATAACTGTAGCTTGATAATACAGTACTTTATTAAATGTGCTTTAACTACCACCACTGCCATAGTGTGATACATATCAACATAAAACAGATTATTCTTATTAACATGATATTGATTTAAATCACACCACCCTGCCCTAAAATAAAGTAAAGTGAGGCCACAGAAGCAGTATCTACAGGTTGCTATTATTAGAACATTTCAGGAACCATATAAGCATGACATATGTCAAATATGAATGAGAGCCTGGAGCTTTCTGGCACTTTAATAGCTCGCTATAGGGACTGGCTGCTGAGGTATGATTAAATTATTTCCACTTCTCAGTAATATTTAATCCCGAAAACACACACACACACACACACACACACACACACACACACACACACACACACACACAGAGAAATGGTCATCCATGTTGGTTAAAGGGTTAGCTCATTGCATTGAGATCATTTATTCATACCTCAGGGGAGGAGAGGGAAGGCCATGCATGGAGATGCCTCTCTGTGCACCAAAATTAACAGCATTAACCACATTAGCTGGATTTTCTGCTGAAGCCATTCAAAGCAAATAGCATGGCATCAGTGTTGCCTAGAACTTCTTCTTCGTTTTCTTATCAGGACGCTGGTGTCTTCGTAGCAATCAGTCGGAGATGATGACAGTAAGAAGTTAAAGCTGTTATCATTAGTCCATAACCCCCCCTCACACACACCCACCTCCCCCCTTTGCCCTTCACCCCCCACGGCACCAGCTCAAGAACATGGCCATTACCTTTCCCCGTTCCTATGGCAACAACACCCTGCAGCCCTCATGTGTTGGTAGCAGTGTGTTTGTGTGTGTTCACAATCATGTGTGGGTGTGTGTGTGCATGGGCATAGCGTGAGGTTTGCGAAGAGTACAATCAATTTTTTTTATGTTTTAATGTTTTCCTTCTCTGACGAGCGTGCACTGTTCACAGCCTCAAGAAAAACACCATTCAACAATGGATATTGAATGGTGGTCCAATGTTGCAGTCCAGTGACTGCTCGTGGATTTGTGATAAGTTTACTGCTGCGTTGTAATCCTTTCTGTTGATCTCGGTGGCTGGTGATTAGTGAATCTCTGATTAGAACAACTTGACAGTCAGAAACACTCTATGCGTTCTCATCAGGGGCCATCTAACCTCGAGAGTGAGTGACAGACATAGCCAAAGCAGAGTGAAGGGCCAGGCAGAGATGGGAGCGTGGATGCTATTCTCTCCATGGCGATCCACTGTCTGGGATGTACGGATGAGGTAGAAAGAGACCTAGAGAAGCAATAGAAGATAAGGCTTTGAATATATTTCCTCTCACTCTTCTTTTTCTCCTTTCCCTAAGGAGAAGTGCTGACTGACAGACACTCCCCACCACCTCCTCTTACCCCCGGCCGTGGGCAAGATTTGTATAGTGCCTACTACCAACTCGAGCCAATTACCACATCTCTATGCACACTATGTTTATTAATACGTAATAAACTAGTTGGACACAGACGCCAATTATCTTGCATTCGGCCATTTAAATGTAAGTGGTTGGCTTACATAAGGATCACCATAAGAAATGGGAAAGGTTCGTAATGATGGTCAATACAAGTGATTTTCAGTGGAAATCAATGGGATGAGACACCTACCATCCCCTTGAGAGGATGTGGCAATTAGAGAAATGCATATGAATGCCGTTTGACTTTCAAAGAATGAGCTCCCATTCTGTTGGATGTTTGCTTTTTGTCTATTGTACACTTGATTAGTCCCATGGTGATCAGCCCCATCTAAGGCAGCCACGTTCGTGCCATCGTGTCTCAGCTCCAGTGCTCCTCTCTAAATGCTAACTTAATCACAACCTGTGCTAAGCTCCCTTCTCCTGTTTGATCTGACATCCCCAGTGCCGAGCTGCTTCCATGCTCTGACTGGATCTGTGTGCATCCAGATGCAGGAACGACCTGGACGCGATCCTCTACTAAATACAGACACAGATGAAAGATGGTTTAGTGCCACGTGTGGCTCGCCATTCCTCATGGGAATTAGATTTTACCTCACTGCCGAAGGCCTGCACAGACAATAGCCTTTGTGTAATTATGCCTCATCTAAAACTTTCCTTCAGGTTGGAGGCTCGTTTGATAATTACATTTTTAATAGTTTATGCTTTCCACAGTGAAAACCGTGAGTCCCACATTGATGTACCTGCTTATTGTTCTCTCAATGCTTAGAAGCTGCAGAGCAGAATCGGACTGTGAGGCCATCTGTGCTGCTGAGGATCACACTACCACTGCTTTTCTCTTTTTCATTTTATTACATAAATGTGTTCCCTCTAAATATGATTACGCTTTTTATACAAATGGCACATATGAGATCTAAACCTTTGAATACGAAGTATAAATATATATATAAATATAAGTCTTATATTTAGATATTATGATACACAATTCGCTATAGTCTAAATTGATAATAACTAACTGAAATGTCTTTGAAAATTTGATTTACTAAGAATACTGGAATACACCAGTGCATTTGAATCAAATGGTCTGTTCACTTTTTTTCTTTCACTCAAATATGTCATCTTATGAACATTATAATTATCATATTCAGGGCCCCATATCATTGCTTTTTAAGCTAATGTAGCTTTCACATTTTGTGGAGGCCTTCAGCTAGCGGCTGTACTCAACAATTCAGCCAGCGTAAGACCCAGCGCCAAACAGCATTAGGAAATAAAAGTTCCCTGAAATAAATAAAAGTATTTTTTTTAAATAAAAACAGATTTATTTAACTACTTTTATATGAACTCATTTATTTATTAACATTTATCTTGCCCCACTTATTTATTCCAAGATGTATTCAGTAGACATATTTATTTATTTGAAAAGCATCTTTATTTATTCATGTATTTAATATTGAATAAAGTGGCACTCTATATTTCCCCCCTATTGCAGAATGATAATGGCTGCAGCCAGAGCCTTCTCCAGCGTTGACACAGAACTCTGGAAATGGTTCTGGCTACGTGACACTTCTGGCAAAATCCTTTTCCTTTTATGTCGTAAAGCCACCTTTCCACCTTATTTATTTCTAAACCAAACAAAGAACAACAAAAAGGTGATAGTGATAATACCCCATGTATCACCGTCTTGTTGTTCTTCATCATCTCCTTATTCCGTCCATTATTACACATCAACACCTGTTTGTATGAATTACACAGCACTGCTGGTTCATAGTGTCTGAGGAAGACATTTTTAAGAATGCGGACAGATAAAAGACACCAAGAGAGGAAGGGACAGACGGAGCTGCTGGACTGAGAACACCCTGACATCCCGCCAGGCAAAGTTCAGGACCAGACAGGTAAAAAAGCACAGTGACGCATGACGTCACCCGGAAACTCAAGGATACCTTCGTGTTATAGCTGACAGCACAGTCTTATTATGAAATCAACAACAGTCGCATTGGCAATTGATGCTCACATTCACGCTGAGAATGTGTGAAGCATAGAAACACATTTGTGAGTGTGAAATGATGTAGGTGTATCGTTTCGTGGACGGTTTGAAATGCGTTAATTGAGTTAAGTGTCTGTGTGTGCACGTAATCACCAGCTTTCGTAGTGTTGTGGGTAATGGAAAGAATGAGGCAATTCTGTTGTTCATTTGGCTGCACAATAGATTTATTTAAAATGTCATGAGTTTGAATGCAAGGACTGTTGGCTCCGCGCTGAATTGGATGCAGCGCAATTTGCCTGGAGTGATGTAGAGGGAAGTGTGTATGTTTGTCTGTATGTGTGTGCATTTGACGCCTGTGTGTTTTACTGTACTTTTATTGTTTTTGGAAATTCTACCAGTTTCAACAGGCTCAAGCCAGTCTCTAACAACAACTATAAAAGTGAATAGAATTACTTTAAGAAAGCAATGCACTTTAGCAGAGAGTGTGTTAAGTAGCAAAGTAATTGAAGCATGATTGCCAAGTCATACCGCTGTGTGTGTGTGTGTGTGTGTGTGTGTGTGTGTGTGTGTGTGTGTGTGTGTGTGTGTGTGTGTGTGTGCCAAAGGGAGAGAGAGGAAAAAGAGTGTTCACTCACTCACCTGTGTGAGATATGAGATACCGTTTCCATGTATTGTTATTGCCTTCGCCTTTGAATACTGTACATCCCATTAGACGGATTGAATGGGGCTGAGAAAGGTCACTTCATCCTTGTGGGACCATGTTGGCATAGAGATGTTTTCTGTATCTTGCCCTCTAATCAAAAATACTGAGGGAATTAAAAAGGGCTTTTCACATACCGTGTCATACGGTGACAAATCTGTATCATGTCCGGACACACACAAACAAAACACCTTCACAGTAATATACTAGTGATGTTTTAGGTATTTTCATTCAAACCCGCCCTTCTTGGGAAAGCTGTCGTTATTGCAATTAGTGGCTGAATGCCATTGCTGGATTAATCACCGTAATATCTGTCAGGATTTCATGGCTAGCGCATGCTTCATTATTTTCTGTGAGGTCTCTGTTGTAAAAGGCCAGCGGTGACGCTGCCTGCCAAACATATGTACAGTAGCCTATATGGAGAGAGAGAGAGAGAGAGAGAGAGCTTTATATACACCAAACCTGCAAACTGCACACATGTTGATGGGGTGAAGGATCAAATGTTAATGTGTTTTTCATGCACCACCACTCCAACATTATCCTATATATCTTCCTCATGCACCTATATAATGAACTACATCTCGACCTCGTCAAGCAGGGCAACTTGGGGACCCATTAAAGAGTGCATGACTTTCTTCTCAAAAGAATATACCATGATTATTGACGATCATTCAATTGATGAAAAGAAGCACGGCGACGAGCATGATCCATGTGTCCACAACAGATTGTGGACACATGGATGGTGCTACATGCTAACTCTGTAGCATATGCTCGGTGGTAGTGGGCGACCCGTAGTTCCTCTGAAGTGAGAAAACGAGAACTTGATGTGGATCTTCGACAAGATGGTGAGTAATTTGAACTGACGTTCAGCCAAGTCAAACAACAAGACTTTCTCATGGAATAATTTGTCAGTTGTAACACTGAGTGCCGCTGCTGACAGTTTTACGATGTTTGCTATGTGCCGTATAAAGCAGGGGTCCATGCATGTCATCTATACGGGCATTTTTCTGTTGCTGTTTTTCTGGTTGTGGCAGAGGTGACCTCCCCACTCTGATCAATTGAAATCCCCGCCTCGCTCTGATTTACTCGTTGTTTTAAAAAAAAATTTAATTAGTGAGTGATCAGTCATCTTCTCCAAAAATGTATGCTTCATATTTCATTTCTCTTTTTCTCTGATGATTACATTTCATTATTGCTGTGGATGCAAAGGTGAGGCTTATATGTTGCCTTAATAGTTCTTTGTACCAAAATGATTGCATTCATTTGTTATTTTTATTTTACCTTTATTTAACCAGGAAGTCCCATTGCATTTATTACAGTCGGAAACTTAGCCTGACCTTCTAAGCCTCCTCCCTATATGCATCGGGTATTTATATTTGAAAGAAATTACGGACCTTCTGTTTATATAATTGCTTGCTTCAAAACACAATATGACATTCAGGCTTTTAACATTGATCTTTGTAAGCGTGAATAATAATTTATGCTTTTATATTAATTGCTCTCGGCCTTGCTCCGAAAACTTAACAGCAACAATAATACTTCACACATGGGTTGTGCTATTTATTTACTACACTGTCAACATGTACACATTTTTGTTGTGTCTGAAATATATTGTAAAGTTAGCCGTTTAAGTATAGTAGTAATTATCTAATGAGTTTTATTTATTCATGCTGGTTGAGGTCAGAATGTGTTGGTCTGTTGCACATCAGTGTCCAACGTGTGCATGGTGAATAGGCACATGTGTGGATGCATGGGTGTGTTTGTAAGGATTCATCTACCCCAGCTCTCCTAACAAGTACTGAAATAATAATGAGAACATCGGTTGCTTCTGAGTATGGCACGAGAGAGGAGGAGGGGCTACAGATAGAGATGCAGAAAAAATACATGTGAAATGTAACCAACATGCTGAGCTGGATAAATGTAATCCTGTAATATCTGACAGGAGGCAATGCCCATGTATGTGAAACTTGACAATAAACCCCTTAGTGATTTGAGTTGTTGTTTTTTTCTTGAAAAGGGAAAGGGGTCTGTATAGTGACAAGAAGAGTAATGATATATTCAAGCACATGGACAGTTCATGGATGTCCCGATACGTCATCTTTGTGTAAAACGCTTCTAAAGCTGCATAGTTTCTCTCACTGCTCGCTTATTGACATGCATGCTCTCCTCAACGTACTTTCTGATGGCGCAAAAGAAGAAGAACATTAGTCCGATGCCATACTTACACTCTAAAGGTGCAGTGAGTGCTGCTAAGTGAAGTGGTCTGTGTGAGCCTGAATGTTCCTTGATTGCAGCTGGTCAATCTTCAGAGAGATCTGATTAAATGCTGTGAATATGAGCTCTGCCTTTTGTCTACAAGATGGATAACCCTTATGCATTCATCGCCTCCCTATATAAGCTGCAATTAATGCCACGCTGCTTTTAATGAGTGCCTAACTATTAAGTGATTTGATTGTGATCTGCTTCAAATGTCTTAAAATATTATTTTATCTGTAACTTTTATTAAAAAAATGATCTTAATAAAGATCACATCTGATGATGGGAGAGATGGATCGGAGAATATTTCATGAGTCTGATTAGATTTGAGTTTAAAATTTAAACTACTTTAGCGATGGGCATGGTACTAATTCAGTTATACGTTTAAAGATTAAACACATATTGGAAGAAAAAGAATATTTCTTTGCAGTGTTGCCATGATCTGTATCACGTTGATTAACAGATGACAACATTCAGTATGGTAATTTCAATGATTTAATTGCATGCTGCAATTTCAATTATTTTGGTACAAAATACTTCATGCAGCATCCGTGATTTCAAAAGTGCAAAATTGGTCCAAAAATCACTTTACAGATCAATTAGCAAGCATGCCAAACAGGACCAGAACCACTCCATAAAGCTGAGACGGAGTTCATTGAAATACGTGCAAGATTTCAGCATTTACCAAAAGAGACCAGGAAAAATATCTTGTATAGAGAATACCCACATGTCCATCACGTCCACATATTACACTGGCAGACGTGGAACAATAATATTTCATAATCATGCGTTTAGTTTAAAAACGTGAATCTACAATCAATTCATCTTTACAAAATAAAGAAAGAAACGAGGTAACATCTTGTAAACATTTTCGTCACATTGTTCAAGTTGGCAACATTAAATCACTCCAAAGATTCAACAGATCAGCCCACGTGTAAACAATTTCCCGTGTTTTACGCACACTTTACGCACGAACATTGGTCGCTTGACTACATTCCTGTAGTCGTTTTCGAAAGGATACTGGAAGTTGTTGCATATCTTTCATCACTAGGACACAGACCGTCTTTCAGAAGTACATGCAGATCTTGTCCTGTGGTATGGAGACGCGCACCAGATCCTCAAACCGGATCTCCGCTTCAGTTCTCCACAGTTGGCTGTGCTCTCCATGCTCTAGCTGAGCCCGATCATGACCGTTTCCACGTCTTTAGAAGGTCTCCGGTCCTTCACTAGGAAGTTAATCATGCTTTCCGATTTGATCATCAGGTTGCACCCGAGGAAAAATATACCAAACACGACGGTGAGCGACAACACGCACAGCACCGCGATTTGCACCACACGCATGACGAAGAGTTTGCGCTCGTCTTGCACCAACACCAGAGAACCTCCGCCGTCGCCGGTCACCACGTTGTCTGTGCCATTGCCGGAGTAGGTCGCCAGAGTCCCGGCGAGGGTCTGACTCCCGTTAAAAAGCGCGCCCTGGGTCACATCGAAGAGGGAGACGTTCATGTTTTCCTGCGGGGTAATCAGCAAATAGACACGCGACTCCACTCGGCAGGTAGCCTACACAGTCTCGCCTCAAAACCTGGACTCCAACTAAAACTTTGCGTCATGTGAAAAATAAGGCAAATAAGGCAAATAAGGGAATACGCTTTAAAGTCCAGCTCTACAGACAAACATCCAGTTTTGCCACAGCTTCAGTGCGTAATCCACATCACAGGACTGTCGCTGCAGTCAGACAGCGTCGCGTCAGGTGCAGCCGAAAGTAAGTTTCTTCAACTCAAAGTCTATTTGTCTGAGCGCAAAACGTGTTTCCTCAGTTGTAATGAGAGACGGTCCCTTCGCGTCTGTGTTCGCTTGCGAGCGCTTCTTTTGTGCCAAGTCTCTGGTGCGTTTTAAAGTGATGATGAGTTCCCCGTGGACCACACCACTCCTCACCAGGGGAGGTAGTCAGATGTCTTCAGACAATGCCTCCTGATTAAGAAAAACGGATTGGTTAAAAACACGAATTTGAATATTCAATCTAGCAATTACATCTTCTTTCCTTCTGAAACTACATATGAGGTCTGTTTCTGCTGCAAAATAAGGATTTAGCAAAAATGAAGATTTACTCTTCAAAAAATCATAACGTGAATATAGTTTTAAAAAAGTGACAATACCTGTCTTCTTGGTCACTTAGCTGAAATACATTTGTTAAAAAAGAATAAAAGAATGAGTGAGCCTAATTTACTTTTAAATGAGAATATTTGAAGTGTGCTCTTTTGAAGCATTCATTTATGCACATCAATAACACCTGAAAGCCTCACCCATATTGATCCAGTCATACATTAACTTTGAAGGCTACTCATGAAAGTGTTGAAAATCATTTAAAACCTGAAAGCATTCCGTACAATAATCAAAAATGAGTAGCAGATTAGTCATCTGCTACGTTGAGAGGTATTAATAGAGTTTATTATGTTTATTGAGCTTTTTTTTAACTGTATTTGCCTGTTTTAACTATATTTGCTTGTTTTAACTGCAAGGTGTCCTTATTGTTTAGAAAGGTACCCTTAAATACATGTATTATTATTATTATTATTATTATTATTATTATTATCATTATTATTGTTATTATTATATATCTGTTGCTGAGGGAACTGCCCTGAGAGAGAAACCAATATGCACAGCTAACTTATAGAAATGAAGACAAATCTACGATTGAACCAAATATGTATCTGAAAATATTGGCTCTTGCACTGAGCCTGCAGTTTGGGCAGCGTCTGTAATGAAATCTCTGAACAGCAGACGGCTCTCCGTTTTTATTGGATGTGTTATGCAAATATTACTCTGATTTTGGGGTGTTGGGTGTAACTATTGCAGCAGCATGAGACATCAGCGTATACGAAGGTGGAGGTGAAACCCCTGCAACCTCATCTGTAAAGAAATATGAGCCATGGGTAAGTATTCACTCCAAATATACGAGGAAATTTGTGAACATTTGACTTTTAAATCTATATTGATTCTTATTAAAATGAGAGTGTTCTTCTGTAAACCTTATTCTCCCTCATACTTCTGCACACATAATGGGTTTTATTTGATGAGGTCTGTACTGTATTGACAGGCTGCATTGGTGGGGAAAAATGTGTTAATAAGTAGACTGTCATAATGTGGTATTAACTTTTGAATAACCTTTTATTATTGGTTTTAATAGTCCACATTGCCCAATAGGCATGGCAGCCTTTAAAGTAATGGCGATGAGTTTGGGATGAATTGCTCAAAAATGTGTCAAAAATGTAAAATCTATGAAAATATCTGCTAATTTGTATGGACATGTAACTGCTGCAAGGTGGAAGGAACCTTGAAATCACTGAAATTAGACTTTTTTTATCAAGTTAGAAACTATTAAACTCTCCTGGCACTAATTTAATATTCATTATCTAATTACATCGACAAAGAATTACAGCTGCTACAACTCCTCGAAAACTGTTAATATTGAACACACTCATAAGTTATTTAAAAGAGAAGCTGTATTTTCCTATTTTATCATAATACATCAGTTGTATTACATTCATGTTTATTGAACAGCTGCACAGATAAAGTTCAACAGGTTGATTAAAAAGAAACTTCCTCAAACATTTTGAAACTTGTCTGCAGAGCCTGTCAAAGTAATCTGTTGTTTGTCTAAAAACAAAGGCCACAAAATTCAATTTCGGATGCTCCTGATGTCTGGGTAAGCAGCTTTCAGCCACCAGCTGACAAGCTTGTGTACAAACAATGATTAGCTCCATCCACAAATACCTTTCATAAGCCTGGAGGTGGTTTACTTTCAGATCATTTATTTATGGCTGATAACAGAAGAACAAGGTGTGTTTTTTCATGTACAATAGGATCAAGTCTCATTAGCCTTAGGATTTGGCTGTTGCAAATTAATTGGCGGCGTGTAAATCATTGCTGCACAATTTGATTCTGTTCTATTATTCATTGCAGCGTGATTATGGTAAGAAGCTTGTACTTACACTTCATCTCTGTGTCAATATGCAAATCCGCCGCTACAGTTAAAACCTATTGCCTCTTTGAGGCTTTAAACTACAAAAGTTGAAAGAATTTACAAATGAGGAGAAAGTGGTTGCAAAGTCGAGGAGGAGGAAACTTGCGAAACATGGTACTCCTTTGAAAGAATTACCAAACTCTTTAGAAAATGACTCATGGCATTATTAAAGTTTTTCAGGAAGTTTTAACCCTTTTAAAAGCTTCATCAACCTGTAGCTGATTTCTAACTTTACACAGTTTGGAGCATCTGACTGGGGATTTGTGTGACTTCTCCACATTTCATTGATATAGTGGTCACAGGCAGAGATATGCATCCAACCAGTGGTTATTGTTTGTATAACTATATATGAAGAAATGTTATATTCATATGAGGATGCTTATAGACATGAATGCGAGTGTCTGACTTGTTCCTAAGCAACAGTAGACCTGTGAGCCCAGTGACAGATGGTTGGTGAAGTTATTTCGGTTTAGAGGAGGAGAGGGAGGGAGCGATGAGGTGCCTGGACGGAGGGGGAACGTTTCCACTTAACATGAGGGAATTGGCAGCCTAGCAACACAAACTAAGTGAAGACATCCCTAGCAACAAGGAGGTGGTGTTTGACCACACCCACCTCCCCTCTGCTCTTTACCCCTCCATCCCTTTTGTTCGTGGTGCTGCCATGAGTCAGTACTCAAAATGGACACACCCTTTCAAGCCCTTCCGTCCCCGGAGGAAGCAGAACTTCCTCACAACTTCACCCTTTTTAATTTACAGATTCCTTCTAAGATGGCTCTAATTAGCTGATTAAAGCGCACACAGGACTGTGAGGAAGCTCCCTTGTGTGCTGGAGAGTGAGTGTACGCAATTATAAGCTAGGAAACAACAAAGCGAGTAAAGTGCGTATTAACAATTTTGGATATTAAATATGGATAGAGCAAGTATCGCCATGTTTTTTTTTCTTAAGGAGCTTGTCACCTTTGGGACTCTCAATCATGCAGAGGTAAATACAGTCATACATTACTCATTGATACAGATTGCAGGGACACAGTAGAGTTGTGCCCCCCATCAAGCCCACACTCACCAACCATCAGCCATTCAAGATATTTTAAGGATTTTCATTGCTTTGATTTGCAGGGGGATGTGTGTGTGCGTGTGTGTGTGTGTGCGTGTGTCTGTGTGTGTGTGTGTGTGTGTGTGTGTGTGTGTGTGTGTGCACCTATTGCAGCCTGTCTGCTTGAATGACTGGTGAAAATCTGTTTGTTTGAGAAACAGATTACAGATTTCGTTCATCTAATTGAAGAAATTCCATCTCTTCCTCTCTGGTATACAGACATGCACTCCACCAGCCGCTACCCATTAACCTCATTTCCATTTAGACACATCTCAGTAACGCAGGCTACCATGATCTGCCTCATCTTTTCTGTCCCTTCGTGCCACATTCTCCAACGTCTTTGTTTCCCGCTGTCCTGCTTATATTCAAAAGCATGGCTACATTAGACTTCCCACCAGTCTGAAGTCTGAATGCACTTAAAACAACACACACAACAGAAAAGGCACTCTTTCCATTTCTCCATCCCTCATTTATTCTGCATAATTTATTTATTTATTCATTCTTGCTTTCTCCACACATACGCCATCATCCCCTGAGAGGGAAATGTAGGTGCAGATCAAGAGGGGCTAGAAGGGAGCATCACAACACAAAAACAAATTGACCCACGTCAACGACTCTGGGGCATATTTCATAAGCCTGCCAACTCTTCACCTGAGAAAAACTCATATCCCCCCGGTTGACCCTCCCGCCAGTTAAACCCAGCGATGCAGGAAAGGGTAAGCCGGTTGTGGTTAACCAAACACTGATTTTGTCTGAGAGCAATTGCTCTATCTATTGGCTCTCTGTGACGGTGTTCTCAGACTCAGTGAAAAGCTTAAAGGGCTCCAGATAGATCTGTAACACAGGTCAGGACCCTTCCATCCCCTTTTCCTCCTCCAGCCCCCATCCTCGCTTCTTGTTCAGTCTTAATTGGCTTCCATCTGACCCAGTCTCTGGCTTTTTACCCACGACGACTGGCGCTATGCTCTTCCCAAAATGCCATTCATCTGTGGGGTGTGATTGCCACAGACGGCTTTGGAGCCAATAGATCCAAATCAGTCAATACTGGAGAGGGGGTTTGATTGCCCCCAGTGCATTACCTGCACCACCCACCCACACTGAGAGCTGAATGCCAGCAGAACAGTAGACTATTATAGCTTTTCTACTTATTTCTCTATTTTTGTCATTTCTTCCCGTGGCAATTCTTGGACACGGGTGGCAGTAACTTAGCAACAAGCCAGAGAATAAGAGCAGGGCAAAGAGATAAAGATTCAATAAATGGACAAGTGCAGAGATAAGAAGCATTGTCTGCTTCTTGCAAGCCTCATTGCACACACCACCACCACCACCACCACACACCTCCCAAAGTTCATTTCTCAATGGCTTTTATCCCATTGTCTGCTGCTTTTTCTTTCTTGTATCAGAAGCTGGCACATTTCTGGATGCTCCGTCATTCAGTGGAAAGAGGTTTTCTGTGATGAGCTCTTATTAGAATCACATATTTTAGTGGGGAAGACTTGGCTAGAATGTTTCTAGGGAATGCGTATTAAAAGCTTCGGGCAAAGTCAGTCCTTTTTAGACCCTAACCAAGAAATGAATGCTGATCAGAATCACCCTGTGTATATGCATTTTTTTCATATATTATTTTTCCCACTAGGGGTCCTTCTACACAACTACACAAGGGTTGGCTGCTTCGAGATGTGTCGAGGTCTAAATGCTTATTCAGGAATTCATAGGTTTCTGTAGTTTTGCCACACACAAACATTTTGTGCATATTTCCTGTTGTGTGCTGAGCTCTTTTCAATCTAGTAGAGGGCAGGGCAACATGCAACGCATGTCATATATAACAGGCTATAAGTCACTTTCAACTTAATTTTTGGTGAAACGGTGCGTGAGAGCAGCACTATGGTCATTTCAAATGAATGTTGCTTATCTCCAGTATGTTTACCACAGCAAGCTGCGGTTCCATACTACTCTAAGTTAAGCCATGTGTGTTTAAAGCTAGTAAACCACAACGGAAATAGAAAAGGGTTTGGAATTAATTTATTTGAGCGTTTGCTCACACGGCCCAGTTACTCTCCTGAAAACTCTGTGAGGATTTGCATTTTTTTAGTAGGTTCACACTTAAAATAACACATAAATGGCCATTAGGGTTGACGTTGATCATTTCCATGGTAAAACTTGAGATGAAGAATTTGTTCATGCAGTGGTGTGACTAAAAGTAATGAATGTGTAATTGTTAATTGTGATTAATCAATTAATGTGCATGCTTATATTGAGACAGTGTTCTATAGTTTCAATTTGATTTAAATTATATAATTGATCAAGGTAAATGGTTTGATTTCTTGGAAACTAGTGCAAAAACAGAGGACTCCCAAGTTCTTGGGCTGCATGATTTAAGATTCAGAGTGATTTTCTTTCACCACGCCCACTCCCCCACCAGATTCTAATTTTTCAGTTCAGAGAAATCTGTCCAGGTGTTGATACGAGACGAGATATGAAAATATAATGTCACTTACTCCACTTGTGGAGGGTGAAGTAGGCTTTTGAGGTAGTCCTCGCCCCCTCAACCTATCACATGCTATGAAACCATCAGGAACGAGTGTCAACATGCCGATAATGGTAGCTGCTCCCCGGTACATCTGCTGGATGGCTAGTTATGATGCATGAGGCGAAGGTGTCTGACCCAACATGCGCTGAGTCGACTCAAGAATGAGGAAAGGCGTTGAAGTTGCGAACAAGCCCACAGTGAACTCACAGACGACTCACGTCAAGTCGGCTCCGTTACTCTCCAGCTATGGGCACTTTTTTACTCCGTCCACTGTTACCGTTTCTCTTTTTATTGTCGGCATCAAACGTTTTCGGTAAGTTGTTACTCATTGAGCTACTTTTTCTTCCCCCTCCAAACTTTCACCTGCTTACGCGACCTGGTGGTGTTTCCGCCCGACTCGTCGGGCACCTTTGAAGGTACCACCTAGTGTTCATATCTACAGTAGGGTTAGTGTTAGGTGCCGGTTATTACAGACTATTCAGTAAAGGCGACGAACACAAGAATTCACTGTTTGGCTGACGACGAATGGAGCCACGCTGCTGCTGCTTGTAATTGCGCTGATCCGCTGGAGCTTTCGCCACTTTTCCTTATAAGGGAGTGAAAATACTCGGGATGCGTTTCCCAAAGCGAGGGCACTGGGGTATTTCACAGGCTCCCCCGGGTCTCCTCAGGAAAAACCAGAGGCTCATTTCATTATCAGCAAATACTACGGAATGTGTATTGTGTGTGTGTGTGCTCTGAGATTGTATTTTTTCCTCAATTGATAAAAAAAAATCAACAAAACTTTTCTATTAATTCTCCACATTTGCACTTCATCAAGGACTGTAACTTAAAAACATGTGTGGTGCTTCTTCAGTGTATAGGCCTTACTTCAGTTAATTTGGAAGTTGATATTATCTCAAACAGTTGTCATACTAAGTTTATTCCTCTTCTTTCTTTCCTAAAGCCTGCCTGTATTACTCTGTTAGATCTCAAATGTAACACCACACACAGGTAGAATAACATTGGTTCTGTGTTTATCTCCAGTGAGCCACACCCATAGGCCCTGCTAGATAACACAGAAACGTGTTTGGAGCCATTAGTTGACTTATATGGAGTGAAACGTTTGGGTGAACTGTGCTGGGACTTCACACATCACAAATGTGACAATTCCAAAGTGACAGACTGACGTGATGGCTGTGGTATCTGCGTTTGTGGTTGAACAGAGCAGCATTGTACGCCTGATTAAAAGAGTGTGGTCATCTACAAATGTCACTTGCTTCAACAGTTAGCGTATTTTGTGCAGTGGTGGAATGTCAAAATACATTTACTCAAGTGCTGTAGGTAATTACAATTTTGAGGTATTTATTATATAATATACAATAATTCTTATTTATTATATAATATTATACAATAATTATTATTTATTATTCATTATTATATAATTATATAATATTTTACCAATCCAGAGACAATTTTGGAAATATTTATTTGTAATCCTTTCTTTACTAGTTGAAAACAGACAGGTTGATAATACAAAATGTCATCAACAATTACATATTGAGTAAGCTGCAATATTAAAGTAATGCCCACTACAATAATAATAATAATCATCAATTATATTGTATAGGTGCTACGTGTATAAATGTGGATGTAGGTTTCTTTCATGTTGCCATGTTGTGTATATATCTTAGTTATGATGAAACTGTCGGTTCAGACTGTGACAACAAATTTCCTCAGAAAAGGAAGGATGATAATCTTCATCTACTTGTTAATAACCAGCATTATGTATATATTTAGTTGTTAATACATTTGTATTTTTAAATACAGGATGCTTACTTGTAACACTCTTCACTGTGGTTTTGCTGTTTTTACTTCAGCACTTCTTCCTCCGCTGATTTTGTGTTTGTGTTAAAGGTTCCAACATCTGCACATCACAAGGAGTCACCACTTGTCAACAGTGCTTGGCTGTTCACCCTAGCTGTGCATGGTGTTCTCAGGAGGTAAAAACACCAGATGCACATGCACATATTGGATTGTCGCTCCTCCCATTCATTGCTCAGTGCAGCAAGTTAGAACAGAAATCTAATTTCCCAATAGCATTCTTCTTGTTGTCATCCTCTGATGTTTTTTTTCAGCTTGCTTATACACTGTAGCCTCCAAACCGATAAGATAAAAAAAATATGAGTACATGGGTGTTGGTCTCTATTGGATAAATCAACATTATCTCACAAAAAAAAAAGTTTTTAATGGATTTTCTTTCATGCAATGGTTCTACATTCAGGAGTTTGGGAAAGGGGGATCCGGCGCGTCCCGCTGCGACGTGAAGCAGAAACTGCTGGATGGAGGATGCAGTACGGCAGCTGTGGAGTTTCCTTCCAGCACCATAAGTATTGAGGAGGACAAAGACCTCAGCGACAAGGCCTTGGGCACCGCTGATGATGTCACTCAAATAAAGCCTCAGAAACTCCGTATGGTACTAAGACCAGGTACTTTAACACCCAATCAGACATTTCCCATAAGACCAGATATATTCGCTTTGGAGACCAGACACCAAGGACCATTTCTATTGTTGTGCATGCACTCATAGAGCTGATTTCTATATTTTAATATATTTTTCACTTGAAGGACAAAATTGATCTCATTCAATCGACCACACCCTCTGCCTCTTCTCACAGGAGCTTCCAGTCATTTCACCGTGTCAGTGAAACAGGTGGAGGATTACCCAGTGGACCTCTACTATCTGATGGATCTTTCATATTCAATGAAGGATGACTTGGCTCGCCTTCGCACCTTGGGCAATGAGCTCGCCATGACCATGGGCCGCAAAACAAGCAACTTACGCATGGGGTTTGGAGCCTTTGTGGACAAGACCATCTCCCCTTACATGTACACCTATCCTCCAGAAGCAGTGGAAAACCCTTGCTTTGGGTAAGTGTGGATGTTACTGTTGGTGTTGGTGATATGAGGAGGGGGAGAAGGAGCTGAAGTGGAGATTTTCTAATATTCCGACAGAGTCTTGCCAGTTCTCCTTCACTGATTTCCTATCCCCCATTCACCTATTCAATACATACAGAATTCATGACACATGCAAGGCTCAATTCGGGTTCAAGCATGTGCTGTCACTGACGGAGACAGTGGCTCGCTTCACTGAGGAAGTGGATAATCAGCAGGTGTCTAGAAATAGAGATGCTCCGGAGGGTGGTTTTGATGCCGTCATGCAGGCTGTGGTGTGCAAGGTATGAAAATACACACACACACACACCTGTCACTGATGTGCAAAACTGAGCATGTGCATACATATATATCAGTCATCCTTTCCTTGTTGTATTCATTTCTGTGTTCATCATCATTAGGACAGGATTGGCTGGCGTCCGGATGCCTCACACCTTTTGGTATTCACCACTGATGCCAAAACTCACATCGCTCTGGATGGACGTATCGCTGGAATTGTCCAGCCCAATGACGGACGGTGTCATCTTGATAGTGAAAATGTTTACAATAAATCTACAGTGCTGGTAAAGGCATCAGAAATTCACTTGTTTATTACATTTGTTGGGCATAACATGCTTCTATTTAAGTCTATTTCATTCATTCCTGTGTCTTCCAGGACTATCCCTCCTTGGCACTCATGACAGAGAAAATGTCTGAAAACAACATCAATTTAATTTTTGCCGTGACCAGCATTGTGGTGCCACTTTACCAAGTAAACAAACTGCACTGCTTGTGCCACACAGCATGCATTTGTCCGTTATTTATTGGTATGAAAAACACAAAAACTGGGTCATGATCTTGCTGTCATGCCTGTCTTCCTAGGAATACAGTCATCTCATTCCAGGTACAACTGTGGGAATGCTGAGCGATGACTCTGGGAATGTTATTCAGCTCATTGAGGAGGCTTATGCAGTAAGGAAATTGTCAAAAACGGGAACATGAGCATGTAATCTGTTAAAATATGATCAAAATTTTCTGTCTTGTAATGTATCTTAACCTCATAACTTTGTGTTGAGCAGAAAATCCGCTCTAAAGTGGAGCTGGAGCTACTGGGAGTCCCAGAAGAGTTGCATCTCTCCTTCAATGCCACTTGTGTAAATGGAGAGGTCATCCCTGGGCTCAAGTCCTGCTCTGGCCTCAATATTGGAGACACAGTACGTATCTGTTGAGATGCTGACGCCTGGTTTCTTACACACACAGATTGTCACAGAGACATTTCTTCCTCTTCAGGTGTCATTCAGTGTGGAGGCTCAGTTGCGTGGCTGCCCCAAAGAGAAGAGCCGCACTTTCACCATCAAACCTCGAGGCTTCAGGGATTCCCTGGAGGTCACAGTGGAATTTGCCTGTAGCTGCAATTGTGAGGCAAACACCGAAGCCGACAGCCCCCTCTGTAACAATGGCAACGGGACCTATGAGTGCGGCGTGTGTCAGTGTCACAAGGGTCGTCTGGGCCCACGATGCGAGTGCTCAGTGGAGGACTACAGTCCATCTGATGACGCCAACTGCATCCCAAAGCCAGGGAGCCCAATCTGCAACAGCAGAGGCGATTGTTTGTGCGGACAGTGCTCCTGCCATGCAAATGAGTTCGGTCAGGTTTGGGGCAAATATTGCGAATGTGATGACTTCAACTGCCTGCGCTTCAAAGGGGAACTGTGCTCCAGTGAGTAGATACGCTTCTTTCTGTCACGATCGGTGTTAGCCCTCTTTGCAGTGTTGTCAACATCAATATGACATTTTACTAAAAGAAAATGAAGGATTGGATCAGTGATGTCCTCACGAAAAAGGTGAAGGAATTTAGAAAAATGTTATAGTCTCAATCTGTAAATACACCTTAGTCAGTTTGCGTAGTTTTCTGATATTGATGGTTTTCCGGGATTAAAAAATCCACACAATTGAATGTGCTATTATTCCTTTAGTACAAGGAGTTGTAAATAAGTGCATAGATTAACTGCCAAACATAATCATTAATACCAACAGATGACCAATCATCTGTCAGGTCTGTTTGTGTGTACGGAGGTTCCTTACGTTCTTACCACTCAAACTAGTGCCACATGATGTGCTATTGTTCCTATTATAAGTCTGCACAGTTTACTGCACAGTGACAGTGATAAAACGTTTGTAGGCTTTGTCATTGGGTAATTCAATCTAATAGCAGTTCAGGCCTGATAAAGTTTTATATGCCTCCACGCTGGCAACAGCCATAGCCATAGACATTATATCTGTGGGCTGTACATCTGTCCAAGCCATTCTGTGAATGGAATATCGCAGGAACGCCATGAGGGGAGTTTTTTTTTCATATTTAACACAAACTTCCACCTGAACTCAAGCATGAACCAATTAGATTTTGGTGGTCAAAGGTCACTCTGACCTACATTTTTGTCCATAACTAAAGAATTTCAAACAAATGTCTAATAGGATAAAATAGTGGCGGAGGCATACAACGTCAAGGCGGTAATTCTAGGCTTCGAGTACATTAAGCAGATAAACTTTATGTCTAAGGTTGTACATCCTCTACTAAACATACTGTGTGTGCACCATGGCCTGACGAGAAGATGGAGGGTCATGTGTGTATTAGTGAGATAGAATTTTCCTAACACATTCATATCAACAAGTTGGAGTTGGGAGTCTTTCTCAAGGAAGGTTGTTTTCCTGAGAAATTGGTATTAAGGCATACAGTGATGACACCCAGTGCTTGGGCGTACACATTCAGCCATCTTGTCCACCCACACATCTAAACACACAAAGCCATAGCTGGTGTAAGACAGTCCACAGAGCTCAATATGGGGCTGCAAAGTTGTTGTGTCTCAATAGAGTCATCCCGTTGTTGTCTTTAAAGAGCGAGTGTCCCTCGGCCCCAGCTCAATTGGAGCTACTGCAACCCAGTGCGCCAGAAGGCTCAATCTCTGTCATATTCCCTCTGGCTGTGTGTTTCTCTGTCTGCTGAGGGACTGTGGGACCGGTGCAGGGCCGGGGAGCAGGAGTCGGCAAGCACAACCCCAGGGCCCATAAATATGAGTGGAGAGAGAACAGGAAAGTTTGCATTCCTCTGCTGGCAAATTGCCAAACCTCTTTTCCCTCCAGTATCTCCATCTCCACTGCACAGTGTAATGTTTTACTGTTCTGTATATATATCCCTGTTTGGTCCCTTTATCATGGCCCCCATGTTAACATTCACTAAAGACCAGGCAAGTGATTCATGGGCAGGATTACTGTGCAGTCTCACAGAGAGAGTATGAAGATGTAAACCTAAAAACTCCCCCATGTGTGTGTGAGAATCAACTTTACAAATCTTTAAGTCAAGTTTAAGTGCTCTACACTAGATATTGTTGCAGTGAAAATAGTATTGCAATGTTTCAGTTCAACAGTTTCAGCAGTTATCTTGTTGATATAGTAAGAAAGATTAGTCACCGATTACTTTGCTAAGCATTATATGTGAGATTGTTAACCATTAACCAGTGACCACGCCTTATCACAGCCCAGCTACAAACCCAATCTAAAAGACAAGCCGCAGTTGACAGGGTAGAGACTGGGGAATTGTATCCTCCAGTTTAGTGCGGCGGATGATTTGTTTTGAGCTCTGGAATTAGGGACCCATTGTGATATTTCATGAGCAGTCACTCCCCCAGTCTGATCCAGCTGGGCCATGACTCATTCACTTTGCTCTTAGTCATCCAGGGCTAAATCCCGTTTGTTTTTTGCGTAGAACACTGTAGTCTCTGTAGCTCTGCCTTTGTTTAAGGGAGCTTAATCTCCGTAATCCAGGGAGAAAAGCTCGCCTCTGGAGTCTGTCAGCAAATCATTGCTTCACTTTACACTGTTCTCCATGACCTGGCTTTAGTGCTTTAGTCTACACTTCAGTAGTCTAAGGAAGCGTGTGTGTGTGTGTGTGTGTGTGTGTGTGTGTGTGTGTGTGTGTGTGTGTGTGTGTGTGTGTGTGTGTGTGTGTGTGTGTGTGTGTGTGTGTGTGATTTTATGCCTGTAAAGAGTAGTGTGTCACAAGAGATCATTTCCTGCCTTTGTCAGAATGCAGTTGTGTAATATCCCTTGCTGAGTTATACTCCATTAAGAACAATTATTTTGTTAATAAGCACTGTTTTAAAGAGAATATGTTAATGGTAATGTAAAGACAAACAGCTGTACACAACGCTTACCTTGTAATTAAAAGAAAGTAAACATTTTCATTTCACAGTTGAAATACCATCACTTTTTTGGATGCTGTCAGATGGTGATCATTTTAAAATGGAAGCTAATGATTACTTTTTTTTTTTAAATAAACTAGTTCATCAACCAATCACGTTAAGTACATACAACATAAAAACCACACAGGTCAAAAGGCAACAAAGGACGACTCACAGACATATAAACCCATAAACACACAGTGATTAATTTTGCAATAGTGTCATTTGTATTTCACAGGTTAGTCTGTCTCCACCCATGTGATTCACTGAAAAATATATTTCATAATATGCAATTACATGCAATATTTGAATTGTACAAATTGTATTTCAATTGAATGAATATATATTTTAAGGACAAGCATCCTTTTGTGATTCTTTCAGATCATGGAAAGTGTAGCTGTGGCATTTGTCAGTGCGACGCTGGCTGGAAAGGAGAAAACTGTAACTGCAGCACACCCATAGACGACTGCATGTCCAGCATAGGCCTGCTGTGCAACGGCCGGGGTAGCTGCCAGTGTGGGGTTTGTCAATGCACTCAGCCTGGTGCTTATGGAAAAACCTGTGAGAAATGCCCCACTTGTCCTGATTCCTGCACGATAAAAAAGTAATTATATTTCTGAATGTTTTAAAAATCAAGAGTGATGATGGAACAGCCAACAAACACATGAAAACAAATGTAATTTTTGAAGCAACTCATTCTCAGTTCCCCTCTCAATGCTGTAACATTCATGTTTAACCAACACAAACATTTCAAAACAGCGCAAGGCTGAAACTTTTTTCCTGTGGTTGTCAATAGAGAAAAAGTCATAGCGTAAATTCCCTGGGAGCATGAACATGCTCTGGTAATTACAGGCAGTCTACTGTGAATATTAGATATCATAACCATTTTGACCTGAGGGTGGTTGAGGAAAGATCATGTAGTGTCCAAAATTAAAAGGGTCCATCCTTTGGGAACCATGAATATATATCAAATCCACTAGATGTTCCTATTTTTTCTACAAGTGAAATGTTTGGCCTTGGAGAGGTGGTCTTCAAAAACAATAGGACTCGTCAGGGAACCATTTATATCAACAGATACATTTATGGAAATTGTAGTTTCATAAATATTACATCCACTAGATTACATCCATCATATTAAGAGCTTCCCGAATGTGAACAAACTGCTCAAAGACAGTTTTTCTTTTTAAATGGTGGTTTCAGGTTTATGTTAATGTAGCTATGCTCTCAGGTCCTCTTATATCTAGTAGTTTGTCCATCCCCCCCCATATTGAATTGAATCATGCAATGCTACTAAAGAACGGCAATAGTATACACACTGTGTATTCTAGAAAGGTAACCAAATAGGATTCTGCTTGCAGGGCGTGTGTTGAGTGTCAGCACTTCAAGAGGGGACAGTACACCAAAGACAACAGCTGCAGTAGAATCTGCAAAGATGAAATCAATGTAATGGAGGGACTGGGTGAGAATTCTTGCATCTTTAACCTCCTTACTAAACACTGTGATCGTAATGTGTTGTGGTCATGCTTACTGTTGTTTTCCTGTTGCATCATATAAGCAGAATGTCCTTGTGGTCAAAAGTATAATGAACTCATATACTGTATATCCATTTTTTATTAAACCCTGTGTCCCTTCTTATCCCAATTCTCTTACAGTCGTTGGAAAAGCAGTGAATTGCTCATACAAAGATGAAGACGACTGCGTGGTGCATTTCCAGTATTACGAAGATGAAAGTGGAAAATCCACTCTCTATGTTTTAAAAGAGCCAGGTACTGTAAGACTGTAAGGTACTTTGTGTGCATGTATTTAAAAGCCGACAGTGAACAGAGCATTATAATGTGATTGCATTATTAGGACAGAAGAGTGTGTTCTTGAATGACAGTTTAGCCGATTGCTGACAGGCTACGGAAAAAGGGGAAGAGTAACAGTAACCTGTAATTTTCTAAATAACCCACCATCAGCTAGTTACGCTCTGCCACACCACAGAAACCCACGCACGTAGTGATAATGTACTGAATTATTGTTCAATAAAGAGTTTGACGCTGGAGTGCAGTCATTCTAAACTCCATGTGTGAGCTCCGCTAATTAGCAAACATCTTGGAGAGCAGGAGGAAATGAGCCCCTTTTCTCCCTTCCTGTCTCAGAGTGTCCTCAGGGTGCAGACATCTTGGTGGTGCTTTTGGCGGTGACCGGAGCTATTCTGCTACTAGGCCTCATTGGTCTACTTATCTGGAAGCTGCTGATCACCATCCATGACCGCAGAGAGTTCGCCAGGTTTGAGGAGGAGAGAGCCAAAGCCAAATGGGATACGGTAAGAAATAATTATAGATAAAACACTCACTGCATACGCAGTATTACTGCAAAAGGTTTGATATGTGTGTGGGGCTGAGTTAAAGAGTGTTTCCTTTGTTTTCATTTCCTAGGCTAACAATCCTTTGTATAAAGGAGCCACGTCCACCTTCACCAATGTCGCGTACCGAGGCAACTAATGACTTAATGCAATGAAAGAAACTCAGGGGTCAACGACAGAGATGGAATGTAGTAGCAGAGAAATGGATATAATAAGAGCCTCCACTGTAGCTGAAAAGTATAATGCAGTCAAAAACATGGTGAAATGCCTGTAAATATTGAAAAAATAACTAAAGCTGTTCAAGTTACAGGTGGTTGCCTGCTATTGAGTTTTCTGTTTATATTAAGTTTTAGTCATGTACATGGTGATAGGAATTCATTAACATAATTCTGCCACTGAAATATTTTTGGTTAGGCTATTTTTTTTTTACAATTGGATCGCCATAACCAAACACAAATAAGTAAATTCATGAATGGACCTTCTGAAGTCCTTTTCATTGTTGTTCACCATATGTTGAAAATGTTGTCATTTGCTTTTTCAGAGTGCAGCTGTTTTAAAATTCATTTTTTACTCACTTCAAAAGGAAACTTCCAATCAAATAACAGGGAATTTTATAAGCAGATGTCAAATATGGACTATAGAATTTTAAAAAAATTATTAAATTATGCTTGAAATGAATTATTGCATTTTTTCTACTACAAACTAGTTTGCAGGAATGATTTTGATAACAGTGCAGCCATAGAAATAGAATAGGATATAGTTAGTTTCTATGAGTGCAGCACTCTGTGGAGTTTGGGTTAACTGTAAAAAGGAGTAAACCCCCTTAACTACAGCCTCGAGGCTAACTTGGTTTACAGTGATGTCTGTTTTCTATATTGCTTTTGAAATTTGTGTCAACAATGATAACTTTATCAATGACATGTTGTTTTTTGTTGTTGTTGTTTCATTTTTTATCCCTGTTTTTTGTTATTTGGTGGCCTTTTTTATTGTTAATTTTATTTGTACATTTGTATGGCAAAATGTCATCTGTCCTGCTATTGCTTAATTGTGAATTATTTCACATTTCTACTGACCAGCACTGTGTTATACGGAAATGCCATGTGGTTTATTTGTGTATATAAGAATATTTGATTGCACATCAAATGATAATAGCCAGAATGCCCTGATATTGGTGATTACGAACAACTTACTCTTGTAACCTACATTTGGGAGAAAAGAGTACACAGCAAGGTGTTTTTGGTTGTACACCTCTGATCCTCTCTTCCTGCATAGTTGTCTGTTTTTTGTTGCGGTTTTTTTTTGCAGGTTTTTTTCTTTTCTTTTTTTTTTCTGACTTTGAGTTTTTTGAAGATGCCTGGGGTTTCACTCTCGTTTTTGACACAGAGGGAATGTATAAAGATGAATTATAATTGACTTCGACAACATTTGTGTGATGCTTGACATTTGAGATCCTGTAACAAATGCCAAAGCTGCTTTTAGCCTTTTAATAAGATTAGTACAAAAGTCATTTGAAATTCATATTTCAGATCCATATTTCAAATTCAGAACAAGTTGTTTAAGCATTCTGAAATAGAAAAAAAAAGATCTAACTCTTTCTATATTCCCTCTGTGTGAAGTTGGTCGACAATACATTTTGGACAAACAACCTATGATTTCAGCGAGAAGCTTAAGGCTTCATTTTGCCTCAAAGCTTCATCCAGACACAATTACACAAACACTCTGCAGATATGTAAATGTTAATACTGAAAAATTATGACAGAGAGAGGATATATATTCAGATTACAACACACAGAGGGAGAGCAACTTCAATCACTGTTCAAGTACTCCAATATGTATTTATTTACATAAAAAAGGTTTTGCTGTAGTAATGCACCACATTGAATTTTGCACCTTTAAATTATGTTCTGTTGGATTCATAGATGTCACATAAGTATATTAAATACATAATCATGATAAGTTAGCTAAGTTCTTCTAAATTCAAGCAAGCAAATTCAAGTTCACTGTGTGGGAGTTAAACTACTAAAAATTAATGCCAAAGTGCCGAGGCACTCATTTCTCCCGCAACTTATCAACTGTAGCAAGTCATAGAATATTTCCTGTCACTGTCATAACATTGAGGGTGGTATTTCCTTCTTCCATTCTCTGGTGTGCAATCTGATAGATATTGTTGTCACAAAACTTTGCACTTCCCCTCATATGCCACAAGCTATCTGTGTCATTATATCCTGTTCACAGTTTTACACAGTTTGTTGTGACTTAAGTTTATTCATCACAATTGTATTAATGTATTGCATTAATTTACTTTTTGCTGAGATTAAATTAGTACAACACTACAACTGTGGTAAAAGTGGTAATAGACTTGCATTTCACGATGCATTTTCAAAGTTGCACTCTGTAGAGATGTACTGATAAGTATTTATCAGTACATCTCTACAGCTAGGCTACAGAGATAAAGCTGTAGGCTCTGTACACGGTTGGAAACAGTGTTCTTGAGAATCTGAAAACTGATAAATGTAGTTGATCACAAAAATCAATCCACAAAAGTTGAAACCAGTTTAAATGACAATTTTAACATCTCTTCACAAATGACATGGGGCAAACTGGTGTTTGTCATTTTGTTTGTTTATTAGGACTGATAAGTATTATTAGTGTGTGTATATAATAGGCTCAACTCATTGTTGACCAGTGCAACTTCTGTCCAGGTATTCTAATGTGGGCCAGACTGACACCAGTGGACCGTAGCAAAGATAATCTTGGCATATGTCTCCCTCTAGTGTATGAACAAGGCACTGGTCAAATGCTGCAGCACACTTAGTGGCTCCGCATAACATCGCTAATGAGTCTTGCGATGTTTCTCGGCCAGTGAGAAGGAAGTGCAGTTTATTGCAGACTACTTTTGCGACAAAAATGTAAAAAAGTTATCGGACCAGTTTTATGACCAATTTCACAACGGGGTACATAAGCCAACACTTATAGCCGAAACAACATTATTACAGAACACTTCTAGAGCCTTCTAAATGCACTGCATCGTTCTCATCTAAAAAATGTGTTGCGACTTTTGTTTTCAGAAGATTTCGACATATTGAGTGGCTTTATATTATTCGTCTAAATTACAATATTCCAGATAGTCCCTGAACGTTGCGCGACCAGACGCCCGGCCCCTCTTCCGTTGCGTCTGTTCGAACATGGCGGCGCCCCATGCCGTTGTCGGTGCGGAGGGAAGCAGCAGCGAAACAGGGCTGCCCATGTCGGATTCAGCCACCGGAGATGGGAAGAGACCGCAGTTTGGGACCCGTTTTCTCACAGACCCGCGGCAGGTTTTCCAGCACAACGCATGGTGGGTCATTTATTCCAGGACAGATGTTGGTGTGCGTCTCTGTCAGAGCCGGTGTCCCCTGGCTGAGGTTTATATTTGCCCAGTAGTTGACTTTAGTAGAATATTTGTTGTTGGTGGTCCTTTGCTGAATTGGTTGGAGCTAATGTTCGGGAGGTCTTTATATTTTCATGGATTATTCATGATATATTTTGTCTGATTTCAAGTGAAACGTAACACGTTTTCAGGTCAAGTCGTATCATCTGATCATATCATGAAAACTGGCCATTAAATAACAATATTATTACATTTCAATCAGCAAATGTGGATACAATGATTATATCTAGTAGTCCATTGTGTTGTCTACAATAAAAATATACCTGAAATGTCTTCCTTTCCTTTTGAAAGATATCAGATGTTGAATACTAAATAACATTTAAGATTGCAATCATTACCCATTTCAGGATTGTTTGAAAACTGCATTTTTTCATGCAGTTCATCTGATGAACATTAGTTTATTTTTTCACACGTTATTGAATACATCATACATGAATATCCTATTTCCCAACCCGATCTGAATAACATGAAAACCTTAAACTTGAAGTATCTCAGGATTGGCAAGTGTTTAATGTTATGTTATTCACCACACCGGATAATAACGCTCTGCTGTCTACAGGGACAATGTGGAGTGGACTGAGGAGCAGGAAGCATCTGCTAAGAAGAAAGTCTTAGAAAACAACCAGCCACTACCTCCAGAGAAACAAGGTATACACATATACAAATTACTGGCATCATGTTTATGCATTAATTTTCATTTCATTCTACAAGTTGTATGTGATGAGTGTGTGAAAAGATACAGAAAGTGATGCTGATTTGTAACGTCGGCAATATGGGCTGGATTAAAATGTTATTTCTTTATCTTCACTGCCTTACCTTTTTTTTTTCCAGAGGAATACGACAGCCGGGCAAATGAGTTTTGGAATGGTTTTTACACAATCCACGAGAATCGTTTCTTCAAAGACCGTCACTGGCTCTTCACAGAATTCCCAGAGTTGGCCCCACAGTGTAGCCAGAATCATGAGTCCCGTCTCGAAGTCTCTGGCACAGAGGACTGTCAACAGGAGAGTTTGGATCAAGAGCAAAGAAGGGAACTTGCAGCTTTTTCGCACGCTGATGGTGACATCCCAGGCTCTTCTGCCACTTATCGAATTCTGGAGGTGAGAGATATATTTGAAAGAACTTGAGCCATACACATTAAATGACTAAGTAAAATATCTAGTTAGTTATCTAGCAGAGTTAACATTTTGATGACTTTAAGAAAGAATTGCAAAAATTCTGATTAACTAATTAGACGAATAATATAAAGCCACTCTACTTATATGAATACAAAACTACATCACTGTATGTATGAATTTGATGCAAATACAGTTCAGAAAAAGGCATTTGTTACACTATATTAATTGATGTTTATTGGACAGGTCGGCTGCGGTGTAGGCAATACTGTTTTTCCAATACTGAAGACCAACAAGTAAGTGCAAGTCACGTTTGATAAACACTTCTCTCTGCTTGCTGAATGATGTGCGCTTTAATGTATAACTGCACCTTTGCTCTTTCCAGTGACCCAGGACTCTTTGTATACTGCTGTGATTTCTCCAGCACTGCTGTGGACCTAGTCAAGGTGAGATGAGATAAATGCAAGGATGATGTGTTGAAGGATTATTCATCTCTAGGGTTGTGGGCTACTAACTGGTGAATTAACATTGCTGCTTGTCTTCAGACTAATCCAGAATATGACCCTGAGCGCTGCTTCGCCTTTGTTCATGACTCGAGTGATGTGGAAGCCAATTACCCTGTCCCCGATGGAACCCTTGATGTTATAGTGCTAATCTTTGTGCTATCAGCATTGCATCCAAAAAAGTATGAACTTCCGTTTCTCTGTCTTCTCTTCGGGTTTCAATCAAAAAAAAAAAAAAAAGTCATTGAATAAAGCACTGGTTGTCTTAAAGTTTCACCCTGTCTCAGGATGCAGGCATCCATCAGTAGATTAGCGCGGCTGCTGAAGCCCGGAGGAGTGATTCTGCTCAGAGACTATGGGCGCTACGATATGGCACAACTTCGGTTCAAGAAAGGTTAGTCGGACTGAAGTCAAGCAAGGCTTTTATGCTTTTATCTAAATAACTGCAAACTCATGGCCTTTTTTAGTGCTTATCCTTGAAAATGTGGATAGTCAATGTAAATAGTAACAGTAAGCCTGGCTACACAGGACGTATCAGGCTAAGGGGTCCACATGCAGTACTTCTGATGGTACACTGCAGATTAAAAGGGCACAACAATAATGAATAAATTCATGTTGGCGATTTTTGTAGAATAATAGGTATGTTGTTTTCCTTTACTTCTTTTAGGAAGATGTCTGTCAGAAAACTTTTATGTCCGGGGTGATGGAACAAGAGTTTATTTCTTTACTCAAGGTAAAAAATAAAGACATATAAATACAGATTTATTGGGATTATTTCGCAGAATTGTTCTTTAATTATGTATAAAAAATATTTCTGTGCCTTCTATTTCAGATGAACTCCATGAGATGTTCGCCGAGGCAGGACTTGAGAAAGTGCAGAACCTTGTGGACAGAAGGCTTCAGGTGAATAGAGGCAAACAGCTCACCATGTACAGAGTGTGGATCCAGTGCAAGTACCGCAAGGCTCTAGCTCAGCCACTTGAGACGTAGGGCTGGGACGGAGGAGTGGACCCACCTGGATCGACCTTCATCCGAACCTCGACTTAAAATGATGGCCTTTTTCTGAGGATGTATAGAATTGGGAAACTTTCTTGTGATTGTAAAAGAGGGGATTGAACTAGATGGTTAAATGCTGTAAAGGCCTTAATCTATCACAGCTGCCACGATATTCATGGCTACTGTTCCCGAAGGTGCTGCAATTCTACCTACAGGAGTGACTATTTCTCATTTTGTGCTGATGACTTTAGTAATCTGAGAGAGGGCTGGTTATCGCTGTTTAAATGTTTCTATTCTGCCAAATTCTGTTTTTAATGACCTGATGTTTATTAAAAAAAAATGCCAACGCATGATTTTTAAGATCGCTAAATGACCTTTTTGTACATGCAAAATAAATAAAAAATCTCGACTGTAAAATTTGATTGACTTTGGATTTAAAAACTGCTCTCGGAGGTGTTTTGTTTAAGCACTCACTTTGTGATATTGGTCTTTATGCTATTTAGGTGGCTTTCTTTCAGTCTTTTTAATGCTTAAAGCAATAGTTATGCTTGGATTGCTACTTTAGAGGGGAAAACTCACTGTGCAATTGACTGATATTATTTAGTGTGTGGGTGTGAACATGATGAGAATGGGAACTTTCTGATAAGTGATCATTATGAAGGCTTCTGGGTGGGCGCTGTTTAATTGTATTGTGTACAGAGGGATTTGCCATTGGTCCAGACAAGAGATTTGGGGCAGGCGTGGACTGAACGAAGGTGAAAAATACTTGAACAATCTCACGAGAGAATATGAGATTTTACTGATTATTGTTTACATTGTAAAAACATGAGAACCGAACCGAATCGATCCGGATTCAACTAAAAACGCCCGCAACAGCACAACTTCCGAAACAGATTGGTTTCTTCCCTGCGGCGAGGAAGGCAACTGGAGCCGAACTTTGTTTTGATCGAGCTAAAAGCCAGGACCCGAAATTGATCTCACCACCGGGGGAGGAAAAGGATAGGGGTAACTAACGCTAGTTTAAGGACATCATTAAGCTATATGTGGTGAGAAAAAAACGCAGAATCTCGAGGTCGCCATTGTGTGGAACAGGTTAGCCGACACAGGCACGATATGGTCCTCGGCGAGAGGGATGTGATGGTGATCCCCGCATAAGGAGCACAGCGAGGCGGGCTAGGGTTACCCGGAGTTGTCGAGGCCTCCGAGGGGATCAACCGTCGTCTACCTTGAGCTACCCGCACACTCCCGTGTCTCGATCGTTAACAGTCAGCACGCGAGGGACGCTGCTGTGGATGCGGCCTAGCCTGGGAGGGTCTGCCGAGTACCGGGGAAACAACGGGGACGGTTCCAGGGTTGACAACAGGCCCCCCGGAGGACCGAGAAAATATTGAATTGCAGTAAGTGTCTCGTTAGGTTGTCGAGCGAAATAATCTATCTGGACATATCACTTGAGCAGAGATTCCAGCCGTCGTGGCACAAGAACCTGACAACAGAACCGAGAGGATGCTTCTTTTTGACAGACGAGTTAATGCTAGCTTGTTGGCTACCAAACGCTAGCTATCTTACGTGTGTATGTAGAATAATATATACTGTTGCGGACAAATAGTCGAGATTGGTGTTTTTGTTCTGAGTCCTGAGTCGTTATCTAATCAGACAACTGTTATTGGGCCACAATTAATTGCCAATGTGGGGTAACTTAACGTTGTGGTTCTCGACAAAATCACATCTAATGTTACTAGCTAATGTTAACCGTTAGCTCTTAGACGGCGATGCTAGCTTGGTGATGGCCAACATCGGTAGGCTTGCTCGCTCATTTATCCAATGTTAGCTAGCTACCTCGCTTATCATTCACTGATGTTTCACATTATTATGCATAGCTGAGCCAGCAAACTCAATCCCGTAGCAAAACTACACAAGAATAAGGACTAACGTTAGTATGTTTCCCTAAATGGACACGAATGATGTAGTATAAAGTATTCCTTTAATGTACGTAAGCCATACATGACAGACAGGCGTCGCAGTTAGGCGTGTAACTCAGACGTTAACCTTTGCACTGGCTAGCTGGACACTTATTGTCTATTGTGGCCTTTTCCATTGCTGTGAGTATACTTGGCAGTCCCTCTATTAATGACCTTTCATAACTCCAGCGCCATGCAACTTGGGCCTATAATGCCAGGGTGTTGTCACATGATGCTATCATTTTGTAGGCGATGACTCTACACATCTGGCTCACGTGTCTTATGCATATTTATTATCTCTAATTGGCCACATTTGTGAGCATTTTAGTGCTGTGAGTATTTAACTGAGTACTCAAATTGCATGTCTAGCGCTTGCGGTACACACAAGATAGTGGAAAACATTATTGTCAGGCTTATTGATGACTCTGAACTGGAATTTTCCACATCCATATAGCTAAAAACAGCAATGACTCATCACAACCAATGCCTTTTGAAACAGTGATCCGTCACTCCCACTTGAATATATACCAGACCCCAGAACGCCTTACTTAATCTGTGCTCTTGTCTCTGCAGCCATGATGGAAGAACTGCATAGCCTGGACCCCCGAAGGCAAGAGCTGTTGGAGGCTCGCTTCACTGGGGTCGGCGTGGCTAAGGTTTGTGTTACAGCAGATGTCGTTGAGGTGGAGCATGAGAACGCTATCCTGTCAAAAGTGCTTATAATCACCGATTTTCTTGATTTAAACATTTTTGTGAATCTCCCTTTCTTTGTCTCACTCCGCCTCAGTATCATTCTACTGTTTGGCCTGGACAAGCTTGGCCCCACTCCTTTTCTTTGTCTGTCTCTGGAGAAGGTTGAGCCGTGTCTGTGTATTTTGGCTGGCGTGATATGGCATCTCTCCTCGGCTCAAGATGTAGAGGCTGCATATGCAATTGGTGATGCCTGCCAAAAGGGCCACAGACAGGACAGGGGGTGGTACGGGGAGGAGGAGGGAAGGCAGAGGAAGAATGCAGAAATAGTTCTTGGCCAGGTGTGAGTGGAGGCAGCATTTAGCCTCCCACCCTCTCCGCTTGCTACATGGATGGAGCAGTCTTTGTGGAAGGTGATCTTGGAACAGTTAGGGAGTGAGAGTCAGCTCCAGGAGTGGGCCCTGTGCCAGCCATAGGCAGAGCTGAGCCCAGAGCATGGCATGGCTGCTGCCGCAGAGAAAATGGCGGCTCTCGCTAAGGCATGATGCCACAGCCACCCTGTATGACCAGAGATGCAATGTGTGTAGGTGGGGGGGTGAGAGAGACAAGTGTGTCAACAAATGGCTATGGAGAAATGTTGGATGATGGTTTAAAAGCCCTTCAATGTCAAAGAGCAGTGTAGAGTTTTTTTGTTCTTCTTGACCTTGAACAGCCCGGTGGCACCGCTACCCTCTCTGCTATCACTGAGTTGATATACAGATAGGGGAATTGCTATCCTTTTGAGGACAAAGGGCTAGCACACCATTTGGTTATAGAACAGAGAGGACCTACTAAAATCGTTGGAAAGAGAATTTCCGTTTGAACAAGTTTGATCAAACAACCTGATATCTGGGAGGGGTACAAATAAGATGTCATTCCTAAATCAAGCAAAGCATCTTCCACTGGCTTTCTCCAGAGTGTAAGTGAGAAGAAGAGAACAGCTAAGGCCATGGCGAACAGGAGAAAAATGGATGACATTATCTAAAGGTGACAGACAGAGGGAGGAATACATCCCCAGCAGCATGCCTAATGTTCAGCCATTTTAGGAGGGTTCAGCGAGAGAGCTCTAGTGTGCTCTGAATGACTAAGTATCTCTCCCTGATTGGACAGTGCCTGCTGAATTCTGATGTGATTCATTTGAATGACAGGCATCACCAGGGAACCAGCATTAGGAATGATGCAGGTCTAGATTCAGTGGGAAGTTAATAGTGACAGTATTTAGCTAAACCTCTGCTTCCATTCATTCAGTTTCTCACCCATTTTACTGTGTTTCCTAACTCTGTCTGTGTGCTATCTCACAAGTGCATGCATACAAAAGGAATGTGTGCACACATTTTGGAGATACACTTTCTGTGAATAAATCTCTTGCATGTTTTATGCATCTTTTGTATTTAATTGCTCCTTGTGTTTTATGTTGTATGTATTTTGCCTCATTCAACAGGGCTCTGGTCAGAACCAAAATGAATCATCCAACCAGAGTCTATGCAGTGTAGGCTCACTGAGTGACAAAGAGCTAGAGGTTGGTATCTGGTACACATTATCAAGATTTCTTTTATGCCAACTATCTCTCTTCGTTACCCTATTATACATGTGGTTGTTTCACTCTACTTTCCTGACAGACGCCTGAGAAAAAAGCTAATGAGCAGAGAGTGAGAAAACGGAAAGCAGACCATTTTGACAGCAGCCAAGGTAAGAGTTTTCCACTGCTCATCACATATTTCAAATACCCCCCCCTCTCTCTCTCTCGCTCTGAAATCCCTGTGTCTCTTCTAGGCAAAGCAGGTGCAAGGGGACATAAAATTAGTGATTATTTTGAGGTGAGTGCCAGTAGTTTTCTTTGTTGGACTAACTGTGTATCCATTAACACTCATGGTCTCTAAAAAAATGCTTCAGTATTTACTTTTCACGCTCGCTTTCTAACCCCTCTTTTAACCATTTTCCATTGAACTGCTTTCTTCTCTCTTTGCGTGTCTGTCAGTTTGCGGGAGGTAGTGGTCCTGGTACCAGCCCTGCCAGGGGAATTCCACCAGTGGTCCGCTCTTCCCCACAACACTCCCTTTCCAACCCCCCTGTCACGGTGAGCATGTTTGCTCTATGATCTGTCTCATGCTTCTTCTTCTTTTAAAAAAAAATCTCTAAACCCTTTTCTGCCATTCTCTCTTCCATGCTTGTTTTAATCAATAGGTCAAGTTTGCTTACCTGTAGGAATGATTTGATGTGGTCTGTAAACACTGATTGGTCAATAATTGCAGGTTCAAAACTAAAACCAAGGAAAATGATATAGAGGTAGTGTAGAAATGGTGAATGAGAATGGATACACACATATGGACAGTCAAATGATAAAAGAAATGAGTTTAGATGAACCTGATGAATTTTGTTTGTTTGTCTGTTACCCAGACTTAAGTGTTTTTAATCCACTCTCTCACTGTCATTGTTAATTTCAGTGTCTACAGTCTCTGGTCATAATTTGCATGCACATTTCTTTTGCCAAATTGGTCTCATGTTTTATCAAGGCTTGCAGCTGCAGGTCTCAATGCATTCTTTAATGTGATACAATTCACACATTAAGAGACCCTCTTTGTGTGTAAGTTTTTTTTTATATGATGAGTGTTTCTGCCTCGCAGGTGCAACAGGGAAGCCCCTCCTCTGTAAGCTCAGCCAACACAGAGCACTCTACGTGTTCACTGAAGCCTGCTGCTCTTCATATGCTACACAAAGCCACACAGGTACTTGACATGCCATCTGGGCTGCCTGGTCATTTATCTAATTTAACTCTATTTATAATTTAAAATGCAATTGTTATTTAATTGGTATGTTAACCAAAACATATGCAACTGGAAACCAACTTGAGGATTTTGTGAGATGGGCCTTCTTATTGTGCTACATTTTGCAGTGATACAGAATGATCCACCATTAACATAAACACTGTTTTTGTGCTCACTGTATCCTGTAGTCTGACCTTACTATAGAGAAACTAACAGCAATGGAGAACAACAAGAACTCTGACCTGGAGAAGAAGGAGGGCCGAATAGACGATTTGCTGCGGGTACTAATCTCATTACATTTCATCCCTGTAATCTGCTTGCCATTTTTTAAGGTTTAACATGATGTTCCCTGTCTTGATTTTTCAGTCATGGCATGTTAGAATTTACAAAATAATTCTGTCTGTATGCGCACTTTATAAACGAGTTTTTTGTGTATTTGTTTTACTTGACCCTTTTCCCTGCTCATTTCTGTGTTCTGCTCTAGGCAAACTGTGATCTAAGAAGACAGATTGATGAACAGCAGAGGATGTTGGAACGATACAAGGAACGCTTAAATAAGTGTGTGACCATGTCCAAGAAGTTGCTGATTGAAAAGGTAAGTTTGTCTACTAGCACAGTGACTTATTTTTAATTAAGTTTACAAAATGTTTGGATCATTTATTAGTGTTCTTGTCTTGTCGTCTTTTTTTTTTTTCACATGAGCAAGTTTTTTACCCATTATTTAAGCCACATGGAATCAACAGCAATGGTTTGATGTCTGTACTGATCTCCCCTTCCTCCAGTCAAAACAAGAGAAGATGGCGTGCCGGGACAAAAGCATGCAGGACAGGCTTCGACTGGGTCACTTCACCACAGTGAGACATGGAGCGTCTTTCACTGAGCAGTGGACGGATGGATATGCCTTCCAAAACCTTATCAAGTAAGGACTATCATATTTACAATTTATGGTTCTCCTTTTACCCTTTCTCCCTATTTTATAATTTTGAAAGGTGCACTGTATAATCTCTATCTGCATACTCCCAAGAAATAGGGGTGTTTTGGCCCATACAATCTAAAATATTGCAACAAACTGCTGAAAAACAGAGCTGGTTTAGATAATGCTGCTATCTTGTAATCTTTACTTGTGGCGTCGGCACACACACTGGATGTAAATAAATTATAACTAATAATTAGGGCTGTACCGAACGATTCAAAGTTTTTAATAGTTTTGAACTGTTTCACTACAGGAAGATTCCTCGCACTAGCTAATAGTGGACAGAAATAAAATCAATGAATCAATAGGCCCTCCACACATTGCTGTTTTCTTCCCATGGAGCAGCCATGAAAACTATTTTGGTTTAGTGTGGGCAGGTTAGTGAGCTGCTGACAGACAGGCAGAGACGTTTATGGAAGATGGTGTTGGACAACAGAGCAGCTCTACTTCTTCATTACTATCACCCCTTGAGGAACAAGTGTAATTACCATAATGGGTGGGACGGGGCTAGCAATATCTCTGCAACACAATACAGAACACAATTAGAATGTTTAAACTAAAATTCTGTCCATATTTTAAATATTGCACCTTCAAAAATCAGCATTTACCAGGGAGCCACAGCGCTTACAGTAGATCATACACAAACCAATACATGCATTAGGTCTACAGATCATTGCATTGTGTCATCTGTTTTCAGGCAACAAGAACGGATCAATTCCCAGCGAGAGGACATTGAAAGGCAGAGGAAGCTGCTGGCCAAACGCAAGCCGCCCTCCATGGCCCAGACTCCACCTCCAAGCCTGGAGCAAAACAAACGCAAAAGCAAAACCAATGGAACAGAAAGTGAAGCGTACGATGCTTTCCTTATTTACTCTTTCCTACCAGCCACTTTCCTCCTGCATGCATGTTCAAAGTTGTACTGAATTTGTTCTGTGTCCTTGCAGTTTATCACAGGCGGAGTACCATGAGCAAGAGGAAATCTTTAAGCTAAGACTAGGCCATCTTAAGAAGGTAATGTCAGAGGTATTTTTGTTTTAGGTGTCAATGCTTTTTTGTGTAGTTGTTTGGTTAACTGCATTGGTATTATTTTGTTGTCACTTAAAGGAGGAAGCAGAAATCCAGGCAGAGCTGGAGAGGTTGGAGCGAGTGCGGAACCTGCACATTCGCGAGCTGAAAAGGATCCACAATGAGGACAATTCTCAGTACGATTTCCTCTCATTTTGTCCTTTCCTAGTTTGTCTATGATGTCTCTCTATGCCTTGTTTAATTACATTTGCGTTGTTTCTCACCCTGTGCAGATTCAAAGATCACCCAACGCTAAATGACCGGTACCTGCTACTCCATTTACTTGGACGGGGAGGTTTCAGTGAAGTTTACAAGGTAAGAGAAACATAATTTATCCCTCTTTAGGCAGAACCACTTTGTTTGATAATAGTTGAAACAATAAAAGGACCTTCCAGTTTTTATTTCTGAATTAGTGTAGTTAAGACCTTAGCTAAAACATCCTGTATAGCAGACAGAGAAAAGGCAACATTCTTACTCGGTTAATACAGCTGTTCAACAAACTTAGTGCATGAGTTTATGACATGGTGCCTAATTTCTCTTTTGGTGCGTTCTTATACACCAGCCTTGCAATAAACACCAGTTTTCTGCTGCCTAAAAGAGAGTGTTTGAGATTTTGATTTAAATCTGTGGTCATTTTTGTGGTCAGAGATTGCTGAGTTACACTGGTAAAAAAATAACTTGCTCATATTCCTAAAGTGGGTGGAGTGGCTATGCTGCACATACTTTTGAAAATATTTGAGGATGCCTGTTACATTACATTATATTAAGTTGACATCATAAAGAAGTCTATGATTGTGCCAGAATGTTAGAGTTGTTCCTAGAATCTGCCGTCATTGCTGTAAAAATGATGAATGAACACAGGCATTTAATGTGAAGCAAGAGCTTTACTGCAGCTACAAGTAATGCCAAATGCAGTTCCTCACATGGGCTTTTATCTTCCAGGCCTTTGACTTGACAGAGCAAAGGTATGTTGCAGTCAAAATCCACCAGTTAAATAAGAACTGGAGAGACGAGAAGAAGGAAAATTATCACAAGTGAGTGATGTGCGTGTGTGCACGTGAGTGATGTGCGTGTGTCTGTGCGTGTGTGTACACATACATACAATGGCTTCATTATTTCAAAAGGTGTAAATGTTGGAAATGCTCTTGGTTTCAGACACGCATGCAGAGAATATAGAATTCATAAAGAGCTGGATCACCCACGAATAGTTAAACTCTACGACTACTTTTCACTTGACACTGACTCGTAAGTAATTTCATTTTTTTGCCTAATATCATCATGTTTATGTGGTTTGTGTCAATATGTAGAGCCTTAACCTTGTTTTAATTTAATATATCAAATCCTGCTGAGGTGGATAAATGCATTTCCCTTATTTCGGTGCAGGTTCTGCACAGTCCTGGAGTACTGCGAGGGCAATGACTTGGATTTCTACCTAAAGCAGCACAAGCTCATGTCGGAGAAAGAGGGCCGCTCCATCATTATGCAGATAGTCAACGCCCTGAAGTACCTCAATGAGATCAGACCGCCCATTATTCACTATGACCTTAAACCTGGTGCGTCCCACACCGCAAAGAGCTTGCATGATCTTGTTTCCGTTTTCTTGGCACAGTTCTACTTCAAATAAAATTAGCAGTAACTGTCAGTTAATTTACCAACTTTAACCACTGCCGCTACATGAGTGGTGATAGGGAGAATGCAGTTGTTTTCCACTGAAATGTGAATATAAATCTGAATTACATAGACATTTTCTTTCATGCCTGTAAACCCTTTCTTCACCCTCCTCAGGTAACATCCTCCTGGTGAATGGCACTGCTTGTGGGGAAATCAAGATCACAGACTTTGGCTTGTCGAAGATCATGGATGACGACAGCTATAACTCAGTGGATGGGATGGAGCTGACATCACAGGGAGCAGGGACATACTGGTAGGTTTTACACTGGAAGATGCCACTCTGCTGCAGGAGTGCCACCCTCTGTGATATGATACATTGTGCTGTTTACTTTTACTACTGAGCCTTTGTCCTCGGGGGTCAGATTTATGAATGCATTGAATAGTGTCAAGTTCAGTATGGTTGCTCTGCCTGACAGCATTCTGAATTGACTAGTTTGCTAGAAGCAGCACTCCAGGCTACAGTTTCATGGCTCACCCAAGAGGGATTTCATTGCAGCAGCAATGGAACAGATTATGCATTCTTTTGTGAAATGACACACATTAATGTTTAAACATTCATCATGTTGCAAACTTAACACATGGCTATTAATCAGATATTTTATGTGATTTTATGGTTCTTCAGATATCTAAAAATATAAGTTTTTGTCACTGTCTTGATCCCAGTGTAAATGTTGGGGATTAGGAATGAGTGAAACAACACGGACGGTACTGTTGTGTCATGTGTTGATATAATTACAAGAGATTTAATATTACTGAATTATCTTGGTATGTGGCGGCCATGCTTGTTGGATGCTTGTGTAACTTTTACCATGCTGTCTGGTGTTAATGCACACACAAAGGTCACCTTAGGAAGATTCCTAACACACAAATAAATAAACGCACAAACCCCGGTTCTTACTGAGGATCACTAGTCCACTGTGTTACCCAAAACTACTTTAATGTTGCCATTTCATATGTGGGGACATAGAGCTGAAATCTAGTTGGACGAGTTTTCGTGTCAGATCATCTGTTGAAACCGATTAATATGATCTTTTCTCTTGTAGGTACCTGCCCCCAGAGTGCTTTGTGGTTGGGAAGGAACCACCCAAAATCTCCAACAAGGTGGATGTGTGGTCTGTGGGAGTCATTTTCTACCAGTGTTTGTATGGCCGCAAGGTAGGAGAAATACTAAAGAGACTATGTTGCAATCAGACATTTAAGCTATAATGTCAATTAAAAGTAAATAAAATGCGATCCTGTTTGGTTTGCTTTGATAACACTCTACCTCCTTCTCTTTGTTCTTTAGCCCTTTGGCCACAACCAGTCCCAACAGGACATCCTGCAGGAGAACACCATACTGAAGGCAACAGATGTGCAGTTTCCCCCTAAACCAGTAGTGACACCTGAAGCTAAGGTACTTGCTAAGCTAAATTGGATTTTATTTTTAATGTATACATTAAGGAATTTCTTGTTTACTTATTCAGTCATTCCACTCTCACTCTGTCTTTCTCCAGGCCTTTATAAGGCGCTGTCTAGTCTACCGTAAGGAGGACCGAATCGATGTGCACCAACTGGCCAGTGACCCCTTCCTCATGCCCCACATCCGCAAGTCGGTGGCCTCCTCGGGCACATCGGGCATGGCCGTGGCCTCCACATCCAGCTCCTCCAATAGCAGCGCCTCAAACTGAGCCCACGCCCATTAACTGATTGACTAAACCATTTGAAAGGGTGGGGATGGGGCGATGCCGTTCGTCCCCCCCCCCCCCAACAGCACCCCACCTTGCCATGAAGAGAAAGAGAAACAGGTCAGACGACGGCAAGTGGTGGGTGAGAAGTCATGGATGGGTTGGGAAAGGAGACCCAGCTCACGCTTCATCCCTCTCATGACCACCAATCGCAGCCTACCTGTCCTCCTTTCTCAAAATGGTGGCATTGTTCTGGGGGTCAAAGCCCTGGACAACTCGGAGCAGTAAGGGTTGAGGTTTGGCACTGTGTTGGTGAAAAGTGGGGTTCAGTGTTTAGGTTTCTTCTTTTCTGCTTATAAAAAGAGAATATAAAAAGAAGTATAGAACTGCTTAAGCTCGGCCAGATGGAAAGGACTGCTGAAGGCCTCATACCCATATGCATTCACACATACACCCATGCATGAGCCATTCTGGTCCAAGGTAGTCTGAACTCCCCAAGCTCAAACATTTTGTTTGTTCTCATCTCAATCAACCTAACTGAGAGAACCAGTCTGGCCTATTGTATTGAACCCAAAATATCTATGGCACTATGTCACCCAGCACGCTGTTCTGGGATCCCCTGCCCTGCATAAATTCCAGACCCAGATAGTTTGTGATAAGGAGGGACAGAAGCTACTATTCCCCTTCCCTTCTTCCATCTCCTCCTGTGACCAAAGTTTATAACTTCCAGCTGGTGGCAGTGTTCCACCTCCGTTTTTATAATGAATGGGTTTACAGTCGTGTGACTTGATATGGAGTGGAAGGTATTGAGAAATGACCCCTTTTACATTTTTTAAAAAACTTTTCAATATAACCAGTTTTATGGAGGAAACTGTTGTGTTTTTCAAGTTGCCTTTAATTAGAACTGTTATTGTTTTGATTGCCCCCCTACCATAAACACACATATTTATTTAGGTATGTTTGAATTTATTTTTGGCCAATAAAATGCAAGGGGCTGGTTAACCTAATAGTACTGTTGGGGAGATTGGGCCTTAGCAGAGAGTTGCATAAACCATTAAATACTATTGGTTAAAATGTGTACGTTGTTCTGGGCTTCTGTCTGACTGGATTCACCATCACCACTGTCTTTGAATGAATAATCTATCACTACAACAAAGCTGCTACTGTAGTCATGAGTGTTACTCATGTTCTTCAGTTTCATTCTACACTTTTCAGAGTAGAATTGGCTGTCGGGTTGTATTAATATTCCGTTATATTCCATTAAGTTGTGTTCTCTGATAAGTGAGTAAATGAAGCAAACAACTCTGGACAAATAGATGTACTTTATTCATCTAAAACCAGGAAACTATTAGCTTACTTTATGGTTTAATGCAAATAGTGTAGCGTAGCACCCAGGTTAGTAAAGCATCACGATGAATGCTGTCTCTCATTCTTCAATCCAGTACCGTCACCATGATTGTGTCAGGAGGTGGAGGACAACATTAATACAACCGCTCAATTAAAATGTTGAATGCTTGACGCCCTTCTCTGCCTCTGATTGGCTGGAACTTGTTACCTGCGTTGGTTTGATTGACAGGTAAAGCTTTGCCTTCCAGCTCATCTCCTTGTTCACCAAATTGGTCCGTTACAATGATTATGTCACTGCACCGCACCCATTCGCCTGTTGACCTCACACTTAATTTTACCTTCACTCATGCAAGACTAGTATGCGTGAACTCCTTCAGTCAGGTCAGCAAGTTAATCCTAACCTAGAGGGAGCAATCCCCTGTTTTCCTGCAGAGAACCATGGCCTAACACCTTCCCCAGGAAGTCCTAGTAAAGTGATGGCCCTCTGGAAAGAAAAAAAAAGATTATGGATAGGCAACTCATTTAACACAAATTAATCCATTAAAACAATATAGGTGGTGTAAAGAAGGGGTATACTTCTCAAATTACATTTTTAGTTTATCAGCATCATCATTTTATTTTCCTGATGGCTGTGATTTATGAATACAAATTTCTCACATTTCTGAATCCTTTCTTAAGATTACTTTCTGTTCATGTTGTTTTTTTCTTGCGGTGGGGGGGGTCCTCTCACGGCCGCCTGGAGGACCCCGGACCTCACGTTGGGAACCCCACAAACACGTTGTTGACGCCGCTCCATTCATTTCACTCTCGTCTGACTGAGAGGCACACTGAGAGCTCTAGCGGTCAAACTCGCAACCAACTCTGCATCATCCGTCCTCAAAGTAAAACGCAGGGGCAGTGGCTGCTCCGGGTTCGCTGCTCCTTTTTTCCCCCTGGTTTGGTTTTTTTTTGTTGTTGTCGCAGCGCGTGCGTTCGTGTTGTAGGCTAAGTTAGTTGTGAGCATGCAAGGCAACGGTCGTCACCGAAACAAGGAATCAAGAAGAACATGGACAAATCGCCAACTTATATTTTACAAATGCACTTTATATTTATTGATCTTTAGTCTGGAACTGAAGAGGAGCGTTACTGGTGAGAAATTACAAACTTTCCCTTCATTTCAGTGATGTAAAAGTGGAAAACCCGCGCCGACGTTGAACCTTTTGTGTGTGCGTGCTTTTATTTTTGTAACGACTTCCCGTTAGACAATGCATTTTGAAAGCAGATACACGAAGGTATTTTCGGCGTATTGTGGATTTGGTGCCTCGGTATGCCACGAACCAAAAGTCCGAGCGTTGAGTGGAACCAGATGTGGAGGAACGCAGGGGGGAGGAGGGAAGGGGCTGCTGGCTTAGTGTCTCTATTGTCACTATTTATGTCGCTATTACGTTCATTTAAAGCCGCAAAGCAGCGCACCTATGTTTTGTTGATATTCTGTTTTTCTGCTGGATGTTTTTTTGTTCGGACCACATTATAAAAACTGACGTATAATGACGCTTCATTTGGCACCCTGCGGGCAGATGTGACCTTTACATCCTGTTACAGGCTGCAATTAACACATTCAGTCCGGCCCTGAACTAGACCATAATATGTTATGGGATGCTGTTGGGGGTAAATCCACCTACACTGTGTTTCCCACTGGATTTATTTTCTAAACTTCACTGGGAAATTCCCAGTAAAGATTCAGTCGGACATATAAATCAGAGTTGACCAACTCGACTATAATGTCAGTTTCTATCACATAAGGTTATAAAGAGAAATAATATACAGTATATGTCTGTATTTATTGTAAATACTGTGCAAAAGGCTGTCACCTCTGAAATATGATTAACATATATATTTTTTTTCATCTATTTGATATCACAAAAGGAAAGTTTAAAGTTACCACATTTAATTGTCTGACCCCTCATGCCAGACTTAATTACTCTTAATTAGGTTAATTAACCTCTTTTAGTTTGATCTTGAAGTCATCTTTTATAAGCCCCTCGGAGGAGAAATTTACTGTATTGCAGCAGGAAAAGAGGATAGCGCAACAACAAGAGGCAGGTTTCTTAATGTGGAATGACTTGCACCCTTACGCCATCAAATGTCCCTGTTGCCAAAAGTTGAGAACTCTGTTTTCATTCCATTTTGCACCAAGTGCTGGGGAACTTTGGATTTGTCATGTGAATTCCCAGCCGAGAGCGTTAAACGGGAACAGCTCAGCATGTTGTGACAAGTCATTATGCCGATTATGCCATGCGGAAGTGTGGGAATGATGCAAAGTTTCATCAATTTACACTTTGGTTTCTAAATTTGATAGGCACTTAGCTAGAGATTCCATTTACTGTGTCTGAATGTGGCTGTAAGATGCAGATTATGCTCCTCTCCACTGAGAGCCCCTCTCTTTCTCCTCCCCCGAGGCTTAACCTATCCACAGTTTGGGTTGCTTCAGAGGCCAGGCCACCATAAAACACCAAAGAAACAAACACAGCAGGCTGGAATTTCCTGCTTGTTGGTTGCCATTTTATCACACTGATCAGTTGTTTTAATCTCAGACATCTGTCAAAATACGGAGATGTTACAGGGGGGAAAGGGGGGAAAAGGCCTTCTGCTCAAACCTCAGTCTTGTTTTTTCGATTAGATAATAGTGTATAACACATGACTGGACAAAATGATTATCATCTGACAGCAGCTGTGACTTATATGCAGAAGTTTGTTGAACTCATAATGTCTCGAGCCGTGACTCGATGTTTGATTTGTCATCCACATTCCCGTATTGTCCTCATACCTGGTTCCACAGAGTCGCGGAGAGGTGGAGGTTCTGGGAAGAGCTGCCTCTCTTGGCAATTGTCCTTGAGTTTAAGCCTCTCTGTCCAGCAGGAAACTGTCTCCAGCGTTAAGAAAAGGGGTGACAGGGCAAAGAAGAGGATGAGATCACAGCAGGAGAGCTGTTGTGGCTTAGCTTTCACAGAGTCCAATGGCTTAAAGTAAATTGGGAATTTTGCACTCTCCCTGATTGCCTGGGAGTTTTCTCACATCAAACATCCAGTTTTCTCCCCTCCAGACTGGACTTTAAACTTGAATTTAATTCTTGCTGTCTGGAGCTGCAGCTTCAGGTTGTGTAGTGGTTCAAACGCTTTTGCCAGGAACTTCTCCTAAAGTCACCATATTAATACTGAGCTTAGACTCGAAGTGAATTCAACATTCAACGTAATGCTGATTTTACTGGGCTGGTTCTGCTGGGAAAATCTTCCCACGGGCACGGCTGGTGCTGACTGTGGTCTATTTAAAAAAAAAAATGGATTTGATTCCCATTGTGAAAATGACATAATGATATCAGACTGATTAATTGCCGTGTGTGTCTCATCTTGTTAAAAAGTCAGCGTTGTGCAACTCCAGCTATTTGTTTGTCACAGAGCCTTCTAAATGATTGGGAGATGGACAGGAAATTAATCAAAATGTTTTGATAATCAATTAATCATTTCAGTGATTTGTTACTTAAACTCCCCCATTTACAAATGTTTCATTGTCCTCTATGATAGTCATTTTAAATGAGACAATTTGGGTTTTGGGAAATTGTGAAGTTAATTTAATTATTTTCTGGCAAAAAAAAATCAATTATTCAAGAAGATTAAGCAGGCTACGACTTGACAGAAATCAGTCATGTTTTTGCATTTCAACGCTTGTACTTTCAATGGATTCACCAGGCAGTGAATTTTTTTTTTTTTTTTTACATTTCAACCAGCTCTGGATTATGTTGCATTAATAGGAGTGTCTAGAATAACTGCCTCATGGAAAATCAACTGAGATGCTTTGTGTTAACTGGAACGCATAACATTTAAACTGAAAGTGTAAGGGTTTTTGTCTTCCCGCTTGCTCTCATTTGAAACAAAACAATCACCAGGCAGTAAACAGCTGTGTGGTGCTGTAAGAGGGACAGCTTTAGAAAAAGAGCACGCCGATTATATCTGATTACACCGTACAGAGCACTTTCAAACCTATACTGAACCGCTGGGCCACTGCGCTCTGTTACTGTGTTTGCCATCAACCAAATGAGCTAACACCGCTTCTGAGAAACTCAACCACAGAGGCTGAGTGCGAGAAGGAGGGGGGGTGTCTATCGTCTCCAGATTACAGGGAGTTTTATGGTGAGTCTCTATTGTCTCCGTGTCTGTAAAAGCAGCTCTGGAGGTTTGGAGTGTTTTAGCTTAGAGGTAGGAAACGAGGGATTGCCGTAGCCTGAGCGGAGTGAAGTGTCCACATAGGAGAGTTGTGTTTTTCAACTAAATGCCCGGTGATCTTTTCCCACCTTCCCCACTTCCTGGCCTCTCACAAGAGCCCGCCGAGTAGGAATGCTGAGGGTCTCACTTTTTCTCCTGTGAATCTCATGTTTGAGAGGTGGGATTTATGTGTATTTTAGCAGGACCTTTATTTAGAGCCACTCCTACACTCCTGACTTGTGTTTTTCTCTTCCACTTTCACACAGACTCACAACCACACACAAGCATATTCACAATCCTGGCTTCTAGGCTACTGATCTCTAAATCCTTCAAGAAAAATAGAGAAGGAAAAAAAAAAGGAATGAAGGGAAACCACATGTATTTTTGAGAAAGCGTTTGTTTTTTTTCCTGATATTCCAGTCACCGAGGCTGGCGTCCAGCCACTGCTCAGAATTTAAGTTCAACACGTTTTATCACGTAACTCGTTGTTTTATTTGTGTATGGTGTTGCAGTATGAGAATACTGCAAAACTCTATCGCTCGTCAGAGAATCACTCCTGAAGTCCATCAGCACAGCTTCCCATTTCACCCCGGAGGATTATTATAGTTTCATCAATTTAATCAAATTCAGACCAGTGAAAACATTCACTTATTGGTATCAAATGTATCACCTTCCAGATTCTCATGATAAAGACCTTTTTTATATGTATCCCTTAAAACCACATACTCCTCTCTCCAGTCAAACCCAACATAAATGACCACACACCTCGTAGTGAGCAAGGTGAGAAGCAATTCCAGGTCAACCCTCGGGGGGAATTCTTGACACCAGGTGCATGTTGAAATAGCTCAGATGTGTTGCTAACCTTGTATTACAAACATGTGCAGCCACTTCTCACAGTTTATTGCATGAGATCTGTGCAATTTCTACCTACTGAGAGCTTTCATACACTGTGTATACCAGATTTAAGGGTTATCAGGAACATCAGGGACTCTAGTTCTAACCCATCATTGCATCCGATAATGTATTGATCCAGCCACTGACCTGTTCTCTTGCCACATTAGCTGCTAACATGGAATACGGTTTTAATCAGCATTATTGATCGATGCCATTGTTTCCCCTCTCTCTGCACAGCGCCGCTGGACGCTGACGATTTTGCTTTCTTCCATGAGGGCGCCAAGGAGTGCCTGGGGGTGCAGGATCACTCCCTCATTCTGTCATCCTCCTGTGAGGAGCCCAACCAGCGCTGGAAGTGGGTGACCCGGGGTCGCCTGTTCAACCTGGGTTCCTCACTGTGCCTGGGCGTGACCACTGGTAACACCACCTCCAGATGGGACAGGTCTCCTCTGGGCGTGTACACCTGTGACCGCGAGCCCCCCAGAATACGCTGGACCTGGAGCTGTGGCCAGGTGTTGGACAACCTCAACAACTACCTTCCCTCAGCCATGTTTTGGAACCTCTCCTCAACCTCCTCTCCTTCAAAGCTCAAATGGACACTGCATGGTGGTGTGCAGGACCTGTGCTCGAAAACATATCGTGGTAAGCATGCTTATTATCAAACAAGGTCACATTTGCATTGCAAGGATTCTTCAGACTGGTTGTCAAGCTTTACAAGATAACGACACCGATTCCCAGATTCCCTTTAAAATGGCTTCATTTTCAAAATCATGAATCCTGAGCAACATAGAATATTATGTAGACAATAAAATAGAAGGAAGATAAACACATGTGCTGCAGGAATGAGTCTGAAAACCTAGACATTTGTTAGGATTTTTTCACTTCCGGTTCACTCATCTTGAAGTCAATAGGATTTCTGAATAGGTTTTTGGTTAGATGCCTGACATATGACATGTTTAATGCTCTCTGATATTAAATATGTCACTTAATACCCCACCCTTGAATTTTGAAGCTTAAAAGTGTCAGCTGATTACAAGTGGCTTAATTGAACTGCTAAAAACGTTGAATACTAGTGTGCCTTTAGCTTGGTAGTGGTGAGGTCACGCAACTGTGCTTTGGTTATAGTCCAATATTAGCTTTTTACTTCTGTCAATTTATGCTTCAAAAGTCATAAAAAGTAGTGTTCACTTGTGAAAATTACCTTGCTGAACAAAACGTGTAAGTATTATGAACGTTTGTTTGCCACGGAGCTTATTTTCTGTAATAAGCCAATGGAAAATTTCCATTGGCTTTTTGTGAAGGGAGCCAGTGTGACGCCGCTACCTTCCAGGGCTGGCCTACAAAAATACATCATCCCTGCAACGCTCTATTGCAATAATGAATAAATAAAATAATAATAAACCATAAAAAAAAAAGAAATGAGATCACAACTTGCTCTAATTTAAGGAGTCTGCAAAGCATTCTCTGCTTCCTTTTTACCCAGCTGTAGTGATACAGTGACCCAGTGAGCTGCTCCTCCACGTTATGTTGTACTGCCTCGGTGTGGCAGATAGACTTTACTGTTGTGAATGCCACAGCTGTATCTGATCAAATGGACATCCCAAAATGTTGCTTTCAGGGCATCTTTGAGGACAAGTGGCTGGCTGCAGTCAGAAAGCCAAGAAAAACATTGCTGGTGTTTGTAAACTGCAGTACACACACAGACTTCTCCTTGTCCTCGGGCATATTTGTATTTATGTATAGGTTTCAATCCAGATTCAATCTTACATGGTGGTTCACAGCTAAGCCTCATTTCCACCGTTAGTACCATTCTTACCAATATCAAATGTCATGGCTGGTCATCGACAGACCGTACTGCAGTCAGCCAGACGAGTCCACAGTTAACAGGCTCTGCTCGGCTGCAATTAAAACCAGATCCGCCATAAACGTAATTCCAGAAAAATCTCCCTGCACTCTCTGCTTTAACCTCTCTCTCTCCTTACTCTCTTACTTTTTGGGGGGTTAGGGAATTGGGTGCGTAGACATTTTCAAATTGCAAGTGCTGATCTTCATAAGTTTCTTTGTGAAGTGAACTCGCTGCTGTAGAGGAATGCCTCTGACATTAGTCAGCGGAGTAGCAACTCTGCTGCAGCCAGCCAGCGGTGGAGCAGAGAGGGAAGTCAGGGAGGGAGCTTCAGATCTTTCCTCCCTTGTTTAACATGTCTGCCCTACTTTTCCCTGGCTTAACTTGTTCTGGTTACACTACAGATGCAGCCTCTCTCTTGTCTTTTTTGCTCTTTTCTTCATGCCATAGGCTACTATAATCGTGGAATTTAGAAATTTAGACAAAACTGTTCAAACTGTACAAATATAGATACAGATATAGTTTAAGTTTAACTATCCTGGTTTAAAAAGATCTTGCTATGAATATAAATATTTAGATCAAATCCGTTTTTTTTTAATGAAATGAAAGCTGTTTGTTTTCAAATATAGCATTTTCCTGATAAACTGCTTATTTTTCTTTTTCCTTTTCCTGCTGCTGACCACCATTTGACATTTACTGTTTTCACTGTAACATCATCCTCTGTTTTTCACCATGTGTTTAATTATACTACTCACTGGGAAATCAGATAAGGTATTTCAGGTCAGCACAGATCACAGCCATGACTTCAGACAACATGAGCACGGCACGTCTCTCCTACCGCATGCAAGGCTTTAACATCTCTGCTCCCTTGGCTCCACAGAGATCTACACCATCCAGGGGAACTCTCATGGCCGCCCCTGCTATCTGCCCTTCCTGTATGACGGCCAGTGGTTCCACAACTGCACCAGTATCGGGCGTGAGGACGGACACTTCTGGTGTGCCACGACCTACGACTACGGCAAAGACGAGCGGTGGGGCTTCTGTCCCGTCAAAAGTGAGTTATTGCTTCGCCACAATTTCCTCTCACCCAGCTGTTTACTATACTGTTATATCCTCCCTGTCTAACATCTTCTTATCTTGTCTTATCTCCTTACCTCACTGTCAGGCAATGGTTGTGAGACATTCTGGGATACTGACCCACTGACCGACAGCTGCTACCAGTTTAACTTCCAGGCTACGCTGTCATGGAGTGAGGCGAGGATCAGTTGCCAACAGCAGGGAGCGGACTTGCTAAGCATCACCAAGCTGCATGAGCAGACATACATCAATGGTAAAGTCAGAGTGCACATGTGTGTACATTTATGTGCATCGACTCATGTTGTAGCTACTTGTTTTTATGTACAGAGAACATTTTAAATTGTTTAGAACTTTAAGGTTTTGTGGGGTTTTGTAAATGTAGCAGGGTATAATTCAACCTTTTGCACCCCTGATCAAATTGGTGACAATAACCTTGATTCTAAATACATTTCTAATTTCTAATATCACCATATTACTTATGACAAGAATGCATATGTCAGTCACGCCTCTGGTTTCTTAGTTTGCCTGGGACATTAAAAACTAGGCCATTTAGGCCAAGTTGACTCATAGTTGTTCACATTCACTCTCCCAACAGGAATGATTGATTTTGGGGATTTTGTGACACTGTTGCCAATATTAGGCAATTATTATACAGCAATTGTGTAATCTGCAATACAGTGTTGGCAGCTAAAATCATGGCTAACTATAGAGATTGTTAGGCCAAAATGGAAGCTAATTGTTGGGTGTTTTTTTATTTATTGTGATTGCCCTTCACAAAAGTACACGGAGAAAACAGTGTTTTTGTCTTCTTTCATAGCATTTCAGAGAGGGTTTTTTTTTCTGCTTTTTTAGGTTTACTGACAGGCTACAGTGCTGCTTTGTGGATTGGCCTCAATGACCTGGACATCAATGGAGGCTGGCAGTGGGCCGACTCCTCACCACTCAAATATCTCAACTGGGAGTCAGGTTAGACTGTAAAAATAACTCAACCTTTTTTTAAAGTGTGCAGTTTGTTTAGACATGTATTTCCCACAGAAGGCTGAATGATGTTGCTCATTTTTAGAAACGCACTGCTCTGAGTTCAAATGTCTTTGACTGTTGAGCACTGGAGTATTCCGGGGTTAAGTGCCTTGAACTAGTATTCTAGTAGGGCCTTGGCATTAGTGATGTTTTGAAGAGTTTAATTTTTTTTACTCTCATCCTCCAGAACAGCCAAACCACGCTGAGATGGAGAACTGTGCTGTGATCAGAACCGAGTCATCGGGTCGTTGGCAAAACCGTGATTGTACTGTTGCTCTGCCGTATGTTTGTAAGAAGAGGCCCAATGCCACCCTGGATCCCTTCACTACTGGTTAGTGTATTATACATCTTTATACATTTATACAGCAGGTTCTGTCCCGCCACAGAGCCAAAGTCCAGAATTTGATAGCTTTCATCATTTCGCTCCCACAGACTCTTGGGCAGATGATGAGAAATATGAGTGTGATGTGGGCTGGCAGGCCTTCCAGGCTGGCTGCTACAAGCTGACTTCTGAGAAGATTGACTGGGATACAGCTCAGAAAACATGTCAGAGGATGGAGGCCAACCTGGCCAGCATCCACACGCTTCCTGAGCTAGAGTTCATCATACGCAACCTGAAGAAAGGTGATTTGTTCATTATTTTATTGTGCTTTATCATTGTTTTCAGGAACCAGAAATGAAGTGACACAAGACACCCATTAAGTAAATCTTGAAAGATAGAAACTGTGTTCCAGACAGGGGAAGTGAGGGTTTTGACATGGTTCTGTATAAATACAGGAGAAGTTCAAAATTCAGTCAATATTTTAAGCACATGGAAGCGGAAATGCACAATGCCGTCTCCAGAATGAAATCTGAACAAAAAGAAAATAATTAAACATGCTTTCTGATTTGGATAGATTTTCTGTGTAAAAAAAAAAAAAAAGTAAATATTTCTGTTAAATTAACTAAAATATTTGCAAGCTGTTTTCCTACACCTTGGGAGCAAACTCAAAGGTAGTGGAAAAGAGGCAGTTCATTCCTTTCCTTGAGCTGAAAAACAGCACATCAAGTGAGGAATCTTGTTTTTAGGCCATGGAAATCCTCCAATGTAGTTATTGAACCTCGTGGAAAGTTGTATCTTATGTTGGAACCCTAATCCAATCCCTAGTTCTGTGTTCCCTAAATGTCTTCCTAACCTCACTGTCTATCTGTGTCCTCTGTCCTGTGGTGGAAAGTAACTAAGTGCATTTACTCAATGACTGTACAATATGAGGAACTTGTACTACATTTCATGATGAAATATTGTACTTTTTGCTCTATATTTTTAACTTTTACTGAAACATCTTGAATGCAGGGATTTTACTTGTAAGTGTAACATTTTTACACTGTACTTTTGCTACATTTACTTCGTAAAATATCTGAGTATGTCCTCGACCACTTCCTCCATCAGAGATTGACCAGCTATGGATAGGGCTCCATGACACTGATATGCAAATGGACTTCCAATGGACTGATCACACACCCGTCATCTTCACCTACTGGCACCCGTTTGAACCCAACAACTTCCGCAACACCCAAGAAGATTGCGTCTCCATCTGGGGAGCTGTGAGTGACCCCCTTCACCCTCGCCCTGACCCCCAAAGTCTGGGACCTTAATCACCACGAAGTAATGGACTCTCACTGGCAGTGAGTCTCCTCTGTTTGTATATATTTAACAGCTGTGTTCTCTCGTCCTCTATGTGTCTTGCTTGCGTGTGCAGGAGGGTCGCTGGGATGACAGCCCTTGTAATCTGACTCTGGCCTCCATCTGCAAGAAACCAGGAACAAAGAGTGATGGGAAGCCACAGCACCAAGACTGCAAACAAGTATGACGATTTTTATTCCTTTGCACCCGCTGCTACATACTTATTTTTTCTCATGGACATTTACTGTTTATGCTTTAGATTATTTATTTATTATTATGATTATTTATTTTACAGTTCTGGACTAGATATGATTCTTTTGGTTTTTTTGTCTTCCCATTATATTTACTCCACAAAGATGTATTCATATCTCCTGCAGCATTTTTTCTCTTATTCCAGCTGCTGACAGTCTGCAGTGTTGCTGGGGGTATATTTATTAGTCTAAGGTTTTCAACTGTTCCTTCACCTTGACCCCTTTCCCCAGAACTTTCCTTCAACTCTCACCCTTCCACATGGTCCAGTAGTCTGCCTGCAGTCTGTAAATGGAATATAAATCACTCCAATATGACAAACTGAACACTGGACACACACTCTTCCCTTGGCTTAAAACACAATTCATTTTGAGGTTGTCAAATTGGGACATGTTGTTTGTATCTTCATTCGAGTGTATTTAATACATACAACAGAACTGCACCATGACGCCCACTACTTGTACCCCCATGGGGAACTAACTCCCATCTGGAGAATCCATCAACATCTGTCACTGATTTCAGTCCATAATTCTCTCCGTATGAGCCTCTCAAACCTGACTTCTTCTTACCTGACTATTCCTACTAATGGTCACTGTCCAAGTGAACAGTTATTTTCAGTAATGTGCAGCGTAGGGGAGGAACGCACTGAGAAAAGAAAACAAAGTGTGCGTGTTTGTGCCCCTGGGAAATGTTATATCTTAGCTAAGCGTTGCTTTATAATGTAAATGATTTGACGTTGGGAGTCGTGCTGTTTCTCGGCGGCTACATTCAGCAGAGATCTTTGTATGGATGGACCATTTGTTTGGTGTAATGAATCTTTCTCCCGTTCCCTGGGGAGCGAGGCATCATGGGTGGTAATGTGACGGGGGTCATTTGGCATGGCACATGCTGCAGGGCCCTGTGGCGGTGCAGTTTATCCCAAGCATGTCGGCTCACTTGATGCAACATGTGAAACAACAATGACAGAAAGCCTGCTGACCCCTTGAGCAACATTACGCCACAGAATCCCCACATACTCCATCCAGCCCCGGGCTCATACGGAAAAAAAATGTTGTATGCTATCATATTACCTACTCACTAAGTCAGTTATTATACTAGTGTTGAATTCCTGCTTCATACTGTCAAAGATAGTGATTTTATTATCAGGATAACTCAGTTATTTCATGTGTGAGTAAACGGAGAGATAAGACAACACTGATCTCTAATGTCAGAGGCAGCCGGGGGCGTAAGCAGCTGCATCTGGTGGAGACCAGGGGGCCCCACAATAATTGAAAATGTGCACTCTTTCGGCTGTGTTAATTTTTTTTTTAAAGATTATTTAACTCTTTAAAGACACAGTGCCTGATTTCGTCCCCAGATGTCTTCCAACAGTGGAATGATAGTAAATAACAAATTCTAGATGAACAAAAACAAAAATGTACTATAATCAATATTATTTATATAACAAATTGATAATGTAAACAATGTGACAATGTGAAAGGGGTCGTTTGTAGTGCTGAACCTACAGAGAGTTATCACCTGAATCTGCAGATCTCGTTGGCTTTAGTGACTTTTAACTAAATGTCTGGCTTTTGGTTCACTTTTATAGTGACGGTTCAGACCGCAGCAGGCTGCTGTTTCCAGCAAATAAGCTGAAAATCACACTGTACATTACCAGCCCAGCACCAAACAGCAGACAGACACAGTGTGTGACTCGCTGGTGAACACTGTGCAGCATTTAGCAGAACCAGATAATTCCCTCAGAAAGTAGAGACCAAAACCAGTATTATATTCATGTACTTTCCATCAGAAAGACATTACTGCCTCCAAAAGAAAAGCTTCAAATATTCATTGTGACGATTGAAGCCCTGAATGTAATGTTTGGATGGTTCAGCTTCTGTGTCATTTATGGGGGAAACTTGACAGATAATGTACATTAATTATGTACATTATATAATTATTTCTACATACTAGATTGTAGTTGAAATACATAATACTGTTCCATGTTGTTGGGAACATGCTATAAGGCAACGCTGATGTTGTGACTGTAAGATAGGGAAAGGAAGGTTAGGAAAGATTGCAATGGGTTTCAACAGATCAAGCCTCTCCAGCAGCTGTAATCTTTGAGGTTTTTGTCTGGATGCCAAACGTGGTTGTGCAAAAAGCCTGAGGTTGGGCTCACACAAAATTGTATAGGAACTGTCTCTCACTATCATTCTCTTGCAAAAACTCACCCCTTGTGACCTTCTGCATGCTGGTATAGTTGAATGGTATAATTGGACTTATGCTTCGACTATTTAAATGCCATTTAAAACAATTTTCTGAAAGACACCATTTCTGTTTTTTTCTCCGCAGACGAGGATATGTTTTAGGTGTTGCTTAGCTTGGAGTTATTTTTCCCTTGATTCCTTGATGAACACACATTTCTCCCTCCATCCCCCCACAAGTTCTATGTTATGTTGATTCTCCTCTCAGGGCTGGAAGTGGCACAGTCCAGCTTGTTATTGGGTGGGAGAAGATCTGTTTACCTTTGATGAGGCCAGGAAGTCCTGTGAGGACCATGGAGCTGCCCTTGTTACCATTACCAACAGGTGCAAACAGCAACACATGCCTACCCTGACACACACATCACATTGTGTTTCACCACGATGCCTTTCTTAAACTCCCTGTAAATCCTTAAAGGTTTGAGCAGGCCTTCGCCAACAGCCTGGTGGACGGTCGCTCTAGTGATTCCTTCTGGATCGGCCTCCATGACCAGGGCAGTCCCGGCTCCTTCCATTGGCTCAGCAATGATGAAGTGTCCTACACCAACTGGAATCGCGACCAACCAGGTTGGTCAAACACATCATGTTTGGACAAGTTTTACAGAATGAACTGCAAATATGATTGATAATGTATAACAGGATGTAGAATAAAAAGGTTGAGGTTGTGGCAGTATCCTATCATTTTTTGTTTTTCATTCACTGTAATTTCTATACCTGACTTGGATGATGCAAAATAAAGTTGTTGGTGAGTCCTCCACTGCACTTTGTTGCTCTAGTAGACTTGGATGGTTAAAGGACCTCGTTGACCATTTTTTTAAACTTCATCTGTAGGTTTTTGTCACATTTTGTCACAAGTTGCACCTGAGGATAAGTAGTAACAGAAAATGTCGCTAAAGCTTAAATCCCAAACTTCTATTTGTTCTCTGTAAAGCTCCAAAGCCTGTGATTGTATCATGACGTTTCAGGAGGAAAGCCCTAGTTCTTTCCAGGTGATACAGACGCATATAAATATATACAGTAGATCTTTCTAATAAGAATAAAACAATTTTATTACATAGAAGAGCACAATTTAATGTAACTAGCATCCAACACACATTTGCCTTCCAAATGCGTCATCACTTTTTCCACACATTTTTTTTTTCTATTCCTCCATTTCCACACATTTCATCAGTTTAGCCTCTTAGTGTCTCTTTCTCTCCACTCACCTACATTTCACCCTGTATCTATTTCAGTCAACGTCCGCGGCGGCTGCGTTTCCATGGTTACAGGCTCCGCAACAGGTCTGTGGGAGGTGAAGGAGTGTGCGTCATCCAAGGCGAAATTCATCTGCCGTCAGAACCAGGACACGTCTCTGAGCCCCGAGCCCCCCGTTCCTCAGCCCACACCGAGCCTCAGCGGCTCCTGTCCTAGTGGCTGGAAGAGCAACAACAACCTGCGCTACTGTTACAAGGTTCTCTCCAGCAATATTTCCCAGTTTCACACCATCAGGACTGCTGGAAGTGTCTTTTAATTTCCTGTCACACTTTGGTTTACATGAATTGATTCATTCAATCTTGGACAAAACTGGCTGTGGCGCTTTTTTGCATAGTTTATTCCCTAATATTAATGCGAAATCATCTGAATGTGTAGATGTAAAATGTCATGTCATATAGTTTCAGTTAGACTTATATGTAACTCTGCACTCAATCATTGTGAAATGCTGAAATAAATATTATATGATGCTGTAGTACATACCTTAGATATACATTAGTCCAGAGGAAACTGGATTTTTGTATCATTTTGCATATCTGAAGACGTATTTTTAAATGCTTGTAACTAACTAAATAGTATAGTTTTACCAATATCAAAACGATACCTTGCTTTGGCTGGACCTTTTAAATATAACTAAAAACTAACAAAAAAAACATATCTTTATCGTGAACAGAAAAAACACTTAAATAAAATATAGTGTAAAATTAACATACACTAGATTAATATAATAAATAAATAAACAAAAATAAAATTGACTCGAATTGACAAAATGATTATATCTGTAACAAAAAAATAAGTTAACAGCACCATATTCTTCACAGTTTTTACTGTCAGGTGGTGGAAGTAATATAACTTCTAATACTTATTATTTTTACTCCAGTATTGCATTTTAAATGGATTGTAATTACACTTTCATCCCCTGTCTGTAGGTGTTTGATTCCGCCCAGCTGGAGAAGAAGCTGAGTTGGCTGCAGGCTCACCTGTCCTGCCGGAGACATGGAGCCAACCTGCTGAGCATCACCAGCCCTGAGGAGGAGCACTTTGTTCTGCAGGTCCTCCATGAGGCCTATGGGTGGGTGTGCACCTCTGACCAGGTGTTATGTGATGTCATTTGATGATAACGATGTTGATGATGATGATGATGATGTGGCCCGCAGGGAGTCAGAGGACCATGAGCAGCACTGGTTTTGGATTGGACTGAACCGCAGAAACCCGATGGACAATGGCAGCTGGAAGTGGAGTGATGGACTTGCTGTGAGTAAAAACAAACTGTGTACAGATTCTACATAGATAGTTATACATAATAATTTACTGTTTGCTTGTGTTTCAGTTCACGTACCAGAACTTTGGCCGCTACTACTACAACATCCGGCAATGTGCTGCAGCAGACTTGGGCACTATGACCTGGCTGGCCATGCATTGTGACTCTGAGTTAGACTGGATCTGCAAGATCCCCAGAGGTACAGCATTACGGGCACTTTTTTTTGTATTCAATTTCATGTTGAACATTTTCTTATGAAATAGTCTTTCCACTCTCGAGATTTCTTCCCTTTTATTCATTGCATTTTGGATCTCTCACAATATGTAGGTCATGAATACACTTTTATCTTGTGTGTGTACTTTTAGGTAGTGTTGAGAAGGAACCAGACATCACTGAAGGTCAGTCATATCTACTTAGCTTTGAACTTCTCTCAGCGTACTGAACTGACCTACTAAGGGCTTATTTCCAAACCTTCCTATTATGTCTCATGACTGTCTTTCCTGCTTCTCTCATCGCTCGTCCGTCAGGCACCACTACACCGGAGTGGATTGGATTTGAGGAAGCCGAGTATAAATTCTTTGACCACCGCACCACTTGGGACCAGGCCCAGAGGATTTGCTCCTGGTTTGACTCCTCGCTGGCCTCTGTCCACTCGGCTAAGGAGGAAGCCTTCCTGGCCAACACTTTAAGCAAGGCACTGCACACTTTTATCAAAAAGTTAATTATTGTTTGGATGAGTTGATATTATCTAAAAATGTAGTGAATAACTTGTGGTTTAAGCAGGCGATCTAGCTTTATCAAGGCAAGATTTTCAGAAATACCTAACAAGCACCAACCTATGTGATCTGAGTGATTACATTCTGCATGGCAGCCTGTTCTACAGATAAGCCCTGTTTAAAAATGTGTGAGGCCTCGACATGCTCTTTCACAGTTCCTCTTTCACATTCAGATGGTGAAGGCGGAGGGTGACAACTGGTGGCTAGGGCTTCACACCTACGAAAATGACGGCCGTTTCCGCTGGTCTGACCACTCTGTGCTCAATTACGTGTCCTGGGCCCTCGGGAAGCCGCACCCAGTAAGCCGTGATCGCAGATGTGTCCACATGTCAGCCGGTAAAGGTACGAACACCCGGAAGAAGAGACCTCAAGAGACTCAATCAAACACAGCACAGATGCATGAGCTTTTATTTTTCACTCCCAAACAGCGGAGTGGGCTGATCAGAAGTGCCACTCTGACCTGCCCTACATCTGTAAGAGAGTGAATGTCACAGGCACTATTCCTCCAACTCCGTCACCCCCCCACCTACCTTCAGGCTGTCCTGACGGATGGTCTTCCTATCAACATAAGGTAGAGCTACAAGACATCAGTTGTTCAGCATAATACAATTATCATATTATTATTGTAAAAGGATGCAATATATCTAGAATGCATCAAAGGCAAGCACAAGTAAACATTAAGTATCTAATGTTTTATTTCATGCATCTACTGCTGTTGTAACTCAGCATAACCTGAGTAATCATATTCTTTTAATGTGTGCAGTGACATCTGTTTCTGTAGTGTTTCAGGGTGTTTGATCAGCCATACCGTGTCACATGGTCTGCAGCCAAGTTGAAATGTGAAACGCAGGGAGGAGTACTGGCAGTGGTGTCCAATCATTTGGAGCAAGGTAATTACAGCAGAATACAGCTGGCCTACATTTAAAAGAAGGGAGGTGATGCCAGACCCAACTAAAGTTAAATTACCTCTCTACTTGAACGTTGGATTACCTACTTTTCCAGGTATAATTATTTTTATTAGGTAAATGTGTATGTCCTGTCATTGTGAGCAGTGATGTAGTTTGTAATATTACATTATAAAAGTGTCCTCACACATTCACACTGATGCAATCCATTCTCCTCCTCACAGCCTTTGTCACCACCTTGCTTCCAAATGCCAGTGTTGACCTTTGGGTGGGTCTCACCTCCGACTCGAAAGGTCATTTCCAGTGGGCCAAGGCTGGCCTGCTCAGCTACACCAACTGGGCTCCTGGGGAGCCCCTCGACAACAGTGGACCACACCACGACAAGAACCCGGTACCCACAACACTCCACTCTTGTTCGTGTTATACGTGTCATGACTTTGTTCCCGTTCTGATGATTTCACTGTCACCTCTCAGGGAAACTGTGTGGTGATGATTCATGGGAACCCACAGAAGAACACTGGCATGTGGGCCTCCCGAGCCTGTGAGATGGAAAGTAATGGCTTCATCTGTCAGAGGCAACAAGGTGTGAATAATAACCACGACTACTTTAAAAATGCTGAATACTTGCGCCACATGCAGAATTGAGCCAATTTGTTTGACTTTGTCCTTTCTTCAGAGTCTGGTCTCCCTCCGGCCCCGGCTCTTATCCCTGCCTCCCTGTCAAAGCCTATAGAGCTGGGTGGATTGACCTACCGGGTTGTGGAAAAGCGTCTGGACTGGACCGGCGCTTTGCATCTCTGTGAATCTTTGAATGGGACGTTGGCCATGGTGAAGGATCCCTACCAGCAGGCTTACCTCACACTGCTGATCAACAGCCTGCGCCGGCCTGCGTGGATTGGTATCTACAATTATGGGGTGAGCTGCTTAACTTACTGTTTATTTGAAGTGCAACCGTTGTTTTCCTGTTAAGCTGCATTGAATTGCAACTCATTTCTTGTTATGTTTTCAGGGACGGAGCTTCACCTGGCTGGGTGGAGAGGAAGTGATGTATTCAGACTGGAAAGATGGGGAGCCCCATCAGATGGCTGGATGCGGTCACATGACCACTACAGGGCAGTGGACCATGACACCCTGTGATGCTAAACTGGAGGCTGCTATCTGTCAAATTGGTGGTATGTGTGTGTCATAACAGCACATTTTTTAATTTAATTAATAAATGTATTAATCTGTGTTTTTCTTCTTGCCAGATGAGCCTGTGCATCACGAGTGGATCTACCCTGGCCAGTGCCCACACTCTCTGGGGGAGTGGGCATGGGTGCCTTTCAGAAACCACTGTTACGCCTTCAATCTGCAAAGTGTTAGACTGCAACAGGATGCACGCACATCCTGTAAAAAAGGTAGAGAAGCCACCGTTCTGACTGTGCTCAGGCTCCTGCTGTGCTGCCCGTACAGCTCAGGATACTGAATTGAAAGCTAATTAAGTGCAACACTTCTGACCTTCTCCACTGCAAACATAATTGACAAAATGCATCAATATGTCTAAATTTAGAAGTGTTGTTCATTGAGCGGGCTGCACCATTGTGAAATGTTCTTACATGATCAATTCCCATTGCTCTTTTGCTCCATCTGTATTTCTTTCCTTTTGTCTCTTCTAGTGGGAGCTGAACTTCTCTCTATCTTGGATGAAACAGAGAATGGATTTGTATGGGAACACATCCAGAGTTATGCAGAGCAGGCACATGGAGCTTGGCTGGGCATCAGCGTGAAAGGTCCAGCAACATTGCATCAGAAAGTCCATCGCTCCACAGCTGCAAACTTATTAACCTTCAGATTTTCCAATTATTTTTTTCGAATACAAGTTTTTTAATTTTAGGCAGCTTGCAGTGAAATAATCTTGCTTTGCTTGCAGATATGTTTTTCTAATTTAATAAGTTGTATCCCATTGATTATGATTCCCTTACAGAATAATCATGAAACAATTAATTAAGTAGAGGGAACCTAATTATGACTGTTAAATGTGATAAAGCAAGGTGCATTATCTCAGAACAATTCATTTATTTAAACTGCATTATAAACTGTCAATTACATTATGAATTAATTCATCTTAATTAGATCATTTGAGTGAAATGCCCTGAAATAGCCTTGGTAAATTAATGTGAATATTGGAAATCTCTATGACTAAACTTCCCTGAACACACACCTAAAGGAACAGTTTGTGTGAAGCTCCTCTGAGTTTGTGTGCATCTGTCCCTGCTTGTAGGTAGAGGCCTGGTGTGGAGCGGGGACACGGAGATGTCATACACCAACTGGGAGGCACATGATGTCGCCTTCTCTGTTCTGTCTCCAAACTCCTGCTTCTGGATCCAGAGCAACACTGGCCTGTGGAAGCCGGGCTCCTGCAGAAATCGCACACATGGAGTCATCTGCAAACTGCCCCGCAGTAAGCACACACAAGACCCCTTTAGACAAGGGGAAGTCAACCTGATCTGGTTGGGTTTAAGATCAAACTAGTCCACAATGAGCAAATGATGAAAGTATCATCAATGCTGAAGAAGTTTCTTGAGCATGATGATCCATGTGCAGGAGCTGACACAGTGGCCTTTAGCATCAAAGCAATCACTAAATCAAATATTGCCTGATAAATTCAAAGAGATTTACGAGTTCAAGTTCAATTCAAATAATTGCCAAATACTAAAATGCTGCATTTATACTAACAGTCCCTTCTTTCGTTTGCAGCTGCTGAAACCTCAGCTGTAACAAGTAAGTATGATAAACTGCTGCCATGTTATTGTATTCACTTGAAACTTATGAATACATTATTTAACCACTTGGTGAATTATTTATACTAATCCTGACATCCATCCTCTGCCTCTACCTAGTGGATAGCGATCACCTGCCCACTCTAATTGTTGTCATGGTGACGGGCCTGGTGCTGGTGGTGCTGATCGTCGGCGTGATCTACTTGTATCGTCGGCGAACTGTTGGGGCCCGGGGGTCCTACGAAGGGGCCCGCTACAGCCGCACCAACTCCAACCTGGCAGAGCAGGTTGAAAAGAACATCCTGGTGTCTGACATGGAGCTGAACGAGCAGGCAGAGTAGCCGACACCAGACCTGGACCCACCAAACCCTGGACCGGACCCAACCTGACACAGGAGAGGCTGATTCAGATACACGTTTTGGCATTCGTTTTTTGTTGTATCTTTTGAAACCAAAACCAAAAAAAAAAAGAATTTTAAAGAGCTGAAGAGCTGTGTAGAGCGCAGCGGACGTTTGATTTTAAATTGAATCCCCTCATCTCAATCCTCTGCTGGGAGACTTAACATTTCTAGCCATTGCTTTCCAGACAAATCCAGTACAGCTTTTCCCCAAAAGCATTCATGAAGGCCATAAATGGATCTACTGGGAGTTTAATTTGATCGCAGCAGCTGGAAAAGTTCAACATAAATCGGTTTTATGAAATGACTCCTCGCTGTCTTCTTTGGTGCCAATGTAAATTTTTGCTTGGTGTATATTTCGCTTCTTTTTCCCACTTTGATTGAAAGACTTACAAAGAAAAACGTAACTATCACCGCCACAGATCGACTCGAAACTAAAACCGTTTGTCTCTGTCCTCTAAATACACAGCCACAGTCTTCTTCGGGACCAAATTCCCTTTTTTTAAATGTACTTTTCTGTTTCGCCATGACAGTATTTACATGAACTTGAGGTGTGTTTTTGTTGTTTTATTGTATTCATGTCCTTCTCTTTGATTTGTCGTTATCTGTGCAGCTGTAGAGAACTGTTACTGCTGATGCATATGTGGTTTTTGTGAGTCTGCCTCTCTCCTCTTCGCTGATCTGACACGTCAGCACCAGCTGTCAGAAGAGCAGAGGAGGAAGAAGTCCAAATGTGAATGTGTGGAAGGTGACAAGGGACGATTATTAGTGTTGACCGTCTGAGGGCAGTATACTAGCATTGTGCACATTACTAATACTAAGTTCTGTACTTAGTATTTAAAGCTGGTCTTTAAATAGACTGCATTGTCTTTTTGGTACTGCAGGACTGAAGGTTGTCATCAAATGATCAGACTTTCAGCTCCCATGTTTCCGTGTACATTTTGGCACTTTCTACTATTATCTTGAGCAAATTCAATCTTGGTCATCCACTTGCCTTCAGTCATTTTCCTTAAGGCACAGTTGTCCTGTGATTTCAAACTTGCTGATTCGGGATTTCTTAAGGTAGTAATTATCTTTCTATGCACCATGAAAAAGGAGTTGCAATTTGATTTTTGTCTGATTGATCTTTTTTTTTTTTTTTTTTATGTACCACGGTTCACTTTTCCCTTTTTTTTATCTCTTGGATATTTTTTGCGATTTTTTTTGTTTTTTTTATGTTGCAGATTTCATGCGTTTTGACCGAAATATGACTGGTAAAGACATTTGGGAACTTTCCTACTTTTATGGGATAATTGCCAACACTTAAACCTCTCATTGCTCCACAAAGGAAAACATCCCTCAAGTGAATGACACCATTGTATATATGAGAGCCAAAGAATGTTTTAAAAGTGAATTCACTATTACGAAAAAGAAAAGAGAATCTTTTTCTACATCATTGTAAGATTTCACATTTTTCCGAGTTAATTGTCCTCCTCAAACCTTTTTCTTTTCCTCTCAGCTCTTGCCTCTGAGTGCATTGCTGTCTTTCTGCTTGCAGGAATGTATTGGAGCTGTTTCAGTCTGAGGCTTTTGGTGTCTCACAGAGCTGCTGTGAAAAAGCTTTTTTCTGCTCCACAAGTTGGACTAAGATAGAGGGGGAAGGGCGGAGGAGAAAGTGTGTGAGCGAGTGTGAGTGTGTGCAGTCTCCAGCTGTGGAATGTTGAGTCGGCAAGAAGAGCTCAGTGGCACGTCTGGAACCAATCAGAGAAGGAGGGCTCAGGGACATGGAGGGTCAGAAAGAAGATTGGGGGAAAAAAGGAAAACTAGATGAAGGAGAAGGGTGGGGGAAAAGGAGTGTGAGGAGGAGTCAGGGATGTAGGAAGAGAGGAAACATGCAAGGAAGGAGGAGTGTAAAGGGTGCAGCGGTCTGTCCCAGACTCACCCCGGCCTCTGCTGGTGGTTTTACTGTACAGGTTGACTTTATATGCAGTATGATATGAAGTGTTTGAGGTGATGATGTGAAGGTGTGAGAACCTTCAGTCCTCAATGAGATCCTGTCTGTGAAACAGGCCAGCTCTTGTCCCTGTAAAGATTAGCTGAAGCACCTGTTCAACTTTTTTTTGAAAGTTTTGTGTAATTTTTTATATGAAATAAATAAAGTCTATGTTCTCAAAACGTCTGCTTTCACCTTTAATTGTGGTTTATTATTTGGTGTGGAGGAACTGATCGTGTTAAATTGTTACCGGTCTATGGTCACAGACAGAGAGACACTATACTATGCATTTGTCTGTCAACTTAGTGAGTTTCAGTGCCTTCCATAAGTTATCGATTGGTGTGTAAACTGTGGAGTGCAATGCGGATGTTTTTCCACAAGAGGGCACACCTCGCCTGTTGTATGGGACACGTCCTGCTGCTCATACTGTCATTTGATTCAACTGACCTGTCTTTCATGCCCAGTTTACTGTGTCTCTACAGAGGAACACAACTTATCTACAAGCTATATGTTGTGATCAATTTCAGAATTTCCATTTCTTTGTAATTGTAATCATGTCTTCAGGTGAACAGTTGTGAATCATTTGTAATTTGACCTAATAAGAATTTGCTCATGAAGTTAGCTAGAGCAAGAGTAGCGCTGCCTCCATTCCCTAGCTGAACTACGTTCAAACAGGCAGACCAACACAGAGGCCACTGAACTGGATGTTTAACACCCAGCACCTGGTGTAATGGGAGCTCGTGTCCTCTTCTTGCCAGAGACCTGCACCTCTGCAGCACCACATCAGTAAATTGCTTGTTATTCAAATCAAACCAGCTCTCTGTAATCCATCTCACTTAGGATGGATGTCACAACTCATCCTTCTTCATGCCGCAGGCTCTCAGTTTAAAGCATCCAGGGGTTATGTACTCCAGCGGTTGTTTATAAGTTTCACATCCCCACTGCCTGTCCTTTTTAATGCATCTCTGATGTATGGAAATTATCCCAGGATCGTTTTGCTTACCATTTATACGCTACATTTTTCTGTCATGACTCTGTGTTAAACATTAGCATAACTTGTATTCTGTGGCTGCAACCTATAGTCTAAATACTCATGTCATGTTGTATTGTTCTGTGGCTGCATTGCATTCATTTTTTTAGAGCTTTGTTGTCTTGTATTTATCACAAATCTTGCTGGTTACCGAACATATTTCAGGTGCAAAGTATCGCCACATTTCATTTAAATATTTCCCTGGCAACAGCTGAAGAAAATGTGGTTGTGTGTGTGTGTGTGTGTGTGTGTGTGTGTGTGTGTGTGTGTGTGTGTGTGTGTGATTTTGCCATCATCTTCACTATTAGGACCTCACCTATGCACCTGAGATGTTTCTTTGAAGCTGTTCTGCCCCCTACTTCCCGTTTGTAATGACTTGAGTTTATTAGGACTTGCAGCAGTTATACTGCTTTCCCCTTATTAAGGGCTCACTGATAGGTCACATGGGTTACCTAATAGTCAGTGTGAGGTGAAAAGGGTCGAATCATGAGGTTTCATGGTGGCCCGTGGGCTTCTCTTTGTACATGTACAGCAGCAATCTTGCCTGGGGCATTTTGAATTCACCTGTCTGTGGTTTTGAAGTTTAAAGACTAACAGCGGAGAGGGTGGTCTCCGCTCGGGGAGTAACAGAACAATATCACTGCTTCATTCCTCCGTTCCTCCACTGAGATACTCAAGTAAAACCCGTAATTAGTAATTAACCGGCAAAAGTAATTAGAAAGGAGAATGAAGCACTTGAAATAGCTCAGCTCCTGCCTTAATCAATGTCCTCTTAATTTGAAGGTGTGATGTTCAGATCGGGCTCTTGTGTTTTTTGCCCCCCCCCCACACTTCAACTTTTCTTCCTATCTGCCAGTGTTGGCACCGCAGGTCGAGGGAGGAGAACCAGAGAGAAAGCGGCGTTAACAAGTGAAATTAAAAACCCATTCACTTTCCTCAGTCATCCATTTGGAGGGTGGCCAAAGGAGAAGCAGCTGTTAGGCTGGCAACGAGGAGGGAGACAGAGTGGGGGGGTTCAAATAAAGAGAGCGTTTTGAAAGGAATAGGATCATGCGGTCTTCCCTCTGAACGCTAGCAGTGAAATGGGCTGTTGAAAAGAAGCTACCTAATAAAAACTTGGAACTGCGGTTGGCTTATACAATCAAATCAATTTTAATGCTTTTTGCCCAAAATTACATCTATGAGACTGACTGTGCAGCTTATCAGCAAACTGCTCTGGTTAATAACCACACAGCACTTTCATTTTATTCCTATTTACAGAACAATATGCACTGATTAAGGTCCAGGGTGCAACTAAATACAGTTTATTTTCCACCAGGTGTTGTTTTTCAGGTACTTGTACTTGTTAAGTGTTTGTCCTGCTTTAGATGTAATGTACACTTGATGCGATGTCTGAAGAAGAAACCGATCTGTTCTCCATTCCTCTTTGAACTTATAAAGGCTGATTTTAAAAGGCCAGTTCACCAAAATCACCACCTCCAGTTTATGCAGTGGATGGCAGAAAATACCAATAAGACAAGGGTGCTAATCATAGCCCCTGACAGTAGTCTATTAACCAAAGCATTGGGCCCCTGTCACCTGCTTACCTTTCTGATATAATTCTCCCTCACAACCCTGCACGCTCCCTTAGGTGCAACAATCAGAACCTACTGTCCGTCCCCCACACCCACCTACAGACCTGTGGGGATAGAGCATTCACAGCTGTTGCCTCCGCTGTGGCATGCTCTACCCATCCCTATTAGGCTGGCTGATACTGTGGAAATCTTTAAAGGGCACCTTAAGACCCACTTCTGTCTGTCTGTATCTGTGCATGTATGCCTTACTTCTGTATTTTTTGCTGCATTCTTTTGCTTTGTTTTTATTATAGGCTAACTGTTTACACTTTGTTTATTGTGAATCACTTTGTGATTTGATCTGTGAAAAGCGATATATAAATAAATGTAACTTACTTTTACTATGCAGATAGTTTTGGTTTTACATGCATGTGCCAACGTTTCGAGATGTTTGCGTCTAAAAGGTGCGATAAAAGACTATCAAAGTGTTTGTAGTTTTATCTCAAAATCCATTTACAAGGATACGAAGTGATGCGAAGGTCGAACAAACGGCAGGAGAGGTCAGCTGACTCTCTCCTCAGATGGCGAGTGCTGAAACCTCAGGGAGCAAAATGGAGGAGGAAGGAACGAGGCAAACTGACATTGTTCATTTTAAATTTAGACTATTTAGTCGTGCCATAGTGAGAGTAATCAAGAGAAAGAAACCAACTTGGTGCAAGTAGAGATTGTGGGTTTGAGAAAAGGTTCTGCATGTGGAGCTTTGTCAGACAAATACAGATTTAGAATAAAGTGTAATTTATGTAAAACATGAAAGAGACATGGAAAAATCATGAAAGTGACATTTTTGTAATAAAGTACATAATGCAACATAGTGAACATTGACGTCATTGTGGATTTAGGTTAAAATTATTGAGGCATGGCATAGTTGAAAAAAAAAAGTAGCTTTTAAAAACTTGAATGCAGCAGGAACTTGACGTGACCTAAATGAGACACGCCCACGAATGGCGTCATTAGGTTCATGCTGAGTGTGGCTAACATGATACAATGCTAGCAGGTTCACGGTGGACGCTTCAGTGCAGACTTCCTGCTGTTTGTTAGAAAAGGCTCTCTGGTGCGACCCTCGACATGTTGAGGAGCGGGACTGAGAGACGTGTTGGATTCCGCACTACGAGTAAAGAGAGAGGCTGAACCTGGGCCTTGTGGAGGATTTGTGATGCTCGCAGAATGACGTTCAGGCAGGTGAGTACCAACACACTGACTGTGATCGTGACGTAGCGGAGCGTGCGTGCGTTTGTGCGTGTAGTGAGCAATACGAGTTGCGTAAATATTAACTGTGCAGCTTTCTTTTTACTTCATATGTGTGTGTGGCTGTGTGGGGTTAAACATGGCTTACACCGGCCCTGTTGCCTGCCTGGGATGTTTCTGAGAAGTGTCAACCTTTTTAAATGATGTAGCTTGTTCACTCGCTGCAGTGTGCACTGTTATTTATTGGTGGTTATTTATAAAAAACATTGTTTTTTGTTTCATAATTATCTTTCTGGTTAATTCTATAAAAGCTATAGAAAAGCAATATCGGATGTAAGAGCTATCTGTGGTTTGTAGGATATACGTTTACTCTGAAATGTGTTCTTTACTTTAATAGGTCTGCTATATAACAGTATCAACATAGGCTAGATGTTTTTCTTTACCCTCCATCCCCGTTTAAAACATGTAATGAGAAAATTAGAAAATGTGAACTGATAAAACATTTTTGTGGAAGTTCTAAAATAACCAGAAAAGAATGATAGATTTTATTTCTTGTCCAGTGAATTTCATCAAATTCATTCAATATTGCATAAGTCAATCCAAAGACATACAAACATGACGGCAAAATCTCTGACATTTGGAAAAATCTAAAGCGATGTTTCCCTCGAAAACAAATCTGATGTTACTTTCTACCAAACAAATATTTTTTACATGTCAAAAAATCACATCAGTCCCATTAAACCCAAACTATCTGCATAGCTATAGATAGGGGCAAGAGAGAAAACGTTTTTTTTAATTGTGATTTGGCTGAAGAACACCACCAATATATCTGAGCACTGAGACTCTTCTACAATGGGAGTATGTCTAATATTGTGCCTTTTAAGGTGTCACAGCATACTCAAGCTGCTCCTGCTTTATGTTCTGTCGAGGCACCACAGAGACGGCGATGTTCCTGTTATCTGCAGTGACGAGAGCTCTTGACTGAGATTGCTTCTGGTGTGTCATCATGCAGTATGACGACTCTCTATCCACCTGTTGTTAGAAGCTTGTCAATACTAGACTCCTCAGAACTGTGAGTGCTGGCTGACACAAAATACCCAACCTCCTTAGCCAGTGGCCTGGTAAACACTTTGCAGATACACTGAGATTCCTATAGAGATGATGCACTTCACTCTCAGCAGAGAAGGATCTGCAATCGGCCATTGATTTTTAGTCAAAGTGATCTTTTATGGCCATGAAAACAACCCGTCTGTGCCAGCTTCTTTATAATGGGGATCAAATCCCCTAATCTTTGTCCAAATCAAAGGCTGCACACTTCAAATGACTGGATCAGCAGAGATCCGCACAGAGTAACAATGCCAGAGCAGAGCGCTCACTCTGCTGTCCAAGCTTATTCCACCTGCTGTCTTTCTTCTCCCTCCCCATCTTCTAGTGCGTTTTAAGTGTTGTGGTGTTTCGGTTTGTGTGTGTGTGTGTGTGTGTGTGTATGTGCGTGTGTGTGTGTGTGTGTGTGTGTGCGTGTGTATGGGGTGTGCTGAGGTTGACAGTTGTGAGAGAAAAAAGTTGAACGACCTAGAGGATGGATTGTGTGCAGAGCCGTGGTGGTGGTGGTGGTGGAGGGTGGGGGAGGACTGGAGGCTTGGGGTGGTGCGGTTATCTCCTCTGTGCAGATGAGAACATGTATTTGCCTGCAGGATGCTGCTCTTTCTCAGGCCAAGGACAGCCTCCGTGTAGTGAAAGGAAATATGGGCACGCTGTTTGCAGTGTCAGCGTTTAGGGAAGCCGGGATCTGCACTTGGTTGTTTGTTTGTTGGCCATTTTCAGGTACGTAATTAGCATCCTTAATGGATGTTATTAGGGCCTGCACAGCTTGCACTCATTTCAAAAGGGAACCCTTTCATTGACAGATGATAAACTGATGAGGGAGCTGATTTTTAGCCAGAAAAAAAGACTGAGACAAACGTTGTAAGATTGTCGATTGGTCTTTTTAAATCCCATTTTTTTCCCCCGACACCAAATTTTAACTAAAAATGTTGGAAAGTAGCATTCTTGGACTCTAGTTAAAGCCACACTATGAAGTAAAGTGAAATAGCAGTGACCGGATCACTTCACAAGGTGCCCACTCCTCCACCCGCCTGACGGTAATTCCTTACTGTAAACAACTAAAGGTACCACTATCACCCCTAACCAGGGACAGGATTAGAACTCCTTATTTGAATGGTTTTCCTCCCGAATATAATAATAAGGATGCACAAATGAAGAAATAGAGACAAAAGGTGAAGTTAATTTATGGAAAGCTCTGCCTCTCCGATTCTCACTGCTTTGATGCTTAATCCATTATTAACCTCCACAACACTGAGCATAGACACATGAACATGCGTACGCGCACACTTTCTAATGTGCGCACACAGACACACACACCTTAAAGAGCTGAGGATTCCTAAATCAGGGGAGCCAGGTACTGCAGCCAATATTACCCCTCTGGGAAATAAAGATAGGCCGAGGGTGCAGAAGGTGGGTGAGATGAGGCTACGGTGAAGGTACACTGAAGAGCAACAAGCCAATCCCACTTTTGTTTACTCTCACTGGTTTCCAGGGCAATGGCAGGATGCTCTGGCTTCCCTTCAGAGGCCAACTCACTTAGAGGAGAACATTTTGGCCTTGAAAATAAAATGTTGTGGGGAGGGGAAAATATTCCATTATGGGAGCGATTTCTCAGAACATGAATACAGACTGTGTTTGTTTGTGTTTGTTTGTGTGAGAGACACATTTCGAACCAGAAAGTCTCAAGGCTTAATCTCATTATTGATCTACTTTTTTTAGCAAGTAACCGTTTTCGGCCATTTGTTCTAATCAGTATACTCTTTGTCAATTTGGTCAAAATAAAGTGAACTAAATGAGTGGATGTGCAGCTATGATCGTGTCTTTCTGTCGGTGTGTGTTTTCAGTGGTTCGCTGCTGAGTGTTTTTCCTCTGTGAAGCAGTCAGGATATGCAGAGATGAGCTCCATTGTTGGCATAAATTGCTTGGCCCAGGCATGCTGCCTCTCCACTGGGCATCTCCCCCTCATACTGATCGATCTAATCCTTAGCTATAATGAGTTTCTCTGTCTGAGAGTGGGTGGTGGGCCATGAAGTGGAGAGGAGATTGAAGAGCTGGAGAAATGAGGGGCACTGGTGGTGTAGTGGTTTAAAGATATTTACAGAGGTACAAAGTTATCAAGTTATGATCTGACAGCAGATTATCTTTCATGAGGAGAACTGTTTCTCTATTCAATGTCTCACACCCAACAGGATGCATTGCACCATAGGGTAGGCTGCCTCGAAATATGACCCATGTAAATCAATCTGTCAACTTTGTTTTCATTTTTGATTAACTTACCATGTACTTTTATGCATATAAAATTATAAACATTATTTCTTACTCATGGTAATCACAATTTCTCAAAGCCCTCAAAGTATTATATTACTTAATTACAGAAATGAATAAATTAATTGACTTTTTCATTGTTGTATATGTTAATTTTTGGTTGATCGACTAGATTGGTTAAGCTATAAATCTATTGTAAATTGACAGTGAGATTATTGGCCTTCTTAATATTCAGTATTACCTGACACAAGTTGCAATAACAAATATTTGTATACTTAAAATGGATCACATCATCACTGAAGTCAGTAGTGATGAACCCCCACGCAAGCAAATCTGAATTTCTGTATGCTCAACCCCAGAACAAACAGAATGGTCAAAATTTCCTGACTGGAGCTGGATCTAGGGAATAAAGTATCAATGAAAGGCAATGTTGCTTCCCTTTTGTAGAGATCAGAGAGCAGGAGAGATGACTTACTAAAGCGAGAAGCTGAGAACTGACACTGGAATGTCCATCATCTCCCAGAGATCCGGCACTCTGCACATCAAGGTAGAAGACATGAAGATTCAGACAACATAAAAAAGGTTTTGAGGAGTCACACTGAGTCACACTGCCAACATCTCTGTGAATATATTACCCCTCTCTGGGAACTTAGAGAATAGGGGAAAAGAGTTAAGTTGATGATGTATGAGAAATTTCCCCTTTCTAAGAGCAGGTCACATTTTGTATCTCGTAGCTCTCTTCCATCTGTTACTGAAAAATTAGAAAAGAGATAGGCAAGAAGGGCTGCAACTGATGCTTATTTTTATTATATCATTCATGTCTCCATCTGTCAAATGCTGATTAATCTGTCAGTAATTCATTTTCATGTTATAAATAATAATAATAAACAATCTTTTCCAAGAAAAGAAGCCCCAAAACAAAATAAATTAAATTTACAATTTGTTTTTAAATGGGTAGAACATTTAACTATCCTCACACTGGAGAAGTCTGTTTATTAAGTCTGTTTCAGTCAACTGATGGATTTAACGTGATCGTTTCATCACAGTAGGCAAGTATCTCAAACAGTAGGGTTGGGCCGATTTACGGTTTCACCGGTCCGGTTCGGTGTACGGGGCTAAACCGGTTTTATTTATGCAAACCGGTTGAACCGGCATTTGTCGGTATGTCACGTCTGGAAAACATCAGTGACCTGTGCCGACGGTGTCACGGCACTAAATCCAACATTTATCACATTATAATAAGCAGCAATAATGAGTGATTAACATAATATTGTGTTTATTTTTAAACGGACTAATGGAGCTGCCACGAGTATCCAAGGAGGCCGGCACGCAAAGTGCGGCTGCCATGCTGCCGAGCAAGGCGAGGCTGGCATGACAGGGATCACATTTCAGTCGAGGTGGGAGGGGGAAGATGCGCATTCAGTGCCTCGCGTTTGTTTATGTTTTGAAGACGTGTTACTGGTTGAAGCCGGTATACCGGTCCGGTGTTTGGCTTAATATCAAACCAGTTTGAAAATGTTTAATCCACCCCAAGTCTATCGAACAGCATTGCTGTGTTTTTATGTGCCTCGTATCTTTGCATGGTCGAGCATCTCTTAATGGTTTAGCAGGTTCAAGTGTAGCTAATCTGACCGCCACGTGCCTTCAAGGCAATGGCCTGGCATGACGGAGGAGTGTGTGTGAAAGGCCCCTTTGTTGAGCCGTGTCATCATTTGTATTCAGCAGGATCAAAGTCTCCTTAGCTGATTTAAAATTTGTCCTGTGGCTAGTGTTGCCAGAGCAGGGAATGACGATGTCGAGGGATGCAGAAGTGAAGTGAATTTACATAGAAATGGCCCTCTGACATAATCAAATCAGAGTGCACAATTTTGAATTGTGTTGGCATGTATCTGTATTTGCCTCGCCTACTTCAGCATGCGCATGTGTGTGAGAGGGGATTGTTGAAGTCAATTTTATGGCTACATTGCTCACTATATTACTATAGAAAAAATTATATATTTTCCCCTTTTTATCTTTATTGGACGTCTTAGTGGCTACATTTACAAGCACAAAATATTTCAGGTTTTTCCCTTTGGGTCATTCCATGTGAAAACAGCCAAAATCGGGGTATCATGTACATGACACCTCTCAGATTTTGCTGAAAAGCGGTGAAAATATGCCTTATGTTACCAAACGAGGGAATCTGAAGTTTCAGGTCAATATCTCAAACGGTTTGCCCATGGCGTCCATTTGAATTTCAAGTGCCACACCCCTTTTTGACACATTGGAATTTCGCATTTCATTTGTTGGCATTTTTGGAGGCCCATAACTTCTGTTCTAATAGTGATAGAAGGCTGAAAATTGCTCTGTTAGTTCAGTGTAATGTGTACTTCACAATTCTACAGGCAGAATCAACATTCCTTACTGTTTGGGTGAGAGGTGGGTCACCAAAGTCCAATTTTTTTTGGACGGCCAAAATTATTTTTCACTTTTTGGGTGCTCCTAGCACCACGATGAATGATCACATTTATTCCAAACAGGATTATTTGTTATATGTGGGACCTTTGCTCTTGCCAAAATGAATTTGAAGGGTATGGTACACCTGGTGGGGGTTTTATGGGGGTCCAAAAACCCTCCCGGGCAGAGGTGACTCTTTTGGAACCCCATATTTGGACCCCCAAATGACCACGTGGGCACTTGATGATCCTAATGGGATTTATACCAGATAAAGATACATATTTGTTCTTTCTTTTAATGAAATAAAACCTTTGACTATGAAGCTCCTTGATATGAATTTTATTCGTCAAAATGCACCATTTTGGACTTTTTTTTCCAGAAGTCTGGAATGTAGATCAGGGAGAATTTAGTGATGATAAAGCATGAAAATATGGGAAATAACTAAGTATTATGCTCAGTGATGGCAAACAATTAAATATTTAGACTGCTGGCCATTAATTTCCTGAAAATCACAAATTAACCCCTTATCCCCGATGAAAGAGACCCGCCTGTGACAAGCGACTTGCACATGAGCAAGTCTGCAGGCCACTGATGCAAACCACATTCTGACACCAATGGAGATGTTTCAGTGGGCAAAAGAAAACATTACATTCCATTCTTCTTTGTTAGTGCAGAAAATATTAAAAACACGAGGAAACATACAAATTAGAGAAGTTACGCCTCGGCCAAAACGTTCAGTGGAACCCGATCGCTTCATTGCTTTATACCAATTTCCAAAAATAAGATACGGATGAAAAGAATATCACAGGATACAATATTCACAGATGTCGATGCAGGACAACAATCGGATTCAGAACACTTGGATACAGAACACCTGGGGGCAGAAACCTTGCAGTCAGATCAGCCACAAAACTACATTTTCCAGCCAGGAAAACACATTGCCTGTATCTATGATGATGACTGGTTCATTGGAAACATTGTTGAAGGTTCAGATAAACATGGTGATGTTTTTCTAAAATTCATCTATGGACGCAGTGCTCGCCAATTCAAACGTGACCAAAAGGACCATGACAAAATGATGTTACTGCTTCCACAAGTTCTTGGATAATAGTTATCCATAGATGAATTTCACAAAAACGTCACCATGTTCATCTGAACGTTCAACAATGTTTCCAATGAACCAGTCATCATCATAGATACAGGCAATGTATTTTCCTGGCTGGAAAATGTAGTTTTGTGGCTGATCTGACTGCGAGTGTTCTCCCTCCGGGTTCTGTATCCAAATGTTCTGAATCTGATTGTTGTCCTGCATCGACATCTGTGAATATTGTATCCTGTGATATTCTTTTCATCCGTATCTTATTTTTGGAAATTGGTATAAAGCAATGAAGCGATCGGGTTCCACTGATCGTTTTGGCTGAGGCATAACTTCTCTAATTTGTATGTTTCCTCGTGTTTTTTAATATTTCCTGCACTAACAAAGAAGAATGTAATGTTCTTAATGTTTTCTTTTGCCCATTGAAACATCTCCATTGGTGTCAGAATGTGGTTTGCATCAGTGGCCTGCAGACTTGCACGTGCTGCAAGTCGCTTGTCACAGGCGGGTCTCTTTCATCGGGGATAAGGGGTTAATTTGTGATTTTCAGGAAATGAATGGCCAGCAGTCTAAATATTTAATTGTTTGCCATCACTGAGCATAATACTAAGTTATTTCCACTATGTTCATGCTTTATCATCACTAAATTCTCCCTGATCTACATTCCAGACTTCTGGAAAAAAAAGTCCAAAATGGTGCATTTTGACGAATAAAATTCACATTAAGGAGCTTCATAGTCAAAGGTTTTATTTCATTAAAAGAAAGAACAAATATGTATCTTTATCTGGTATAAATCCCATTAGGATCATCAAGTGCCCACGTGGTCATTTGGGGGTCCAAATATGGGGTTCCAAAAGAGTCACCTCTGCCCGGGAGGGTTTTTAGACCCCCATAAAACCCCCACCAAGTGTACCATACCCTTCAAATTCTTTTTGGCAAGAGCAAAGGTCCGACATATAACAAATAATAAACTCCTGTTTGGAATAAATGTGATCATTCATCGTGGTGCTAGGAGCACCCAAAAAGTGAAAAATAATTTTGGCCGTCCAAAAAAAAAGATTCTGCCTGTAGGATTGTGAAGTACACATTACAATGAACTAACAGAGCAATTTTCAGCCTTCTATCACTATTTGAACAGAAGTTATGGGCCTCCAAAAATGCCAACAAATGAAATGCGAAATTCCAATGTGTCAAAAAGGGGTGTGGCACTTGAAATTCAAATGGACGCCACGGGCAAACCGTTTGAGATATTGACCTGAAACTTCAGATTCCTTTGTTTGGTAACATAAGGCATCTTTTCACCGCTTTTCAGCAAAATCTGAGAGGTGTCATGTACATGGGTGGCTGAGTTGGCACGGAATGACCCATATGCAGAAAGTACAGGCTAACAATGTCGTCATTCAATATCAATGTTGTTTCCTACAGTGTGATTAGAGTGTGTGGATGAAGCATTAAGTTATTACATTTTACTCCATTAGTCTGTCTCTGTATGCCTCGTAACGTTAGTACTCCACTGATAGTTGTTACACCACGGGACTGGTGTCATCGTCAAAAAGAGGTGGGGCAAAGTAAGTTGATATGCATTGTTTTAAGCTACTAGTGAGACTTACAGGAAGTCGAGTTAAAAATTGCCAGATGGCATCACGTTGCATTGCTGCCTGGCAGCAACCTTTGATTCTGAAAAGTGAAGCCAATCTGAAGTACCTTAAACTTGTATTGTCTCTCTGGCCATCATGGGGTGACTCCACTGGTTGCAAAAATACGACTGATTGTATAGGGGTTTGGCTGCACGGTGGTGTAGTGGGTAGCAATCTCACCTTGCAGCAAGGGGGTCCCGGGTTCGATTCCCAGTCGGGCCCGGGTTCCTTCTGTGTGGAGTTTGCATGTTCTCCCCTTGTGAGCGTGGGTTCTCACTGGCTTCCTCCCACAGTCCAAAGACATGCAGGATGGGGTTGATTGACACCACCTGGGGTCAGTAGGAATTTACAGAATTTCTTATAATGACTCTCTCCGCCATTATTAATCAGTCAGGGACCAATTGTTAGATATCAATGAATCAATCTTACAATCTGAAACGTAAACCCTGAATGCATTGGTTTTTTTTTGGCTCAGAAGAAATATACACAGTAAACGACTTGGCGACAAATTCATATTTATTGAACTAACTAATGATTTAATGTATGTAAATTATGGCTGGATAATCAACTTTTTGGTTTTTTTACGAGGCCTATTCTAGCACACACACACACACACACACAAACACACACACCTGATGTTGGTTACAGTCTTGTTTTACACTGCTTACGTGTAGAGGAGGCGGATAGTTTTACTATTAAATTATTCTGACAGGCTCTGGTGAATTAGGGTTTGTCAAAGATTTATTAAGGTCCCAGCTGAAGTCAACATGAATCGAAGATCCATTTTTATCCAGATTTTGACAAGACGATGGATTTTGGAGATGAGTGAGAGTTGAGGGATTCAATACTGTTACCACCAACCGAGCCTCAGTCCAGCCAGTAGTTTTAAGACAGCATGACAGACATTGTTTACAGAAAGAGGATGCTTTTGAGTTTATGTGAAATATGTGATGCTCTAATTCCATGTCTAAACATGCATTCCTCCTGATTTAAAGATACTGGTAAAAGAAAGGAAGAAGAAAACAAAGAGAGAGCATGTGGAAGACAAGGTAAACTAGAAAATTCTCCCGCCGGGAAATTTTGAAAGGGCCACGGGGGCTACTGCCGGAGTGTATACATTACGATGAGATTCTTCGAGATTTCAAACGAGACGGAGTTGTTTTAGAGGCAAATACAGAGACTGCTTGCTGACTGAGCTGTCAGAGTAGTCCGTTTTGAGTATTGTGATGTACTTCAAAAACTGTCCACCAATCAGAGCCCACCACTCGTGTCTCCATTTTAAAGTTTAAATGGAGTTTCTAGGTGAAAGTATGACTGAGCAGAAGACGTTTGACTAAAAAAACTACATTTCCCACTGACTGCTCCTTCCTGTCCACCAATCAGAGCCCACCACTCGTATCTCCATTTTAAAGTTTAAATGGAGTTTCTAGGTGAAAGTATGGCTGAGCTGAAGACGTTTGACTAAAAAAACTACATTTCCCACTACTAAATGTAGTTTTTAGTACATTCCTGTCCACCAATCAGAGCACACCACTCGTGTCTCCATTTTAAAGTTTAAATGGAGTTTCGAGGGCTGCATTTCAATAACAGTTTGAGTCGCCCTCGCTCACTTGCCCTCAGCCCTTTCTATGACGTCACACGGAGGCCACTTGGAGGGCGGAGGGAAAGTGGGCGGAGGAGGAGTGAAAGAGGTAAATGGAACACACCTGCCCTCGTTCACTAACAGCCCAGACAATCATGGATCAACCACACGTTGTTGGAGTAGCGCTATACTGTCTATTCCAAATTACACAACATATGCGGAGACTCATTTCATTGAGACAAAGACCTATTCTACGCTGGATGGCATACGTCGGCTTATTTACTTACACTTGTAAATGGTGGGCTCTGCCATAACTCTGCAGCAGACAGTCTAATTGCACAATTTAAGAAAATGAATTAAATTTAATTAATTTTCTACTTTCTTCTTTCTTCTTCTTCCTTGGTGGTGAATAGACAGCAGACAATGGTGTTTGAGGTTCATTATCGCCACCGCATGGACATATTTTTCGTGCACCACTGCAATGCATTGTGGGTGATATACAGCTCTGAAGTGGCCATCGTTGTTCACTCGATCACTCAGCCCTCAAGGGTCGATCTCACGGAGTTCACTTCAGCTGTTCAGGGAAATGGAACAGCCCTTAAGATGGCGGCGGGGATTCCCCCGAGGGCAAGTGCTTAGGGCAAGTGAGCGAGGGCGACTCAAACTGTTATTGAAACGCAGCTATGGTGAAAGTATGGCTGAGCTGAAGACGTTTGACTAAAAAAACTACATTTCCCACTACTAAATGTAGTTTTTAGTACATTCCTGTCCACCAATCAGAGCACACCTGCTGTCAGTTATGAAGATTAGAGCTCCAGAGTGCTGTCACCATAGCAACGGCCCTTAGTGCGTGTGTAACTGTCTTTAAGCCTCTCTCTGCCTCTCACTATCGCTCCATTCCGGCTTTGCGGTCGCTCCGAACAAAAGCTTGCCACGCTCACATCGAAACTCCTATCGCCAAGATTTTCGCACGAGACTCTGATGAAGACACTGATGACTTTTATTTTTTCCTAGTCTCAGAAATGTGGACGCTAGGGCGAGTTAGAAATGGAGCTGCTTTCAGGTTTCTTTGAAAATCTGCTTCTCGATTTGCATTGGAGCGGATGAGGAGAAAAACAGACTTGGCCGCGCTTAGAGGTTGCTAGTTCAAATTCTGTAAATCTCACAGAGTTTTTGAGCACATTGTGAGAGACAGGACGAGTTTGTCTACAAAATTGGAAAATATCACGTCTGTAGAGTGAAGATTGTGGCCGGGAGGAGTTTGGAAAGGAAAAAAATCTGAGAAGCCCTCACACTCTAAGCGATGATGTCATCCACTCTAGCCCAGAAGGTTCCGCGCAATACACACCCATTATAAACTCATGATTTCTCCCAAAACGATCATGGTCGTTGAACAGTGATTGGTCAAAAACTATATGACCTATTGAAAGGTGGATTGACACACCAGGACACAAGACTTGTGTCTACGTTTTAAAGTTTAAATGGAGTTTCTAGGTGAAAGTATGCCTGAGTAGCAGGCGTTTGAAAAGCTACAATTTCTGCTTTTTTTTTTTCGCTCGTCCCATTCAAGTCAATGGGACTTACGTCGCGAAAAATTCGTGTTCGGCTAAGAAAAGCAATAGCCCGCCGATCCCGATCGAACCGCACGTTTTGATATATAATTTGTCCTACAACTCTTATAGCTGTGGAAGTTTTAGGCACTCGAAATTCCGTAGGAAAGAAAATAATAACTAGGAAAAAATCCACTGAATAACAATAGTGCTCGGTGCGATTGCCCCGTGGCCCTAACTATTTCATAGCTGTAGGGGGCCAGTGCTCGGTGCGATTGCCCCATGGCCCTAATGACATCGGAGTAGAATAACAACAAATAGCAAAACTGTTGGATGGAACGACGGAGAGATGAAAGGAAAGTGTGAAACACAATGGAGGTTTGCAGTTACAGTATAACGACAACCTTTATCTTGTATCCAGATTTATGAACACGCTACTCAAATGATCACCTCAGCAGATAACTGTGATTTGTAGTATGAATCGTGCTTCTGCTGTAATTAAAACAGCAAACAGAAACACTCAAATCCACCATTCGTCATCTTTTACAGTAAGATAAATGTCTCAAGCATAACAACAAATGGGGGAGAGAGAACTAGGATGGAGACATTAATAAAAGGTAGCAGCAGGTGGAGGTTGGGTGGAGAGCGGGATGTAAATAAAGTGAAAAGAAAGTGTGAGAGGAGAGAGTGGATCGATTGTTGCCCTGCAGCCGAAGCCGCTCACTACATTGCACACCACAGAAAGTTCTTACAGCCGAATGACCCCCAATGTCTCCTTCAATAGGTATCAAACATGATTTCATAAAAAATAAAAATGTTAAGATATTTTCAGGCATAGACACCTTTTTTTATTAGCAGTGGACAGATAGGAAAGACAGGAGAGAGAGGGAGGTGTGACATGCAGCAAAGGACCTCCGGCTGGGATTGGAACATGCGTCGGCTGTGTATGCTCATGGGTACATGGCATGCGCTCTAACCACTGTTCCACCTGCGCGCCACATGATTTAAAAATTGAAGATGATGATACTATGATCTTTGAAAGCTATATCATAGGAAACTGGACTTGCTTTATGTTTTTGAATTGATTGATTGATTTTATTTGACCATTCTTGATATAAATATATGAAACGGCAACCTGTGCCATACATTATATACATGACTATAGTCAGGGACGACACAGTAAAGCCCTAAGGCTTATTTCCATTGTGGTCTCTAATATTTAAATATTTGTTATATATTTTGTCCAACACATTTATATCAATGAGGGTGGAGTCACACAAACAAACAAATACCAGTGTGTGACATAATTTCATTCCATGTTCTTTCCCTATTCTCTATTTTTTTTCCCTTCATTGATAATAATAATAATAATAATAATTATTATTATTATAATCATAATAATAATTTATTTATTTATAATGCACTTTACATCAACTCAATGACCTCAAAGTACAGTGCACAAAAAAGAATCCACAGGAAGTCACATGTTCAAAGCACTGCAGTCTATAAATAGAGTGCAGGTACTGAACAAACACAACCTTTCTTCAAGGTGTTGCAGGAAAGTCCAATCGAGAGATAGAATACAGGAGAAGACAGAGAAGACCTACAAAACCATGCCGAAGCAGGGGACGAAGGTCGACCAACTGAGGAACCTTTTTCAGACACAGGAGGAGAAGACAGAGAAGAACGACAAGTTCCAAAAGGACCTGGCTGTGTCCAAGCAGAGCTCGCAGACAAACATCCACCTGCTGGAGACAAAAGTCAGAGAGATGGAGGATGAGAAAAAGGAACTGGAGGACAAGTTCCAAAAGGACCTGGCTGTGTCCAAGCAGAGCTCGGACACAACCATCCACCTGCTGGAGACAAAAGTCCGAGAGATGGAGGATGAGAAAAAGGAACTGGAGGACAAGTTCCAAAAGGACCTGGCTGTGTCCAAGCATAGCTCGGAGACAACCATCCACCTGCTGGAGACAAAAGTCCGAGAGATGGAGGATGAGAAGAAGGAACTGGAGGACAAGTTTCAAAAGGACCTGGCTGTGCCCCAGCAGAGCTCGCAGACAAGCATCCACCTGCTGAAGACAAAAGTCCAACAGATGGAGGATGAGCAAAAGGAACTGGTGGACAAGTTCCAAAGGTACCTGGCTGAGTCCCAGCAGAGCTCGCAGACAAGCATCCACCTGCTGGAGACAAAAGTCCAACAGATGGAGGATGAGAAAAAGGAACTGGAGGACAAGTTCCAAAAGGACCTGGCCGAGTCCCAGCAGAGCTCGGAGACAAGCATCCACCTGCTGGAGACAAAAGTCCGAGAGATGGAGGATGAGAAAAAGGAACTGAAGGACAAGTTCCAAAGGTACCTGGCTATGTCCCAGCAGAGCTCGGAGACAAGCAACCGCCTGCTGGAGACAAAAGTCCAACTGATGGAGGATAAGAAGAAGGAACTGGAGGACAAGTTCCAAAAGGACCTGGCTGTGTCCAAGCAGAGCTCGGAGACAAGCATCCACCTGCTGGAGACAAAAGTCCGAGAGATGGAGGATGAGAAAAAGGAACAGAAGGACAAGTTCCAAAAGGACCTGGCTGTGTCTAAGCAGAGCTCGGAGACAAGCATCCACCTGCTGGAGACAAAAGTCCAACAGATGGAGGACGAGAATAAGGAACTGGAGGACAACTCAAAGGCCCTGGCCAATGAAGTACAGATCTGTGAGACAAGAGTCCGAGAGGTCCTTGAGGACAACAGGGTCCTGGAACAGCTCTGTCTGAACATGAAGAAGAAGAGGACAGGAATCTTCTTCGGCAGGATCCAGGACGAGCAGGCAGAGCTGCAGAAGATGAAGGACAAGATGCACGAGAAGGAGAAGAAGAAGGATGCCAAGCGGCAGAAGGAGGAGAAGGAGAAGGAAGCCAAGCAGCAGAAGGAGGAGAAGGAGAAGGAAGCCAAGCGGCAGAAGGAGGAGAAGAAGAAGGAAGCCAAGCGGCAGAAGGAGGAGAAGGAGAAGGAAGCCAAGCAGCAGAAGGAGGAGAAGGAGAAGGAAGCCAAGCGGCAGAAGGAGGAGAAGAAGGAAGCCAAGCGGCAGAAGGAGGAGAAGGAGAAGGAAGCCAAGCGGCAGAAGGAGGAGAAGAAGAAGGAAGCCAAGCGGCAGAAGGAGGAGAAGGAGAAGGAAGCCAAGCGGCAGAAGGAGGAGAACGAATGTGAGGAGAGGCTAAATTCAAATACTTTGAGTGTCGACGAAAAGGTGGAGGAGGCTGCTGATTGTTCAGCTTAGGTTGGACACTAGCTCCCCTTTGAAAGAGGTTTTCTCCTGGTGCCCAGGTTTCTCCCAAAATATATGCATATATGATATGTATATATAAAAAAAAACACCCTTCATCCATCTACCTCAGCTCTGTCCTTCCTCACCTCCAACGTAAAAGGGTTTTCTCCTGGCGCTCAGGTTTCTCCCACAATATATACATATATATTATGTTTATATTTAAAAAAACCCTTCATCATCTACATCACCTCTGTCCTTCCTCACCTCTGTCCTTCCTCACCTCCAACATAAAAGGGTTTTCTCCTGGCGCTCAGGTTTCTCCCACAATATATACATATATATTATGTTTATATTTAAAAAAACACCCTTCAGCATCTACATCACCTCCGTCTCCCTCACCTCTGTCCTTCCTCACCTCCAACGTAAAAGGGTTTTCTCCCGGCACTCAGGTTTCTCCCACAATATATACATATATATTATGTTTATATATAAAAAAACACCCTTCATCATCTACCTCACCTCCATCTCCCTCCACTCTGTTATTCCTCACCTCCAATGTAAAAGGGTTGCTCAGGTTTCTCCCACAATATATACAGTACATAAATATGTATGTATATATATATATGTATAAAAACACCCTTCATCCATCTACCTCACCACTCCTTCCTTCCACTCCTGCTCCACCCTCCTCCTCATTCAGGGCAGCACAGTGACCCCCCTCTCTGTCCACTGCTAAATAAAAGGCGTCTATGCCAGAATTTTTTTTCCAAAAAACAAAAACAAAGGGATAGTTCAACACTCTGGCAAATTGGCCCATTGCTATAATCCCTATAGGGTCATTCCATGTGAAAACAGCCAAAATCGGGGTATCATGTACATGACACCTCTCAGATTTTGCTGAAAAGCGGTGAAAATATGAAGTTTCAGGTCAATATCTCAAACGGTTTGCCCGTGGCGTCCATTTGAATTTCAAGTGCCACACCCCTTTTTGACACATTGGAATTTCGCATTTCATTTGTTGGCATATTTGGAGGCCCATAACTTCTGTTCTAATAGAGATAGAAGGGTGACAATTGCTCTGTTAGTTCATTGTAATGTGTACTTCACAATTCTACAGGCAGAATCAACATTCCTTACTGTTTGGGTGAGAGGTGGGTCACCAAAGTCCAATTTTTTTTTGACGGCCAAAATTATTTTTCACTTTTTGGGTGCTCCTAGCACCACGATGAATGATCACATTTATTCCAAGCAGGATTAATTGTTATATGTGGGACCTTTGCTCTTGCCAAAATGAATTTGAAGGGTATGGTACACCTGGTGGGGGTTTTATGGGGGTCTAAAAACCCTCCCGGGCAGAGGTGACTCTTTTGGAACCCCATATTTGGACCCCCAAATGACCACGTGGGCACTTGATGATCCTAATGGGATTTATACCAGATAAAGATACATATTTTTTCTTTCTTTTAATGAAATAAAACCTTTGACTATGAAGCTCCTTGATATGAATTTTATTCGTCAAAATGCACCATTTTGGACTTTTTTTTCCAGAAGTCTGGAATGTAGATCAGGGAGAATTTAGTGATGATAAAGCATGAACATATGGGAAATAACTAAGTATTATGCTCAGTGATGGCAAATAATTAAATATTTAGACTGCTGGTCATTAATTTCCTGAAAATCACAAATTAACCCCTTATCCCCGATGAAAGAGACCCGCCTGTGACAAGCGACTTGCAGCATGAGCAAGTCTGCAGGCCACTGATGCAAACCACATTCTGACACCAATGGAGATGTTTCAATGGGCAAAAGAAAACATTAAGAACATTACATTCTTCTTTGTTAGTGCAGAAATATTAAAAAACACGAGGAAACAAACAAATTAGAGAAGTTACGCCTCAGCCAAAACGATCAGTGGAACCCGATCGCTTCATTGCTTTATACCAATTTCCAAAAATAAGATACGGATGAAAAGAATATCACAGGATACAATATTCACAGATGTCGATGCAGGACAACAATCGGATTCAGAACACTTGGATACAGAACACCTGGGGGCAGAAACCTCGCAGTCAGATCAGCCACAAAACTACATTTTCCAGCCAGGAAAATACATTGCCTGTATCTATGATGATGACTGGTTCATTGGAAACATTGTTGAAGGTTCAGATAAACGTGGTGATGTTTTTGTAAAATTCATCTATGGACACAGTGCTCGCCAATTCAAACGTGACCAAAAGGACCATGACAAAATGATGTTACTGCTTCCACAAGTTCTTGGATAATAGTTATCCATAGATGAATTTCACAAAAACGTCACCATGTTCATCTGAACGTTCAACAATGTTTCCAATGAACCAGTCATCATCATAGATACAGGCAATGTATTTTCCTGGCTGGAAAATGTAGTTTTGTGGCTGATCTGACTGCGAGTGTTCTCCCTCCGGGTTCTGTATCCAAGTGTTCTGAATCCGATTGTTGTCCTGCATCGACATCTGTGAATATTGTATCCTGTGATATTCTTTTCATCTGTATCTTATCTTTGGAAATTGGTATAAAGCAATGAAGCAATCGGGTTCCACTGATCGTTTTGGCTGAGGCGTAACTTCTCTAATTTGTATGTTACCTCGTGTTTTTTAATATTTTCTGCACTAACAAAGAAGAATGTAATGTTCTTAATGTTTTCTTTTGCCCATTGAAACATCTCCATTGGTGTCAGAATGTGGTTTGCATCAGTGGCCTGCAGACTTGCTCGTGCTGCAAGTCGCTTGTCACAGGCGGGTCTCTTTCATCGGGGATAAGGGGTTAATTTGCGATTTTCAGGAAATGAATGGCCAGCAGTCTAAATATTTAATTGTTTGCCATCACTGAGCATAATACTAAGTTATTTCCACTATTTTCATGCTTTATCATCACTAAATTCTCCCTGATCTACATTCCAGACTTCTGGAAAAAAAAGTCCAAAATGGTGCATTTTGACGAATAAAATTCACATTAAGGAGCTTCATAGTCAAGGGTTTTATTTCATTAAAAGAAAGAACAAATATGTATCTTTATCTGGTATAAATCCCCTTAGGATCATCAAGTGCCCACGTGGTCATTGGGGGGTCCAAATATGGGGTTCCAAAAGAGTCACCTCTGCCCGGGAGGGTTTTTAGACCCCCATAAAACCCCCACCAGTGGTACCATACCCTTCAAATTCATTTTGGCAAGAGCAAAGGTCCCACATATAACAAATAATCCTGTTTGGAATAAATGTGATCATACATCGTGGTGCTAGGAGCACCCAAAAAGTGAAAAATAATTTTGGCCGTCAAAAACAAATTGGACTTTGGTGACCCACCTCTCACCCAAACAGTAAGGAATGTTGATTCTGCCTGTAGAATTGTGAAGTACACATTACAATGAACTAACGGAGCAATTTTCAGCATTCTATCACTATTAGAATAGAAGTTATGGGCCTCCAAAAATGCCAACAAATGAAATGCGAAATTCCAATGTGTCAAAAAGGGGTGTGGCACTTGAAATTCAAATGGATGCCACGGGCAAACCGTTTGAGATATTGACCTGAAACTTCAGATTCCTTTGTTTGGTAACATAAGGCATATTTTCACCGCTTTTCAGCAAAATCTGAGAGGTGTCATGTACATGGGTGGCTGAGTTGGCACGGAATGACCCCTTTCCAAAAAAGACAATATTCCTACGAAGCTGTTTTAATAGCTATGAAAATTAATATTCTACTGACATTTACATGCAGCTGGTCATGTATTCACTGGTGTCGCAATATTGGTGCATATCCAAAAATATGTTGTAATATTCCAGTCTTTTATAATGTTTAAAAGTGGGGTGTATTTCTCCAACCGACCACAGATGTGGGCTTTACTTTTGGGCTTTCATCTCCACCCCAGCTTTGCAAACTGCTGGCTAGTTGGTTTGTGTACAAGCACAGAGCTGGCCGTGAACAGGCAAGAGGCCGAGTGTGGCAAACTGGGAAAAAACCCCACTTGAAACACATATTCTGGGTGCTGAAAGAAGGCTTCTAACAGATTCATGCAGGACTTGCCCTGTGTCGCTCTCAGAGGGAATTGAAGAGCAGGCGAAAGCAGACACATGAGTCTTCAAATGTTTCAATTCACAATTGAAGCATCAACTGATTGGCTCTTATGCTGGGCTTAAGATCCAACTACCACTCATCTAACTATTTTGAACTATAGACCATCAGCCGATAACAATGACTCCTCTTCATCACTTGGAGAGTCAGGGCTGTCAGAGAATACACTGTGGCTGCATTGACATATCATTGACATCTGCCATAATAATGAAGATGGTGGCATCTTCATTATTATGGCTGACACACCACAGATAATCAATCGGGTCATTGTTGACTTAATAAACTTCTCCATGGCCCTGCCTCATGCGGTGCCAATGTACCAGGCTTACTTCTCAATTTATTTTATCCTTTCAATTTGTTGCAAAAATGCAGGAGGGATCCATTCATCAGCCATTAAAACTTCCAAAGGAAGATTGTTGAAGATAAAGGTGAAGGTTTTATGTTAGTGTTTGAATTAAAGCAGACATTTTCAATCAAATAGCTTGTTTAGTGCACTGGACCAGGCATTTTTATGAGCTCTCTCTGCCCCCCCCCCCCCCCCCCCCTTTTTTTTTAACAAAAAAAAAAGTGAGGTGGATTTTTCAACTGATGAGGCATTTCACAGACTTCTCCACACATCGGCTGTCCCTGTGCAGTATATTTGACTGATCAGTGTGTGTATACAACATTATTACTATAAGCTTTACTTCACATATATACCATTGCTTCATTTTTTCCCTCTTTCCACAGTTGATGTGTGGAGATAATGACATCACACATCAGTGCACACACTGTCACCATTTATGGAAATCTGTCTCCATCTGTTTTTTGTTGTTCTTGTTACATAGAGAGAACAACTAGCAACACTCATAACCAAATAATGAAAACTATAGTATCTGCATCTTTAATTTGAATATATGTGATGAGATACATATTTCAGAGCACATGATTACATGCACACACTGATCACTTCATTTTATTATACTGCTCATATATGTCAGAAATGCAGTAAATTGATTATTTAATCATTGTCACAGTATTTTCTGTACTCTGACAGGTATCAGTAATGTATCATCTTAATTTATTAAATTGTCCAGCTTAATCTTTGGCATTGATATTATGTTCTCTTTTGTCCCTAGACATCTCAGTAATGTTGACCTTAAGAAAAACTTTTCTTTTTTAATAATACAAATACAGGCGATATCTTCCGACAGCATTCAGGACAGAGCATTTAAATGACTTCCACAGGGTGGACTAAAGGCTGGATAAGACTCTGGCTAAACAGAATAGTTTGTAGCCTTTGGCGATAGATTATACTATAAATAGGAAGCTGTGGTGGAGCTTGCCTCTCAGCCGTCAGATCAAGGACACTTTCAGCCTGCACACTATTCTGGATTACAATCATTAAAGTAGGATTTTAGTCTGTTAAAAAGTTTCTCTTCTTCTCCACTTGAACCAATATGTTAATCTGCTGTAGTTGGGGAAAACAGCCATCAGGAACTTTTACGAGGATGTAGCTCGACCAGCAGAGAGAAACCAAGACGAGCATTTTAAGTGTCATCTTCAATGTCCAGAAAGGTTAAATGTGAGACGTAACATCTCATTCTAAGTCTTTGCAAGTCAGGTCGACTCGTGGACATAAATGCCCCTGGCGAGCCCAGGTGGGTTGATTGAGAAGACAGTGGCCTTGCTTTGGCCTGGAGCTTGTTGTCTCTGTGTGCCGACCTGAGGCTCATCTGTTTATCTTCTCATCTCCTCTCTCGGCTACCGACATGCCTTTTGTCTTTGGAGCCGTCCTTTATGAATTTTAATGTCCACCCCTGATCTTGACCCACCAGCTAGACTGAAAATCTCAGACGCTAAAACACACTCGCATACTCTCAACATGTGCGTGGTGTCCCAATAAAGAAGACACACAGGAGCATGGGTGGTTGGTGTTCACTAAAAGCAAGTGTGTTGAATTATTGAATGGACATTGAAGGAGAGTTGTGATTCAGTTGTGAGTCAAAATTCAAAGAAATTAGATTAGAAACCCAATGCCTTGGGTAACCTCTGAAACATCTCTTAATTTGTTATTTTGGTAAATAGACGAGCACCATAGCAGTTTGAATGAAGGACACCGCTGCTGATCGCACAGTGTATTTGTAATGTGTGTGTGCGAGTACAAGGATATAATCAACAGTGGGGGGTAAATGGGCATCCTGCCTTCACAGTGAGCCAGAGTGACACAAAGGCTTGCGTCAACATACATATCCCAGCATGCATACTGTTTTTACCCATGCTATCCCTCACACTCCACCTCCCTTACCCACTTTCTCCTCCGTTGCCCGTTCCCTTTCCTCTCTCGCACACAAACTTAAACAGACGGCGGTGATTTGCATGGAATACCGTGCCCGTCATGCCAGTGGGAATCGGTATTGTGAAGCAAATCAGCCTACTTTGTCTCATCAAGACGTGGCGCTGAGCCAGGAGGCAGTCTAAACCAGCACCTCCATGCCTCCTGACTCCTGCCTTTTTGACCTTGACAGCTGCATTTGCTCACCTTTAGTGTCTGTTTGCAGGTGAAGTGAAGCCCAGATTGACAGCTGCGCGCCAGAATTCAAGCAGTGAATACGGAGAGGGGTCACGCATTGTTTTGCATGGCATGTGCTGCACTGAAGCGGCAGTTTTTCTTTGCCTCATCATCCTCCTTGAATAATTTGTCAGTACATGTGGGTGGACAGGTTGGTTAAACTTGCCTTTAAAGGATGAGCAACATATGCCTGCTTTTATGTCTTGTTTGCGTATATGTATCATTGTGTGTCTGAGCGCTTCATAAGCGATTCTCTCGACAAGCCAGGTTATAATGAGATCCCCGGGGCTGAACGCAGGCTGCCTGTAAAACAACAGATGTGACTAGACTCGCGCAGACTCCCTCTCCTCCCTACTAGCTGACAGAGCCGTCGCTCAGTGGGAAGGCGGTTGACTGACAGGTGAGGAAGGCGTCTGTGTTTGGGGCAGGAAATGGGTGAACTGTGCCAAGGAAAGGGGAGGCAGTCACCTGGGTTGACACTTGATCCCACAGCTCAGTGCTCTCCAAACAAAACTGCTGAAACATCCCAAATGTCAACAGCACAATCGCACCGGAGATGTGATGATGAGACCTTATACTTCTGCCACTGATGCTGCACTTAAAAAGAGGCAGAATAATCTGACATTTAAAAGGCATTTGGAGACTTTGAGATAACGTGGCCCCGGAAATGACCGGATATTAATGTCTTGAATGCAGAAGCCTTGTAAGATTTCCAGATTTCCATGGAGGGAGGGGGTATCAGATTTCCCATTAAATAAACTAAAAGTGAATCCTTTCCATTTCATTTGACATTTTGCCCTCCCGAGAATACCACTCTGACACCACACACTCTTTCTGGGAAAAACAATTCAGGAGGCATTTTTTTTCTCTCTTTCTTCTTTAAGTCCCAAGAGAGAGAGAGAGCCAAGCTCAGGGAACTGGCAGAGGACCACAGTCAAATGTTACTGCAGAGTGCCAGAAACATCACAATAGAGGTTCTGTGTGAGGAAAAGAGCAAATGGGTACACACACAAAAAACATCCCTCTGCTCCTGGGCATACAGCCACTGGCGTGCAGCCTCTCTGTCAATAGATGTGCATTGTGCTTCGTCCAACAGGAACCTGCTGCAGAAACCTGTTACTGTGCCATGTGGACCAGAGCAAAATGTAACAATTAGCCAAAGGTTGCATGATAAACATATCCTGTGATTTTTGTTATTTATATAATATAAATATATAATATATATATATATATATATACACACAGTTCTTCTGGAAAGACTCCCTGCTTGTAGCTACAATATATCTGCCAATATTAGAGGGATTTTCGTGAGATATTGTGCAGCTCGACATTTTCTTTTTTGTGTGAAATTACAGACTGATCTCATGAATCAGCGTATGTATGACACGCCAACCCGTAGGCCATTATGGCGTGTTATCACGACGCACAATCGCCTTTTCGCGTGTTTATCAACACCGAACCCTGACCCTAACCCTAACGTTAAAGGGCGTTTATATACACGCGGATGTGATGGGTCGTTTGCTAGAGGGCGCTGACAAACACGCGGATGTGATGGGTCGTTTCGCTAGAGGGCGCTGACAAACACGCGGATGTGATGGCTCGTTTCGCTCAGAACGTACACATACACGCGGATAGCTCGAATTGCGTACAGATAACACGCCACTTCCTGTATATTTACGAAAAGTCAACTCAACTACTGGATGTATTGCCATGAGATTTGGTACTAGGTGAGTTGTTAGAACTGTGGTGATCCCCTGAAACACCTCAGCCTCAGCTGTGTTTAGTGCTGATTAACACGTTTGCATCCCGGCGTGCTAAGCTCAGATGGTTACCAAGGTGACCATTAATTATACTTGCTAAGCATCAACTTGTTTGTACTGTCAGTGTGAGCATGTTGGTGTGCATTCCTCAGCATTTAGTTCACAGCCTAGAAAGTACATTCTCAATGAACTTGACTCTTGCATCCATCCATCGTCTACCGCTTGTATGTCTTTGAACTGTGGGAGGAAGCCAGAGAACTCGCAGAAAACCCACGCTTACACGGGGAGAATATGCAAGAAACATGCAGAAGGAACCCAAACCTGACCCAGGAATCAAACCTGGGGCCCTCTTGCTGTGAGGCAACCCACTACACCACCATGCAGCCCAACTTGTCACACTCTTGTCATGTTAAATGTTGTTTCCAATGCTGTGAGCACCACAAATGTAATAACATTCACATCCATTATATTAGATTGGAGGCAGACTTCTCAGAGACTATCTGCATGGTTAAATGAGAAACTGCTCTTTAATATTTCATGTGAAGTGACACCTTAACCTAGCTCTGACCTTAGCTTTCGTTAAGCCCGGTCATCTGCCCGCAGTGTAACACTTCCAATCTGACCGTGGTTATGAAATATGAAGTGTTAATCCCTATCCTGTAGCTCCTTGATGTCTTTATGAGACAACAAGTTGTTAGCTAGACAATCAAGCTTTTTTCCCCCATTATCAGTGCAGATTTTAATGAGCTGTGTACATCCACAGCAAGGCCTCCAGAGATCATCAGAGGCCTGGTTTTCTTCATCATTCTCTAATGCTTTGGTAATGTGTTTAAATAAAGCCATGTTTTTTTTTGTTGTAAATCTGTAAATCTGCTGTAAATCTTTGGGACATGACAACTCATTTGATTCAGTCGTGAAATATTTCCAGATTGCTTTCATTTTATTTATTTTTTAGAAACGTATCATTAGTAGCAACCTGAAAGGAGCTGCATAGCAACTCCATATCTGCTCCATTGCCATTAAATCAGCGCACGGTGGCTGGATATTTTGCAGCTGAAATATGCAGCGTCTCTATCATCAGAGAAAGCTTTGATGCATGACCTGCTTGACTCAGTTGATAAATGATTTATCAAAAGCACACACAACCAGTCTAGGTAAGGGTTGTGGACAGAGAGAAACGGGCAGAGGAACGAAAGCGACTGAATCTGAGAGCAGAATGTTGAAGCAGCAGATGGTCAGTGACAGGTGTGATTATCATTGAGAATTATGCTACACTTGTGATACTCTGACTGCACAATAGGCCATAATTCAGCTCTAATTTCAGCTATCACGTCACAAGAAATGTGCCTTGAACATGAATGGCTTTTGAAATCTTCCTAAAAAATATAAACAACATTTGTACTGTAGGTAGACAAAAAACTATATGATTTTAAAAGTTTCCAAAACATCGAACCAGCTTGTTTAATTAAAATGCAAGGGTTTACTTTACCTTACTTTAGCTTAAGGCTTAATGTAATACTGAATTTGAAATGGGCTTAAAATTTGCATAGAAACAAAAGCCCAGATTCTTGTCTGCTAGGCAGACATGACAATCCTGTTGTCGTGAATGCCAATTTGAAGTTATTACTTTGAAATAGGCCACTTGCATTTAATTGTCACTGCAAAGTTGAGGACATAATTATGACATAACATTATGTTATTGTTATACTATGGAGAAAATTCAAAATTAATTTTGAGTACAACTTTGCTTTTTTTCATAAAAAACATGAACATAAAAATCAGATTTGATAAAATGATTCCATTTTAATATTGGCAGCTTATATTACTGGACTTCCAAAATATCCTTTAGGTACACTGGAAAAAAGATATGTTGGCGTTTCAGTGATTGTTGATGGTGCACTTCCCTGAATGCTGTTTATCCTTTTAATTGCACCAGGGGGAATATGTGCTTTTATTGACTGACGCATAAATGTTCCACATTTCTGGTGGAAACATTGAGGCTGGATTCAAAGCATTAAGTTTGATGGGGGGGAGTATTGTCCTAAAATGCCTGACATGTGTTTGTGAGTCATTCATTCATGCATCCATTTCTCCAAACCTGGGGTTTTTCGCAAACTCTGCAAGTCTGTCAGCTCTGGCGAAAGATTCCCATTGGTTGCAGTTGAACAGCTACAGCTATATGGATTTGAGGGGACTTTCTTCCAGCAGAGTACTTTATCACTATTAAATTCCCCTCCTAAGTGCTATAATTTTCCCTCCATTTATTCTCTCTCTCTTCTCGACACAATCACACTTTGTATCAGTGTTCCCATGTCTTCCTTCTTCCTGTCCTCTCTGTTGAAACTCTCATTTGTACATGATGGAGGTAATGTTGCTGTGTCTCTGAACTCTAATTTTACAGGCAGTTTTTCTAAATCCAACACCACTGGAGTGTTGTCCATTGCTCTGAATATAAACTGCCACCATTGAAATCTATTAACATTTGGCTCAGACCTAAAATATAGCTGCTGCTTTTACTGCATCTTCATCTCAAACACCCATTATAATTGGTATTAATTCCGTGTTAGCAAGCTGTGAAAATGTAATTTCCGGTTCAAGAGCTCCAATTGGAGCTTAGCTGAAGTGGAGAGCATTAGACGGTCTGTTGAATTGGTTTCCTCGAGGCTGAGATTGCCCCAGCTCCTCTGCTGAGAGGGACGGGTTAATAGATCAACAGCAGAGGAGGATGAGAGAGTGATATGGGCAGAGAGAAAAGAAAGAAGCAGAGTGTGGTTATTTAGAGGTAAAGGGACGAGAGAAGCATGTGGAGTGGAGGTGTGATGGGGGGGGGGTGAATGATTTCCCCTGTGTGTCTGTCATCATTGAAGAGGCGGTTGGGCTCCATCAGCTGGCCAGGAGCTCACCTGCATCTCCTAATGCCACTCCTGCCTACATTACATGGCTATTTGGAGGAATGTGCTGTGCTTTGATGGTCAGACATATTGGCCATCGCCTCTTTGCAGGAAATGAAGGAACTGAGGGGAGGCAATTTCTTATTTGGGTGCCCTTTTCCATCCCCACGCCTATAAATACAGTGTGGAGGGTTGCTATATTGTGTTTGTTCACGCTGAAAATCTTTTATTAGCCCTTCACTTTGCAGACGACTAGAATTTTCCTGTCTTTCTTTTGTGTCCTTGTTCTTTCTACTGTCTGATAAATGGTGTGTGCGTGTGTGTGTGTGTGTGTGTGTGTGTGTGTGTGTGTGTGTGTGTGTGTGTGTGTGTGTGTGTGCGTGTGCGTGTGTGTGTGCGCGCTGCTCGTCTGTCAGCTCCTTTTGTGCTGCTGTGTTTTAAAGTTTTTCTGTTTGTTGCCTGTCTGGTTCCTCCCTGAACCATTTGGCTCCACCAGAAGTCTGTGTGATAGTTGGATGTCTCTCAGGACTCCTTGCAGCTAACCGGGCAACGCTGGCATGTCTGGTGTTTATGAGACAGCAGGCATGTGTTTGGTCCCACCTGGCAGGGGGAGATAGCGAGGGAGAGGGGGGCTTGACGGAGTGTGAATGAGAGGCCTGTTGTGACGCTGTGGGGAGCGGGTGGAGAGCAGCAGGTGCTCAGCCAATCTGGGAGGTGGCCTGAGCCCCCAAAATGGCTACCTCAAAGGAGCGAGGGCCCCTGATTGGCTGCTGATCAAAACTGACAGGGGCAGAAACCACGTTGCTTTGCCAGGGACCCAGTCTGAGTGCACCTGGCCTGCATTCACATGACCGGAGATGTCTCAGACAAACCCTGTGTGCGGTGTTTGTGTGTGGCTGCTTTGAAGTCCTCGGTTCGGGCTTGTTTGTGTTGTGACCACATGGGGAGTGGAGGCCGGGCCCTTCCTCTCAGCAGAGCCGGTGGGAGTGGCTCTATCTGTCTGCCAGTCGCCATAGAATTGGCTGCTTTTCAGCAAATGCCTCTTTGTTTTTCATTTAATTTGATTTCAGCCTCACTCCTCCAGCAGTGTCTGGTCAGCATTCAGCCCCTTTTGCTATAAGAATACCAATCAGACACCCACCATTGATGACTAAACCCTCGTCAAACCCAGAGCCAAGAATTTCCGCCTCCTCATCTCGTGACTTTCGAGTGTATACTTGTAGGCCGGCAGAGCCATCTGGACACGGACTACAACTGCTGTTGCTGCCAATATACTGTATATTAAAGGCTACAGCATTGGTGGAAGTAAATAAAGGATTAGGATATCACTGCAAAATGTTGTCAAAACATCACAGCTGGCCTCATTTGTCAAGAAGAAACAAGAGGAATGCACAGCTTAATTGCAAATGTATATTTAATAGTTGTTTTACTCTTTTAGAAAGCGTCCACAACATACTAAATGGGATGTTCAGAAATGGCCACATGTGCCTGCTTAAGGTCACACTGAGATTATTCTTTCCAAGGGTTATAATGTTTTTATGCATGTGTCGTGTTTGTGTTTTTTGCCAGAGAGAACCGACTAGATCGGCAGTGCAGAATGATCCATTGCAGGCCCTGTGTCCTCCTCAGTTCCCTTCTCTTGAACTTATCTCCTTGACCCTGAATGACAACTGACTAGCGCTGACCCAGGACGATAACATTTACAGAGGAAATGGTAACTACACCCCCAACCCATGACTGCTGCTGCTCCCCATCTGCAGTTTGCAAAGAAAAACTACAGCTTATTATGTCATTATTTCCAGCATCAGCAATAAAAGCCTGTGGAGAAAAACGAGGAGAGATAAGAGCAGGAGAGAGAGAACAGAGGACAGTCTATTGTTGTGAAATTATTCTTTTTTTCTGTGTCGGGACAAAAGGGAAATCAATAGGAGATATTGATGTTGAGCTCTTGGCTCACTTGTATCGTTGCTGCTTTCTCATCATTCTCATTTGCTGCATAGTGATTTTGAAGGTGTTGTTCTATATGTGGTTCTAAGAAAATAAGGGTTAAGGCAAAGCTCATGTACAGGCAGGATGCACCGACTCAGGTGGCCTCATATTTTCACCAACCCCTGTTGAAACTCAGCTTTTCATTATTAGTCTTTAGAATCTCTGCTCATCTTCTGTCACATTCACAACTGGCAGTCCGCTTTTTCTTTCTTGCACTTTCACTCAGCTTCATATTTCAAAGATGTATCATTTTGTAAATAATACAGATCTATTCTAGAAACCAAAAAGCTCTCATTCCTTGTTTCCAGGAGACAGACCTGAGTCAAGCTGTCTCCACTAATTACTTTTCATCTCACAATTTCATTACTATTGTCGCCCACTCCTTTGCTATACTGCAATGTGCATAATTATTCTTTTCCACATGGATCATATGTGGAAAAGCACTGGGTGGCACAACATTGCACTTACAAACACACACACACGCACAGACACAGTAATTAAGTCTGAAAATCTGAAATTAAATCGCAAACACGGGCTAATTTCCTTGGCGATGTCACGGTGAACACATCTCTCCTCATAACGGGCCATTTAGAGGGAGCCTGTGTCATTGTCTTAGCAAAAGAAGTAATCAGTGTGGGCGAGATAAAGACTGAATTAAAGTCGAATAGAAGATGAAAAAAGAGAGAGAGGCGGAGAGGATGGGAGGCTAATGGAGAAAAAGAGAGAGGGCCTTTGTGAATGCAAGTGCTAGATGTATGCATCTATAATCTGCTTAATTTTACATGCTGTTTAAATAGGCAATCCATTTTTTAATAGAGCTCTTTCTTCGCTGCCATTTGCTGTCTGCCTCATTTGGGAGAGCTGGAAGCACTAAAGCCATTACTGTAATGTCCTACTGAAGTGTTGTCAGTCATGGACACACCTGCACTTGAAAACATTCCACTGGAAACAGTCTAAAGACCAGTTGTTTTGTTTAGTTCTGCTTCTGGCAGACTCAAATACAATTTTACTCAGATGTAGTTTAATAATTATGACCTGTTTTAAAATGATTTCTGTTCTCTCAGATCCAGTTAGACTATATATCTTAGGATTTGCAGATGTCACACCACTCTGAATATTAAAAGATAAGCAACACCCATCAAAATAAAGTGGCTACTTTATTGATTTAAAAATAATGTTCTTATTTAAAAATGAAAAAAAACCTACATGCGCAGCTTTTTGTTGGCAAGAATTTTATCAAAATTAGTTCACAAAGAAAAATGATGCTCACGTTGAAAGCACACAGTCATTTTACCTTTAGAGAATATCAATTGAGAAGCATTTAGCTGCTTAGAGCTTTCAGGGACGGTGTTAAATATTATTTAACAAAAAGCCCCAGCCTGTACAAGTAAGGTATACATGGAGAAAGGGATTGTGGAAAATGGAAAACAGAATGCATCAAGGGAAATAAACCACTAGGTTAAAATATCATGAGCACGTCTTTCAGCCAGCAGGTTGTCTGCTGTGTTCCTGCACAAAATCATTTTTGTAGCTTCCAGCTTTAGCTTAAGAAACTTAAACGTGCAATTGTATTTGCAGCAGGAAATCTCCCCAGTGTGAGGTGCAGCAACTCTGACCGTTTGCCATGGATTTCTGACTCTGCCGAGCTAACTGTCCTCCCAGTTTCCCAGACCCTGACCCTGCCTCCGGGCCTGCCTGAGGGGTGTAGGACTCATGTATAAGCCAGGATGACATTCTGGTGTTGGATGGCCCCTCATTATCAGCTAGGTTGGGGACTGACTGAAAATTTGATTTGAAAAAAGCCATCAGCTGCAACAGCTGTTGTACTGTGAGCATGTATTATGTTATAGCTACCAAAGAAGTATGCAGAAGTTTGAGTGATGAAATACTTTGTTGCATCTTTCTTGCTGTGGACGGTATTTTTTGCAAACTCACTCAGTGGGAGGGGGGGGCACTGATTTATGTGTCGTGCAGGAGGGAGGCTACACATCTTGCTGACACAACTTAGCAATCAACAGGAGTTATGTCCAGCCAAAAACACAAAGCAAACTCTAAAGGTGGACCAAAAAAAAAAAAAAACCCACAACATCAACATTAAGTAAGCTTTTGTTATCACCTCTCACTCTCTCATGCACAAATGCCTCCAGGCCTGGCTTCGCTCGATATTTGTTCATCCGTTATTCTTTGACCTGCAAGAAATGTATGCGTACCACGGAGCATAAATAAACATGGACACATGCAAACAATCAGATCAACTGTAAATATGTATATTTATACATACTCACTCAAAGCCAATGCCCTCCCAGTCTATAAAGTATATGCATCCATCAGTAAAGACAGACTGATGGATGCAATTGTTATCTATAATGAAATGGAGCAGGACTGTGTTTAAATGCATGATAACATCTCCTTCACTTAACTCTTCTCAATTACTATTTGCAAGTCAGAGCCAACCATACATTATACTGCTGCCATTCAACTGCATATGCATCATTTAACAACCAACTCTTCATGCTGTTTCTTTCCCTGCCCTCTGAGTCTGAAACATTTGCTGCCAACTTGGTGTGATGCCATCAAAAACTGGTAACTTTGGCTTAGCTTGGGCTGGACTGCAGCTAATCCAATGCAAAGTTCATTATTATGTACAGAAACAAGTATGTGTGTACTGTAGCCATATGCAAACACTCCACAAATCTACACACATGGACAGACAACAGTAAACTGCTGAAGTCTGTCTCTGAGCCTCGATCCGTCCCCTCTTAAAGGTGCTAAATCCAAAATTCAGAGCTTTAATTTTGCATCAAACAACTATTTGCATTGTTAGTATCCCAATAATCCTCAAAATATGCAACAAATATTTTTATATTCAGATATTATTATTATTATTAATTATATATGACATCATATCATATATCACGAGATCTCCCTGAACAACTAATGGATAAATGAATTTTAAACATTTATTTTTGTATGCTGTATTTGTTAGATTAGGCTCTACTTTCTGATCTAGTCAGCTTTTTCACGTCACTCGTGACGATATTTACGATTATCCACATAATGGAAATTCACCACCATCAGCTTATTATGAGTGTTTTAGTGCAATTCACGATAAAATCCGATATCGTCCCATCCCTAGTTAGCACTGTTAGTTGCTAGCCGCCGGTTCAGCCGTCACCATGGTTATTACACCATGTGAAAAGCAATCCCTCAGTTATAGATGCTTATCACCTTTTTAAAATATTTTTTGTCATACCTCTCTCTATCTAACCAACCACATTTCTACATTGTCCATTCAGGACAAGATAAGTGACTCTTCATAATGCAAGCGAGCCGAAGCAAGATGAGGGGAAAGTCGGTGGGCAGCCAGCAAAAAACACTCCAGCCTTTGCGTCGTGTTGGAGTGTGTGCTGAGGGCTACGCTGGTCTGATTAGGAACGGCTCAGTGTTTTTTTCCACTACCGATAAACCACCCATGTCCACATTTTACTCTCTCTTTCCCTCTCTTGTTTTTCTCAGTCCTATTTCCTCCCAACATGCTCTGCTTTTTGTTTACTGCCGCGTTTGTGCCCTGAGCTCTGAGTGACTCACCTCCACCAGGTAACTGACAACATGTCTTGGACATCAGCAAGCTCATTAAAATTCTGGAGCATCACCGCCACGGTTACCATGACGTCAGTGTCTCTGTGGAAACTCATCCGGTGATCAGGTTCAGATTTACATTCTGCCACGATCGTGTTGCTATTCATCCCATCAGGTTGTCAGAGAGCACACTTTTAATCATTTGTTTTGTATTTCTTGTCTGCTTTCTGTTCCCATAATAGTCATAATTTACAACTAACATTGTTATTCTGAGCTGTGGATGATAGTCAACCAGTCTGAAATGCCTGCAGGGCACACGAATGGGAAGAAAAATCAGCAGTGAGAGGTGACAAAACACCTGACTGGCTCTCTAATGTGCATTTAATTGTTCAAACCAGACTCATATTGTATCAGAAAGCCTGATCGATTGTGTTGTGAAGGAGAAGGGATTTCAGCATCAGATTAACCAGCCTGATGAACCTGTTCTGAGAGACACACAAGTGGACATAGTTTTTATTAATCTATAATATACCTCGACTGAACCAACGAGACATTTTCTCCCCACGGAGACGATGGATGACCTTCTCTCCTCTGTGGTTTTATGCGTGGGCAGTCTGGGTTACTTATTCTTATATCCAAAAGTGCATCAAGGTTATTATGTAAAACGCTGTCCTCATGCATGCACATAGTTCATGATGTCATACACAATCAATTACACGTTTTCAATACCAAACTGAGTGACATATTATTGCATAATACAAAGTAACATGATTTGTTTATTGTATAAACACTTTCACCAAACCTCAAAGTAGCTCCACTATGCAATGGATTAAAACTGTGAATTTAGGTAATCATTCCAAAGTTCTTCCTTTCACAACCGATAGTTGGAAATAAATAAAGTGAACCCTACAAAGTTTTTTGACTCATCTTTTTTTAATTAAATTACCTTATTTCACTGACTTATTTTAAGACAATTTGTGAACAAAGTCTCACAATCTGTAACAGGGACAGGTGAGTCACTAGATAATGAGCTCTCCCACCCCTTTAGTGTTTGACAGTGACGTGACCTTTATTAAGGCACTAAACCCCCAACTGCTCCAGTTGAGCTGCTTGGTGGCCAAACAGAGAAACTCTAAAAGGGCATCTCCCTAATGTGTGACTATGTAAATGGGTGACGCCCTGCAGCAAATATGACAATTCCAACACAAAGCTGTGGATGGATGATGTTGGGATTTATTGACGAGCCCCAAGCAACACAAACATATGTCTGTTTAAACAAGCCATTCATTGTGGCAGATTAAGATCTGAAGATCTCAGACGTAGAATCTCTTGAATCACTTCTAAAAACAAATCTTTTCAAAACAGCTTTTAATAGTACTAGTAAATTGTTTTATTTTCAATATGTCTGATCATTTTTGTAATTTAAATGTTTTTGTATCATTGTTGTTTATCTTATTCATTTTTGTTGCATCATTTTTAATTGTCTGATCAGATGACAAAGTATTTCAACTGCAACTTGCAGCTGTAGTTATTCTCACATAATTAGCTGCTGACAGGCATTTCCATCAACACCGCAAATGTCACTAAAGGAAAAGTCAGAAGATCATCAAAGTCTCTGAGATACAGCATCCTTATCATCCTACTATTGTCATGTTCTAGACACCATGACTGTCTGGACAAAATATCTTGCAAATCCATAAAAGAGTTATTGGGATATTACAGTCCAGTAATAGTAGTGGAACGACTAATCTCATCCATCCATCCATCCATCCATCTCCATAGACAGGCCCCCTGCCATTCAACCATTGATAAACACATTTGTCCCATACAATCACAGATAAAGGCGTTTTTTTTTTCCATGGGGGCCCTCCAAGATCTCCATCAGTCAGTGGAACCATTTTAAAAGCTCAGGAACATACTGAATATAATTGCCAAACCAGTCCATCTTTCCAGTCTTACCAGAACTCTCCTCGTAAAAGCTCGGAGACAATACACAACCTCTCATCCCTCAGGGAAATACCGTATGTGTGCATCCACCTGAAAACACATAATAGAAAAAAAAACCACTGCTTTCCAAAATATCAATAACTCCTGCCATCAGTCAATCTCTCCCTGCTCTTGATGTTAAAAGACATTATGCAATAAGATACTGGTCCCAGATGTAAATTCAGACACATAAACAAATTCAGATAAAGACATGCACACACAATGACAAACTATATGAAAGCACACCCGCACACATTTTAATCAGCAGCACTTTAGTGCAGAAAGCACTAAACCGTAGGATAATTAATCTCCACAGTCTGTGTTTTCACTGCTAAACCACCTCAGGGAGGGGCCAGGTTTCTCTCTACGTTGTTGAGTTCATCTGCTGGGAAGCAGGAAACAATAAAGTTGAAAATCTTAAGGGCTAACCGGGAGAAAGGTCATCAGATTAATATGCTGTTGAAGGCATTTGCTTGTGCAAACTGATGGTCAATTCCTGCACTGTGAATGTGGAATGCCAACCATCTCTAACAGCTTCGTGTGTGTGTGTGTGTGTGTGTGTGTGTGTGTGTGTGTGTGTGTGTGTGTGTGTGTGTGTGTGTGTGTGTGTGTGTGTGTGTGTGTGTGTGTGCGCGCGCGCGTGTGTGTGTGTGTGTGTGTGTGTGTGTGTCTGTGTTCAGCTTGGTAACATACTGCCTCTCATTACAAATCCTCTCATGACTGTATGCAATTTGTGGCTCTGCTCTGTAGCCTCTTGTCAGCAGGCAAGCCAAGTACTGTGTCTGTCTTTCCCTGCCACTGTCCATCACTCCTCCTCTATGTGTCTCTGTCAGTCTCTCTCTCTCTCTCTCTCTCTCCCTCCCTCTTTCTCTGCCATCTGTGGGGACACAACCCCATCTGCAAATTGTAGTAATTAGCCAAGAACGGCTACGATCACATGCTTCCTGAGCCCATGACGTCAGCTCTGGCCATTCACAGATAACATGACTGGGCTCTCTGTGCTCGTCAGAGCCACATGGAACAGTGGAATAGCAGGGACTGCAAGGGAAACTGCAGAATCAAAGCGTGAACCTACAAAGGTACTTCTAATCCTTCTGCCGTCTCAGCTGTAAAGGGCAAATGGCTGATCAGATTGCTGAAATCGAGGCGTGACATCCTGCATAAATAAACCCCTCCTGCGAGGGGGGGTAGATTGTCGAGATAAACACCGATGCCAGCCTAATTTTACAAACAAAGCAGCCGCTGATTTGTCTTCGTTTGGCAAGATACACGTCTGTATCAGCGTCTGGGTGACTGCTTTGTTTGATGGGTATGCAGACTGATGGGGAAATGCAGGCCGATGCAATGGAGAGGATGCTGCCTGATACCCACTCAGTTAAACGCACAAACACACACACACATACGGGCACAACAAGACTAATCCTCTTAAGTCTCAGTCCGAGCTGTGTGGGCACAGCGGGTCTCGTGCCCCTGCTGTGGGTGCTGGCCTCATTTCCAATGCTCATTTCCTGCCCTGGGCAACACCTTCTTACAGGAAGTCATGTGTCCTTCCACAACATATCCCACTTTCTTTTTTCTGCTTTAAGGAACTGAAAATGTATCTTTTGGGTATCAAATATTCACCTCGCTTTTGGCTTAAAAGCTGCCCTCTAAAGTCTATCTTTCTCCTTTGCAGAGTTGTGCATTCATAGCAGTTACAAGATATTATAGTAGCAAAAACATTCATAGAAACCATGTCCCCCATATTTGATCTGTATCTTCAGTTTGTTTCAAACACCAATAGAAAACATTGCGAAGAGTTATTCAATTATTTGTTGGCAAAGGAACACAGAATCCCAACTTTTTGCCTTACAGTGAAGCATTTCCCGTGACCCCACATTGCAGGTTGCAGCCGTGTTTAATATTTTCTGTGTGAAAATGTAATCCTCTCCAGTCTTTTACAAAAAAGTAAAAAATACAAAAAAAGTTATTTCACACAGAACATGAATATTAAGTAGCGAAATAGTGGAAGTTTTTTTTTTCCCAACAAGATTGATTTTTCTGAGCTTTTGCTCCATGAATCCAATCATGTTGTGAGGAATGGACAAATTCAGGCCCCGTGGTCTGAACCAAGACTGCAAACTTTGATTACTCCTTTATTACTCCTCAATACAACAATCGACCACTGACTAACAGCTGACAGCTTTGGGTCAGTAGTATCCTGGTAGTTGGTCCTCCATCTGCGCAAATTTATTTAAACTCTTTTGTTTAAAAAAATCCTCCAACTGTTTCAAATTTGAACTGCTGAGGGTATGATTATTATTGATGCAAGTGCAGGCATTTTCATTTTCATGTGGTTTATTTGTCACACCAAAAGCTAACTGTCTATACGGATCAATGCCAGTGAAGATTATTGTGCTGCAGCAGTGGCTTTCTTTGGATATTGTAATACATCTTGGTCCCCTTTGCGATGAGTACATGGCAAATCCATAGTTCAGAATAGAATATAATCACATCCCAATCTACGTCTGTCCTCTGCAAAGGAACAAGCTGGAAACTTTTCAGAGGCACCTTTCAAGCCTCTGATGTCAGTATTTGATACTCAAAAGATATATTGTTGGCTGAATATTCCTTAAATACTTGAAGCCACACTTTATCACTTTTTGGTTCTTATCTTGGCTTCTTTCTGTCTACATCAATCCAAAGATCTCTGACATTTCATCCATCATTTGAGCTCATTTTGTCAGTGGTTTCTGGTCTAGCAGGGATGTACCAACACTGAATTGTAAAGGTAAAGCTTTCAGTTGATGCCAGAGCCTTATGAATTAGACCTGTCCACACTCACCTTCCCCTAAATGCTGTCAGGATAAATCAGCTTGCCAACTTAAAAAAAAAAAAAAATCAGAGAGAGACAGAAAGTCCTGCTGCCTCAGAGAAACTGTCCACATTGAGACTGACCAATGGCATATTTTACAGTAATGGCTCAGGGGGAAAAACAACTTTGAAAGGTTTGGACGGCAAAATTGTTCTCTGCGGATGAAAGCGCTCACGTGTCGTGTCACCTGTCGTGTCACCTGTCGCACTGAATGGGCTTGAAGCTCCTTCAACAGTATGGAGTCCGTCACTTAAAAACACTACATTAGTGCTCAGGTGCTGCAGCGTTGCAGTTAAATTTTGTTTTTGCGAGCTGAGACCTTCACATTACCTTGAAAGACTGAATCATTCCTCAGGCTGCAGTGCTGTTTGACTTGCAGGGCAACATAAAAGCACGGCGATGACATTAAAGCAAGAAATGAACAGTTATTTACAGATATGGCTTTTGAAGGCTGGTGGAGGAATGCACATGGATGGGATATTGTGGAGAAAAGAGCATGTGAATGATTGATCCATCGGAGTATAATGAGGTAGGTTACAGTATGTAATAATCACATTATTTACGACTCTGATGCCATGTAATGAAAAAGTGAATTAAACCAGTCAGGAATAGTCCTCTCCCTATACAGTCAAGCTGTTTCTCTTTATTTCAGACTGTTGTGAAAGGTAAACAAAATAAGCCCAACCTGTTACCACTTTATTTTTCACAAAGAAACGTCTTTAAAATAGAATAGATACAACAGCATTTACTTGTGAATCAAACTGACACAGTTGGAGTTGATGAGAAAAATAGTGTTAAATTAGCAAAATAAAAATCCGATATGTTGTGACTTCTAAAATGCACTTGTGGTAGTAATGCTCACACACACCTTCACAATATTTCAGTGTCAAAAAAAAAATCTCTTTTCCAGCTCCTACTGTTTGGTTTGAGCCATGATTCATCTAATCACTAGAATCCCTTTTCAGCATTAGTGTACATTTCCTCTCAATTATGGCAACAGGAAGCAACTTAAGACAGAGAATTAGTCCCCATGGTCACTGAGCAACACTGTCTATGAAAACAACAAGCTTCATCCCCAGACGTCCTGCTCCAACACGTCCTCCTCACGCCACAGTCCTCACTGTCACTTCGCAGCGGAGCAATCCTCCTATTAGAGCGGTTTCAGGAAATGAATTCCTCCTTAATAACCAGGACTAGACATCTTCCTCCTGTCCAGAGGGTTAGTCCAATTTGCCATTTTTTCAAAACAACACAAATATGTAAACAGCTTAGAAAATATTCACACACAAGAAAAAAATACTAAATTCAAAGCATTTCTTTCCACGGCGCAGTGTTTCTTTTTTCCTCACTCCTCTGCAGTGCAAAAATGAATATACAAGAATAAAAGCAACAACAAAAAAACAATAAATAGACTTCCTCTGTTATATATATTTCTGTGTTTATGAATAGATATAGTGATGGGTCTCTACATGAGCACACAGCTCTTGGCCCGGTCCTTCCTCAGGGCCGGGGCCTCGTCAATTTCATCAGTCCGACCAGGCAGGGGTGGCAGGGGGAGCTGTGACACTCGCTTCAGGCCTCTGCGGGAACTACTGCGCTTGAGCTGCGGCTTGTGCGGCCGCTGCACGGATGCCACCGTGGTGACGTGGAACACGTCCCGAACGCTGTTCTCTGAAACCTTGGATGTGCACTCTACGTAGGCCACCGCCCCCATCTGTCGAGCTATCGTGCTGCCCTGGAACATGGAGACGGACAATCAGCAAGCAAGCAAACTTAATTTACGTCACATTTTTCAACATACAAGAAATAGAATCCCAGCTTGTAACATCTTCACAACACATTTCTGTTGCACCTTTTCTCCTCTGTGGTTTTCCATCTCTTTTCCTAAAGTATTCCTGACCGTGATGTGTTCTCTCTTCCGTCCGTTATTGTAGCTTGGCTATAAGCAGGCATTACATCTCAACAGTGGAAGACTAAATGAAAGAGGCAGCAGATCCGAGACAAATGTGTCGATCTGAACCGCTGATCGAATGTCAATGATCTAAACATGTCTGGAAACAAATGAAGCTCCTCCATTGGAGGCATTAATAATGTAGATGTTCTGACTCCTCGGTCATCTCGGTGAGAGAACGGGAACAGAGCCCACTGGTCCGTTGTGGACATGTTCTATGCAGCTATTTAGAGAAAAGAGACGACGCACTAACATAACTTCTCCAGCACTAGTGCTCACCCCTGAGTGATGTTACAATATACCCAGGTAATTGAGACCATAAATTGTTTGCTTGAGATGAAATCAGGAACAAATTTAATTTCGGAGTCCCTCGGCCTCCCCCTTCGCTTACAGTACAGCCTTGTCTCTTGTTACATGATCAAGATTTAAACCCGCAGGATCAAGACAGGTAAAGGTTGTATCAGATGAGACGGCACTGCCTTTCCCATGACCCTAAAGTCGCATGCTTCTCCAACACAGAGAGCTTTTCATCCCCAGTGGATGTGGTTTAATTTTTATCACGGCGATGCAATGAGCCGCATATAAGACGCAATGAAGTCCTCATTAGGTGGAACAGCAGATTTAGATTAGGCTAAGGCTAAGGTAGAGATTGTCGTGACAAGCAGAGAAAGCTTGATCGAATCTCGGAGAGATTACTGCAGATATGGCTGGAGTTCACCCAGTGGTCACTCTTGCCGATGACTCCTTAGCTGTGTTGAAATTCAATTTAAGATCAACAGGATAACACAGGCTATTGGATTAGAGCACCAAAAATGTTTATTGTGCACAGCTTTGGCATCTGCTGTGTGACACACAGTAGTTGCCTCAGATGAAAATAAGAGTTAAACAATAGTTTAATGTAAGCCTTGCCTCAAATGATACCCATCTATTTTACATCAGCTCTGTGGTTTGCCACTCCATCTTTTGTTTATGTATCTGTATTTATGTTAACTATTGTTTTCAGTTGCTGTTTTTATTTTTTGTTTTTGGAGGCTGCGTGCTTTTAGCCTCCGGCGAGCTCTCGGAGGAAAAAAAGGCTCCTTTGTTCTGAAAGCTTTTGTGTGGTTTTGAAAAAGCCCCTCCACTGTTGGTATGTTCAACAGAGGAGAGCACAAAATGAACATGCTGAAAGCTGATTAAAATTCACAGATTTACAGAACAGTTTATCATCCCCATCCCCTTGGCTTAGAGGTCATGGCAGAATGCGATAAAAGGGCTCACTCATTCATCAATGTCCCTTTTTTTTTTACTATTCATCCTGCATTTTGAAAATCCCTAAAACTGCATGAATGTTTCATTTCAGGGAAAACGTGTCCCTTGACATAAACCCGCCTCGCCATAAGCAACCTTGCATTGCCTGTCAGCAAATTTTGGTCAAAACGCCAACCCTAGCAACCTTTCCCAAAGGGTTTTTACACTGCTCTTATTCTGCGGTGCTTGATTGTGTTGCGTGAGTCCCCTTTCACACTCCTTTCCTTTGGGACTTCACCAGAGAGGCAATGCCGAAATGTAAAAATTGTATATAATCAACCCCCCCCAACTGTTGTTGCTTGCAAGTCTGCCTTTCTTCCCCCAAGGCACCTTCCAAGTCCCTCTTTCATTTCTCATCCCACCTCTTTCTCCTCACATATCCATCATCTGCTTGTTCTCACCTGCTCGTGGGTGACGGGGATGAGGCGCTGCTTGGAGAGCTCCCTCAGGGTGCCGACGTCTGTCCTCATGTCCAGTTTACAGCCCACCAGCACCACTTTTGCATTAGGACAAAACTCCTGCGTTTCCCCTTGCCACTGTTGAGACATGAACCAACAGAGAGAGAGAGAGAGACGGAAATGCATTTCTTATTGTGCCAAAAACAAGAGTACAGCTGCCTTTACTGACTGTTGAGCCACTGAGATACAGTGATGACCTTTGGCTTCTGAGACGGTGAATACCTGAGCTCGAAGGAGATTAATGCTCTCTTGGTCAAAGACACAACATTCAGCTGGAGTGAAAGAAAAATAGTAAAGTGTCTTTTTGAATCAGCTCATATCAACATTAATTGTTTCAGCACCAATGTTTTATTTTCACAAATATACCTCATCTACTCATTTAGTCATGTAGTCACCTTCTCAAACACCAGAAAACCTTTGATGTTTGATGTTTAAGAAATATTTCAGACAAAAGTGAAGGAAAATTTGCTGTGGTTCTGTTTTATATCATTGTAAGTTGAATATGTTTGTGTTTCTGACTGTTGATTGGTCAAAACATTGTGATTTTCACTGTTGTTGTTTTATAGACTTAACAACAAATCGGTTAATTACCGAAAACTATTAATTACTGAAATATAAAACATAAATGTATCTATGAATCGTAAAGATAGGGCTTCAACTAATATTGTATTCTCAATTAACCACCTAATTGTTTGGTCAATACGTTGTCAGAAAGCAATTAAAAATGCATGCCATTTCTTTCTGAAACACAAGGTGACATCTTCACATTGCTGGTTTCTCTGATCACTTCAAGATCCAGTCACATTGAATTTGCTTTTACATAAGACAAAGACAAACAAAAATCCTCACAAATTATGTTTAATTCACTGTCAAACAAGCAATCGATTAATTGGCCAATCAATTCAGCTCAAAGTAAAAGCATTCTCAAATAATATAACAACTTCATTCATGTCATCTTGGTTCAGGTTTCTGTAATACCTGACGTGTCTACTTTCCTCTCTTGAACCCTGTCAAGTGGAAAAGGTTAATCAGTCTTTCTTCTAAAATCGCCCTAGGATTAAATGTCACTTCTAAAACTCACCTGAACCAGCACAGTCTCTCCTCCCTGCAGGGTAATACACGACAGCCCTGAAATTTCCGTCATGCTGTGTTCAAGATATCAGGATATCCATTCATCCTTCACGTTGAAAACAGCCTTTGACCTTTCAAGGCCGCCTCTATTCTGCCAAAAACACCCAATCAAAAGCTTTGATTGTTTAACCCTCTCTCCTCCCCCAGCTGTCATCCAGAAACCTCGGTGACCCGCTTATTTCTAGAGGTCAAGAGTCTAATTTGGGATGGTGATTTTGCAACAGGCTTTCCATGTGCCCCTGAGTTTCAGAGATTACCAGGGAGACAGCTAGGGGTCAAGGGTCATGGCAACCCCCTGCCAAGGGATTCATGGGAAAACCAAAAGCTTGACGGCAGCTCTGCTTCCCCCTGTTGACAGAGAGTACTGAGGCTTGTAAGATATTGTGAGTTAAAAAAAAAAAGGTCTCTCGTGTTAGATCTACAAAGTCTGCAGGGGTATTTTAGCAACTCCCCTCAGACCACTAAACACGTCAACAGGCCAGCCGTGGGAACCGCCTTTGGCCCACAAGGAGGCAAATACACACACATGGCTTCAAGATGAGAGACTACTCAAAGTCACGGGTCTATTTTACATGACACACATGCACACAAACAAACCCATTAAGTTGGGTGTCTCTACATATACAATAGGTATTGCCACCGGCTGTAAAAACACATTCATGACCACAGTCCTGACCAGCCAGTATCGCCCCATCTCAACTCCAGCATCACATCATCTGAACCATAGACCTCCTTACTAATGTTAAGTGTCACCATCTGGCTAACTGTTCAGCATAAGACTTACAATTTTAAATACCTACAGAAGGGCAATTTTAGTGCTCTTGAACAGGCTCTGCAACAGCTCGATATGGCTGCTGTGGCTAATTTGCGTATGTGATATTCCTCTGGAACCCACCTGGGTGCAAAGCCTCGACTCTCATTCTTCACGCTGACCTTCCATTCCTTAGAGGGATGAGGGTCAAGTATCCATGGATGTTTTAATGAGATAAAGGAACAAATGCTCTAACCTCTGCACTGATTTGCTTCATTGTTGGGGCATGAAAATGCAAGCTGCTGCTGCTGAGTGGGTACAAGATGCTGATTTTTTCTAGCAAGTTCTCTAGTGTCACCAGGACACCAGATACTGAATTATTATACAAAGTGTTGAGAGGAGATTAAATAAATAACACTGACCTTCTTAATGACACTATCTAACGTCTCCGGGCGGCTGATGTCGAAACAGACGAGAACTGCATCCGAGTCGGGATACGCCAGCGGCCTCACGTTGTCGTAATAAGAGGAACCTGTGGACACACAATAACAAGTGGCATAAGATCATTGTGTCTTGAAGTGTTCTCTGTGTGCTTGTTTTTAACCTAAACTATATATTTGAATCCCACAAGGTTCTTCATCCCAACCATATGGCTTACCCTGTCAAATCCAACGTACTGCATATCTCAGGAAGGTGATCTAAAGGCCAATAATACATGGATTGCCCATCTGTGACATAAACATGCTGTGGCTTTAGTGCACTCTGCAGATGCAAATGAGTCTCGAGCTTGACAGTTGTGTGTACATATTAGAGTATCTTTGTCTCTTGAGCTTCCACACATCTGTGGCCTCCCTTTATCTTTGTGAGGAATGTTGAGGGGACACACACACACACACACACACACACACGCACGCACACACACGTGAATTATAGTGAGTCGAGGACCAGAGGACATGTGCACACAATCCATAATCATCTTGAAACAACAGTGAATGCCAGCACAAAGGCCAAACTAAAGGTTGAACCCCTTAATTTTGTCGACTCATCGCTCTTTCTGTCTCTCTTTGGAAATGGTCCTTGTTTTAAAACCGAGCATGTCTCTCTGACTATATGAGATTTACATGCGCTTGCACGCTTCTCCCCACTCTCTTTTCACTTTTTGTACCTTGATCAAATTTGAAGGTGGCCTGGTGCCTCTCTGCTTTCAGTTACACGGGCCCTACTCTCTTCCAGCTCTCATTAGGAGTCTTGTAAAAATATCTGGGCTTTTTCTTTTTGGAGCTGTGGCTGTGGGCACCCTCCCTTCTGGCTTCCCTACCCTTGGGAATTGGTTTGGAACTGAACTTTTACAGTTAGATAGCAACAACACCCAGGCTACATAAACGTAGTGTCATAAAAACTACCAAGTTTTGGGGACAAATCACCACATTTTACACTTCCAACTGGCAGAAATCTGCATAACTCTGTGAATCCCATACTGTGATTGAATGTAACTTTGGTATATAAAACTACACAAATATTACATTTAATCACTTATGCTCACACAAACTGTGTATGATAATTATAGATGATCTTTATAAAGTGCTTGCTGTTGTTGTGCTTCATACCAGATGTGAAATAATAGGCCGCCAGCGTGTCAAAGAGCTGCGTGCCTTTGTCTACTGCCTGCTTTAGCTTCACTATGTTCTCTTTGTTAATTATGGAACGACAATAGATGCATGCGACCCATAGCCCCAGTTATTCAGCTGGCCGTCCCATGATGACCTGCTCCTTCCTCGCTCAACACAATGCAACAGCCTGCACATTAAAGATTGATGCCTTTTGTGCCTCCAAGTGAGAGGAGTTTTGTTTACATTGTGTTTCTCACCAAAATGCACTTTGCTATCAAGGGCTAACAAGTATTCTGAATGCTTATCCAATCTTATAAGGCTTTTGAAGAAGAAAAAAACATTTTGAAACATGCATCGTTTATGTTTGCTTGCAGTCTCTCCTTTTATTGTAGCATTCCACTGTCGATATGTCTCTGCCATCAGCAAAGATATACTGTCACACCCCTGTACATAACACCTAAATCATGGATAAGTGGATACCTGGCATTATGTGATGCTCTATAATGCCTCCGGGCATTATAGAGCATGTGACTCTGCACACATGAGGGACAGGAAAATAGTATACTGACACAGCCCTTTGCCAATATTTCATTTGTATTGGCCCTAATGGCGTCAATTACGGTGACAAAAAATTGGCCGAGATATAAATATTTGCATTGTTTTGACAGCAGATATTTGTAATAATTGGTTATGGGGACATGTGTCTGTGTACATTGCATGACTTGCAATGTCAAGTGTAACAAACACAATTGCAGCACTGTTCCTGGGGGCTGGGTGCAAGGCAATCGGTGTGAAATCATACAGGGACCACAGCGACTCTTGTGGTGAAAAATCCCACAAGGCAAAAGCCTGAAGGCAGTTTTGCTGAATCTTTAATACAAGCACATTTGACAAGCCTGTTTCTCCACCTATAAACAAACATATTTTCATATTTTCGGTGTAATATAGAAGAAAGAAGGGAAAAAATAATTTTAGTCCATGCCTTCACAGTAAATTATCAGGAATTCACAACCCCTTCCTCATCTTACTAACACAAGATTGCTACTGTTTTGTACCGCTGAGCGAGCAGGATTTGTGCATGTGTGTGCACGCACGCACACACACTCACAGACACACAAATCCCAATCACACAGCCGCCAAGTCGAACAGGCAGCAATGCACACATTGTACGACAGCGAGCTCTGATTGGTAGTGGTCACACATGAGGTGCTGTAGCTGCTGAAGCTGGTCTTTAGTATGTATCACAGTGCAGCAGACCTGTACTGAGGTTAGAGCTGAAGAAGAAAAGAGCATGTGGGGGTGGAGAGGGGACCGAAAAGATTTAATGACTTTGACGCTGCAGCGAGGGCAAGGTGCAGAAGCATGAGATGATGAGAGAAGCAACCGGGGAATCGGAATACAGATGAAGGGAAAGAAATGTCAGGTGGAGAAAAGTTGAGACAATGGTCGCTGTTTGACTTAAGTTGTAATTAGAGGCTGGAACGAGGCCATTGGGATCAATTTTTCAATCCCGAAGATCAAAATGATTGGCAGGTCACGGTCACGACATGCCTCATCACAGCGCAGCAATTCTGGGCTCTTCTGCCCTGAGCGACAGGGAAGCTACCTCAGCACTTCTGCAAAGTCAGAAAAAGTCCTCTGAGGGAGAGGAGAGGGGAACGAGTACTGTGTTTAAAACGAGACGAGCACGTACAAATAAAAGCCAATCACCATAACCTAGGGCCCTATGATTTCCACGATGTGGAAAACGTAAACTTCATCACGGAATTACACGGAATCAACTGTAAAACGTGGAATTTCATGGAATTTGTCATAATCTGGATACAATTGATAAAAATCTATGTTTTCTCTAACATTATAAGCGTTTGTCACCACACCTAAGCTGAAAGAAAACAAATACTGTTTTAGTGTAATTAACAGGCACACTGCTTCATCCAGCATCTCTCTTCTGTCTGACAGAGGAACCGCTCAGAAATGAACTGATTCACAACTGAAAGTGTATCATCTCTGAATGATGAGGAATCAGAATAAGAACAAGTAGAATGTTTCTTCAGTAAATTTCTTAATTTTGATTCATCAACCACATGATTAGACACCATTTGATGGAGAAAAAAAACACAAACTTTAGAAAAATGGAGTTCATAGGGCCCTACCAGAACGATCAAGAACACAAGGAGGGGAAAAGATTTTTCTCCTCTTTGTAAAATATATCGCCTCCACCGCCTGAAAGGCACTTGTACCCCTTCCAGCAAAGAGACATGACCAGAGATAAAAGAGGACGTTGCTGGGGAGGAGAGGAGGAGAGGGGTGTGCAGCCGGTGTTTGGGTAGGTAATGAAAGAACTGGACTCGTCCGGACAGATCAAATAAAGAGGTATGAGAGCTCTTGGTAGGCTATTGGTGGAGCTGGCCTGTGCCCATTCACTGTGAGGTGGAACAAAAGGTCAATTGAATTTCAGACAGCGCAGGATGAGATGGATGGAGCAGAAGGGTGCGGGAGGGGACTACAGCCTGGCAGGAACCACTAAAACCATCACGCCTTTCAAGGAGTGGGACTCTGCCACGTCGTGCCAAGGACAGGAATAAAACACCCCTCACAACACCTCCGGGAGCATTAGCATTAGCCGGATTTAGCCACGGCAATCTCCCAGGGTGAAAAGTGGGTTTCTGTTTTGATTTCCACAGGGCTAATTAGCGGTAAGCCACGCCGCAGCATCACCGACGAGGCTTCACTGAGCATAGGTGACAGAGGTGAGAGGAAAGCGTTCGTCACCAGCCGTCAGTCGCGCTTCATCAAAGGCCAGAAATATCCCACCGGGAGTTCAGTTGGACAGGAACTTAGTGGAGCGCTAATTTACAGTAATAGTCTGGGGTTTGTGGTATGACTTAATTTATGCCTCCTGTCCCCCCGACACACCGAGTCCCCTGTAGGGACACTGCCTGAAACATGACAGCTCTCTATCTGTTCACTCAAAGCCTCCTCTGATAGAATTTCCATTTTTACGAGGACAAACGATGAAATAAACTGAACAATAACACCCAAAATGATGCAAATTGAGAGAGAGGTTCTTCAGGAAACTGAAATTCAGGGTGCATCAACATTCAACAAAGCCTTCCAGTCTTCAGTGCATCACTTTGTACCATCACAGCGGGAATTTTCCTTTTCTCTCTCTGTTTGTGTCATGCTCATTGCAGACACAGCTAAAAAGCAAGCCATTATAAGTGAGGGGGGGAAAGAATAGTCTTTTGCCTCAAGGCTCTGATGTGTTCATGCACATATGGCAGGGAGTCAACAGCAACTAACAGCTTCATTAGGCCACATAGAAAAACACCCAGCACAGAGACAAAGGCAGGGTATGAGGAAACAAAACACCCTCTTAAATGTTGCCAAATAAACGAATACAGTTAGTATGATGGAGTAAGCCGCGCCCTTAGAAACACAACACATTCAGCACCACATACCATGCGTCTTTTTCTTCTCCTGCTGCTGTTTTTCACTTGAAATTCACCTTCAAAGCACAGGCAAAACATTTCAAGTTGGGGTGGCTGAGTATCGTAGCAACCCGGAGGGATGCAAATGGCTTCATTGTGAGGCCCTGAAAGGCAGAAAGGAGGAAGAGGGCAGGAGCGTGGAGGAGATCGTGGAGGCTCATGACTCCGGTGCATTGATCGTTGGAGGTGACTAAAAGGAGGAGGTTTTTTTCTGTGTTGTGAACTGTTGTGGTTTCTCCTCAATCAGGGTTCACACTCAATCAGAGATTAAAAATAAAAGACCATGAAGAGGTGGAGTGACTTTGACCCAGTGCACCAATCTTTTCTTTTGTGAATGTCCAGAATCCATTACAGTCTACCTCATATGGTGTCACCGACCTTATTTCCATGGCACAAATTGTGAACTCACTCCACATGCAGTGTTTCCCGCAGGATTTTTTTCAGCAGCGGTGGTCCCCGAACCCTCTAGGGGGGTCCGGGGGCATGCCCCCCCGGCCGAAATTTTTTTGTACCCTTTACATTGGAATGCATGAATCTGGTGCACTTTGAGAGGAGAATATGCACTTAAATCCTATTCAAACAGTCCTGTGTATTACTGTAGATGGGATTATTGGTGTTGTAACTTTGCCTTTTGTGTCTTCATTTACAGATTTTTATATTTTTGTATAGTAATATTTAACAAAAAATGCCACAACGCAAATATAATTTGCACAATTTATTTACAGATTTTTGCCTAATGCTTAAACACTAAACATGGTTGCTATGCCCAAAGCATAACTGTTTTTTACATAAGACACTTTGTTCAAAAATGAAATCTCCTGCAACAATGGGCAAAACACATCTTTTTAAATTATAAACCTAACTAAAATTTGAAAAGAACACAGACTCACACACATGAAAAATAAAAAATAAAGCTAATTGAATACCAATCAGTGTGAGCCTTAGCACTACAAATAGACCTCAGGTGAGCTCAGCTCCTTTGTGAGACAGTGAGAGTCAGGGGAAGAGGACAAGAGAGCGACACTGGTGGTCATGTAGCGACACATTTTAGCAACTTACTTTCTCTCTCTCTCTCTCTGTCTGTCTCTCTCTCTCTCTGTCTGTCTCACTCTTTCCTTCTTTCTTCGATCTTCCGCTTCACTCGCTACTGCTAGAATCAATGTAACTTTGCAACCGTGTAGGGTAGCCTACTGCCAACAACTGCCACACTCGCTGTGTATTTTTCTTCTTTGATGTTGGTTACGTGACGATGTGCCGCGTGCTGCGCAATTGACGTTACGCGCTGTACATTTTCTAAAAGGAGCTACGTAAAAAATCCTTTAAAAAAAAATATATATATTTTTTTTTTTTTTTTTAAAGGATTTTTTTTGCAGCGGCGGAGAAAATTCAGCGGCGGCGGCGCGCCGCTGCTGTGTGAACGTGGGGGAAACACTGCGCATGGAATATATCAGCCTGGAAGATTGGCATGAAACTAGTGCTCGTATAAGAAGGGACAAAAATATGAAACTCAAAATTCCAACTTTGGTCAGTGTTACATTTGATTTGCAATATCACATTACAATAATGTGACAAATATTAATGTCGACTTTTTTTGTCGAAGATTGAGAGTCACAGTGGCAGGAAAGAATCTCAGCAGAAGACAGGGCAGTATTGACACCTTGATAAGATAAAGATGTTCTTCTTGGCATCATTGGCTTAATATGGATTTCAATATTTGCATTTCTTATTGCGATTAACTTCCAAAGACCACCACTAGGTCTGAAATATTGAACCTCAGAGGTGATATCGCAATATTCAGATTACACAATCACATGTGAAATGTTTGGCATATTCTGTGCAATATGTAGAAGCAACACTGGGGAGCTTGAGGCAGTGAATCTGTGAGCCAAAAATCAAGTGAATCAAACTATTATAAAAGCCTGTAATGAAGCAACTTCGGCTGGCCTGCATTCTGGACCGGGGCTTTTATCTTTGGTTGATCATGCACTCTGACATAGGCTTTAATGTGTACATACCACACACGCACATAGATAAAGCTGTTGATCTGTAATGGAGATGGCTTTGTCAAGTTTTCAAATCCATTAGCACACAGCCTGGACAGTGGAGGTGACACTGGGTTAAATGGCCATTAACCTCCCATGTCTGCAGCCTTCACACAGGGGATATTGATCAAAGCTCCCCGTGCTTTCCCTGTGGAGGAAGTGCAGGCTTTGAAGGGCGTCGAGCACCTTGCACAGATCTGCTCTGAGCACTGCTGCTGGGGTAGTTAATGCCTGTGTCTGTCGTCCATACGCAGGTTGAAAAGCAGGGCCGGCCACGGCGCTGACAGCAGAGGCAAGGGGACGGAGCAGCATTACTGTCTGTCTCCCGCTCACCCTAGGGGCATGGAGATGCAGGAGTGTGTCCGTGTTCAGTTTCTCCTCTTTTTGAATCACAGACACACTCCGTCTCTTTCCACCGGAAAGCCAACTTTGAATCTCATCTCCTGTTGTTTGATCTCTGTGTCTTGTCTCGGGCTTCGGTTCATGCTGCGCTTTAGTCTTAAAGATCGCTTTTGCTTCTTTTATCGCTCGCTTCTTCTGTCAATGTATACACACCCCACCTACCTCTCCTCCAAAACAACAAAACACCAATCGTGTCTCTTTGATTTCCCCCTTTGAACTGAGACATGAGTTGAGATGCGGCGTGGCAGTTTACATCGCTGCACCCCCTCTGATTCCTTGAAGGTGTTCACGTGTTTAGATGTTACAATACAAACACTTCCCAGTTTGTGTTTGTGTGAGGAAGAAGCTGGCAGTGTACAGGGAGCGCACTGCTGTCTTTCTGTGTTTTGTCTCTCTCTCTCACACCCCCAAATAACAGAGTTAGAAAAACAGACAAGAGCCAGTCAAAGCACACCAGATGCCGACTTGAAGATTATTTGTTCTTTGCACAACCTCATTTACTGCTCAGTGTTGGATCCAGCTAGTTCTGCTATCCCTAAGACAAGTCTTCTTGCTGTATTTCATTTTGCCTAGTTGCTCAACTTCAGAAGATGTCAGACAGGGAAGATGTTTTTTTTTTAAAAGAGAGGAGGCTCGTTGGAATATCCAGCTTTAGTCTGTAAACGTTGATTAGATCGCCACCCTGGAGAGCCACTGCTTTACAGGGACAACCAGATTATGGAGGCCTTGCTCACCAATCATTGACTGTATTATAATAATAATACATTTGAACACAATTATTTATCACTTACACGGGCAAAAGTAGTTCTCGAGAAACCTGCAAGCAGCAATACTGAAGGGCAAGCAATTGTCAGAACAGGCAATGCAATAGTCAACTCTCACTCAACTAAAGTTTAAAACTGATGCACGTTCGTCTAACAATGTAATGCCGGTGGTTCTCTGCAACTCAACGGTGCAATCATGCGATCATCATGTAATAATGTTTGGTGTTTACTGCCAACATTAGACACCCACTCTTCAATACTTTGACCTATATTGGTGATTGCCACGGCACAATGAATTCTGCTCTGAAAGGCTCCCAGCCCTCCTCAAAAGAATATCATCAGTCCACGTCTCCTCCCATTCCTTTTCACCTGTAAATCAGCAGACATCCCATCCTTTATTTCCACTCCTACACATCTTTCAATCTCCGGATTTTCATTAAAACTTGTAATAACACTGACAGCCGCTTCTATATCCACAGCTGTCTGTCTGATATGAAAGGAGAAGTGAAAATATTCAGACAGCAGCTACACAGGCATATGAAAGAATAACTTGGAAAATACATCCTCCGCTCCATCGACTCCACTTCCTCCAGTGCATAACCATCCAAACACATTCCTATCATGGTGCGATCTATCCCTCAGCCCATTCCGAAACCCCCCAGGGAGGCCACCAGGGAGACATGGCACTACTTCAAGTGCAATTTCACTTCCACAAAAGCAGCAGTAGCGAGACAGAGCGGGCATTGGATCTTGTTTATAAATAAAGTCATCTATAAATGATGGGATCTGTTGACTGTGTGTGAGCGGGGTGCAGGTTGGGAGCGAAGGATGTAGGTGAAAGACGGCCTCCTTCCCTATATCCCCTTACGCTCAGATGGGTTGCAGACGGATGCTGAGAGGGTTTTGCTCCCATAGACGGGGGGTGGGGGGGCACTAGCTTTGGGAGCAGCAGAACCAGTCAGTGTGGCTGTTTGAAGTGGGCTGATCAAAGCTGCCGCTGCATCGGGTTCTGTTGCACTCGGTAGAGGGAGTGGACCGGGTGAAGACCCACAGAGATCCAGTTCCCTGGGTGGGTTTCCTGTCGGCCTGGATGACTGAGGCTTTCGCTACTGCTGTTGCCTTGTTTAGTGCCAGGGTGCGTTAGTTTCTTGTTAAAATCAACACATGATCAGTGCTGGGGTATTTGCAACACTACGCCGAGTAACAAGGATGTTTGTTATGACATAGTGAATTAAAATCTACATAAATATTTATGAAGTATAACGAAATACCACTGAACACTGTGTTCACACACAAAATGAAGTGCTTTCAAATAGTTCTCATTTCTTGTGGATTGAATTATCAAGAAAGAATAATAACGAGCGGTGATGCACGGGCCCTTGCACACCTAAGGTAGGGCCTTCACGGCCCGCCATTGTGCCAAAGCACTCAAGCAAAGTATGGCAGCGTCAAACTAGCAGTTGTTAGTGTTTGTCTGTTATTCATTATAGAACAAAAAACATAAGAAGCTCCCAGCCGGTCTGGTCAAGTCCATGTACCCCTGAAGTGACTACATTAAGGATCAATAACTTCCTACTGTGTCAGTGTCATTTGCGTCCTGCCATAGATCATGTTACTTAAGGTCAATAAAGGCAGAGGTCGCACAATTAAAGCATGCTTTCTCCTTCTGTTAATACAATAGACAAAAGCACTGCATTAAATTCCCTACAGGACTACTTATATCACCATTTGTAGCTGTGTGTTACCATGTAACAACAGCGCTGCAGTGGTTTAAAAGTGTGACAGAGCGGGGCGTTAGTGTGTCTGCATCTCTTCGGACCACAGTGGGTCAAGTCCCAAGGGTGCCACCAACAAACCTTATTCACAGCAAAAAGCCTTGAAGAGCGGGTGGTGGATGGGGGTGGGAATAGCACAGATGTACACTTCTCCTTCTGTCCCCTTCCCCACTTTTCAATCTAGTAAACACTTGCTGTTCTTATAATATCCCCCCCCAAGCAGCTGGTGGGTTCTCCAGCCTATTGTCTCCCGGCTCCCACCCCAGCGCCCCTTATCAGCCCCCATTACGCCTCTGGTCAGCTGGGAAACAAAAGGAGAGGTCACAGGGTCAGAGCTGTTGGAATTCCCACACACAAACCCATTCACTCACACACATGTCTAACTGCACTTACACGTATCCACTGCACATTAACATTTGTCTGTAGTATGAATGTAATGTCTATGTATTTTATAATGTCCTTTTAAAAAGAAAAACTAAGAAACTAATATTGGCCAGAATTACCCCAACATGATATCAGATAATATTATATAATGGTCACAGTATTGTACACCCCTACTATTAATTATAATATATTTGTATATCTGACTCTTTGTATTTTAATTACCTTAAATGAATACCAACAAAACAGTTTCATATCTTTATTTTATCCTTTTATTCTCTGTCATTTATTTTATAGCTATATACTCCTCTGTTAGTAACCAGGCATAGCAGACTTCTAATCTGAGTGAATTTGGAGCTCATCAAAAGTTGCAAGTGCAGTTTTTCTTCACCAAATAAGAAAAGACCCCTCCTAGTTCTGCCCAGTTAATGTTCCTTTTCCAATAACGTATCCCTTTGATTATTCCTTTGCCACATTAACCAAGGAAAACCATTTACACCCTATCAGCAGCGTGCAGAGCAGTTCAGCATTGGACATGCTATTTAAGCAGATTATACACTCTTGCCTAGTGCTCAGCATTAAGCTGACAGTACATGGGTGCTGCGATGCGGTGAAGGAATGTATGGTGGCTCTCATCTTATAACTGTATCCATGGTGACATTTTCAAGCTCTCCTGACAGAGATAAGAGATCACAGTTGATGGGAGGCTGTCTCCTCCAGGGCCTCCGAGAAGTGCATGGTTAAATTGTTTATGGGTGGGTGGGCATGTGGGACGCTCAGGATGTTTTGTAGCATGTAAAAGTGAGCAGAACGGTGGGAACATGACTGTGTGTTGCAGGTGGCAGGCTGCCGTACTGTGTGTGTGTGTGTGTGTGTGTGTGTGTGTGTGTGTGTGTGTGTGTGTGTGTGTGTGTGTGTTTCTGAGGAGAGCAGATATTCTGCGTGGTAATTACAGCCTGTGTATTCCTGTCAGTGCAGTTGGCTGGCTTTCATGCAGCACTCCTGCCCACCCCCTGTTTAACACCGCCCCTGACTGCTGGTAACCTCAACACAGCGCTGCAGAAGATACCTTGACTAATGGGCTATCAGAGAAGGACGAGGGATACATATCTCCTCCAGAAAAGTTACTTTACAATCTCCTGCACATCACATTCTGCTGTTCTAGCTTCCTTTATTTCTTCCTTTTCTCTTAGCTACTGTAACATACGGACAGACAGCCTCTTCAGCTAGTTGCACCTCTGTGTAATAGCCATAAGAATATGATTCACGGAGCGCTGAGCTCAAGAGATGAGCACAGCTGCTTACCTGCTCAAGAACCAAGACGTCCAGCTCAGCAGCCAGGACTGTTGGCTGTCCTCAAGAGTTTCTGTCACACAAACCCACTCAGAGAGTCCGGGTGCAATGAAGTGCAGCGCTGTGCATGAGACTGTCATTATTCAAGACTTCAAGAGCTTGATTTAAAAAGAGGAAACGAAGGAGAAAGGGATGCCTGGAGTGGGGCGTAGTTCTTGTAATGCCAAAATAATTAGAGTAAATTACAATATGAAGTATGCATCTATATTTATGTAAGTGCCATTTTAGTTATATGCATTCATGTGATATGGAGTATAATGTGCAAGCTGTAAAATGCATTTTAGCCTGGACATTTAAGGCAGTGGTTGTTAAATTAAAACAATGTTCACTACATTTACATTTTTCTTCTTATTTAAAGTTTGAATGTATTTATTTGCATGTTTTAGAGAGGCTCATTATTATTATTATTATTATTATTATTATTATTATTATTATTATTATTATTATTATTATTATTATTATTATATCATAGGGGGTGATCAGTTCAAAACCAACTGAAATCCATGGCCAATTGTGGTAGTTTGTTCAATTTACAGTACAATGACACACAAGTCTTTGTGTGTGCACATCCACTTCACACAGCTCTTGCCACTTGATTTCAAATATGCAAAACAACTTTGTGGGCACCAACCATTAATTGTAATCCCTGGAATTATCAGGTGAAGGCTGCCAGAGAAGAACACAAACCTGATACCAGGGGATAAGAGTCATGGAGGAGCCAGAATATATTCTCTGTGATTTTAACTGTCAAGCTCATAAGGCCCCAGAGGACAGACCGGTCGGTACCCCCTCAGTCCAAAAATACCTTCACAGGCAGTAACTGTCTATGAGTTTGGAGACCTGGAACAAAAGCCCAAATGTGTTTCCAACCCTTCCAAATCCAACATGGCAGTCACAATTCAAACAACATTATTACTCTGTGCTCACTCAGCCACCAAATTGAAAAGGGAAACTTCCATTACATTTGTACAGTGGGTTCTTTTCACGGACACAATACAAAATGTTACACCCGACATGCCATCTCAAGCTTTAACAAGAGTCAGAGTTTATAGCCATTCTAGTGGCTCTGTGAGGCTGTACTTAGCATTTAGCTCACAGCATTGCTTTGCCTATTATTAACATGCTAACATGGTCACAATGGCAATGTTAACATGCTAATGTTCTAGGTCCTCTACTATTCATTTAATGTATAGTAGACTCTACATAGAACTTTTTTCTATGTAGAGAGTAGAAAAAGAGTAATGTCTGCCTGAGCAGAACTAGCTTCTTTGTGCTTTGTTTGTGTTTTTAGTGAATGTGAGTGGATGTGAGTGTGTCCCACTGGCTAGCGCTGCACTGCACTTATACGGCCGTTACAGCTGATAACACCGTTCATGGAAGCATAGCACAGCTCAGGTAAACACTGTTAGCTGTCAGCACTGTTGCCGTTATTTGCACTAATAGCGCTGTTGGCACTGTTATTTGAAAGCTACTCAGTCATCTCCATCATGAAGCAATTTTGTCTCAGACAGATTTTGACCTGATGGTTGTGCTAGACAAAAAAAACATTTTTATTCTATAATAATTTTCATCGATTAAGTCTCTATCAAGCGTAAATGCCAAACATTCAGTTTTCCATCTGTTTCTATTTTGTTTTTAATATATATTTCTGTTTTTACTGTTGGTCAGGGGGGAAAAACACACCTTTTTAAAGCTTCTTAAATGTGTTTTTTTACTGGGGCTTTAAATTACAGTATTTCAACAGCTTGCATTATCTTCTGTTTACTTTAAATTACTTTAAAAATGTCATGCAGTCGTTCTCCCCCAGTGTTGGGAACTGCCTTCCAGCCTGCAATGCATCATCAAAACAGGTTTCGTTTAGGCAGTTATTGCCCTGGGCTGGAAAGGCAAATACTAGGAACAACTTTCAGGGCTTGGGCTCGGTGCATACAGGAAGTCTTGTGAACAACAGTTGAAAGGATGTCATCATCCTCCCTTCTGGATGCTGACAAAAATAAACAAAAGGTATATTTACTGTCTGTGGGTAAATAAGGAGCTCTTGCCAGCGGTTTGAAACCACCTAAACACAATCCCATTCTCCAATTGCAAACTGTTCAGAGAAAAGAGAAAAAGTGTTGTTATTTAATTACGCAGTGGATATTAAGAGAGGCAAAAAAGACTAATTTTAAGAGCCCTGAACAAATGATGTTATCTCCTGTGATCAGTGTATTCGCTTAGGTCAGACAGCACTTTCTGAGCATTCTTTGGCTCCAGTGAGCCGTAGGTTTGAGGGCAAAGAGCTGCCTGTTGATTTTATTTCTGCTCTGCGTTGTGGTTGTAGTTCACTCATTCTCTATTAAAGATTAATCAAGTGGAAAGTGTTGAAGAACAGAAAGCCCACTGAACTCAGCATGTTTTTACAGGCCTCTGGATGCCCTACTGGTCCAGTGCGCTGAGAATGTGGAGTTTTAGGGGCATAAAGACACTGGGAATGTTGGAATGGGAGTCGGCATGAGAGGGAAGGGCCAGCCAGACTGTGACTCTGAGTGAGCGCTGGTGCTGGGAGTGGTGTTATACACTTGCACTGTCTTGTTATAGTCTCTCAAGTCAAAACAATCACACCTCTGACTGTGAAAAGTCAAGACAGCTTTGTCATGAGAAATGAGCCAAATAAACATTAAAAATGACTTAAAGGAATACTTCACCGGTGGAAAAATGAATCTGTATTGAAAGTGGGTTATATACTGTATGTAGTCGAAATGTAAAAAAAAAAAAAAAAAATAGAATTTGGTGCCTTCTTGACCGAAAAAAAAGGCACAGTGACTTTTTGGCGCATGTGGATGGAACACAATGCACATTTCCGCAGGCCACTCCCACTGATCTGCCCCCCTCACCAGTCCCCCGCCGGTTTGCACTCACACTTCGCCATCTCAAAGTTATCAACAAGAGAGAACAACACAGAAAACATGACTGAAACTTTACTGACAAGTAAACACTACGCCTCTGGATCGGAGCATGTGAGCACTCCGGACCGCTGGCCTGTTCTGCTACCCGCCGGCCTGTTCTGCTACCCGCCCGCAGTACACCAGTGAGCAGTCTGGTGCTGGCAGTCCGGCGCTGGCAGTCCGGCGGCGAGCTTACCGGGCCAGCGGCGAACTAACTGGGCCAGCGGTACGGTGGCGAGCTTACCAGGCCGGCGGCGAGAGGATTTTGGACAGAGTGCAAAGCGGCATTTTTAATCTAAAAGTACAAGTCCAGTTCTGCTCCCAACCCCGAGTCTGAAGTGAGGTCCCACCCTATAGGTGAGTTGAAAACATGAGGAACTGTTGAAGTGTTGTAGTCTCACCCCATCTAACCAAAGCAGCCTACGATGACGCAAAATGAAGATATTTGATATTAAATGCGATATTTTTTCAGAATAGAAATACATATTTCTCTCGGCTCTGGGGAAAATGAGGGAATGATGCAAGACCGTTCAAAAATACTACCAGGTTTCTAATGATACAAAGCTTAATGCAAATAGTATTCCATTAAACAAAGGAAGACTCAATAGAAAAGTGGCTCTGAAACTCATGCAAGTGTGATACATATTTTAGTAAAGAATCTCTTATAATTTTTATATTCAGATGAATAAATGTTTTTTTGTTCTCTGTCATTGACTGTGCGGCTCAACAGTGCGTCAGCACAGAACTGCAGTCAGTTCATGAAAGCTTTTCTATTTGTTGTCACCCCATGTCATGCAGGTCTATCTCAGGAAAATCCTCCTCTGCACAGCAAGTGATGCGTTTCGTGTTCCCAGCAGCAGCAGTGGCACTTTATTTGAAGTAAATAGAGGAAAAACTGGGAAACTGGGAAATGATAGACAACATTGCTGATCAGTACTTCAGAACTTCAACCGAAACTCGAATTTCATTTACAGAATAATAAAGATAAGAGTGAGTGACAGGAGGTTTGAATGACAAGCAAAAAACAGGAGTCATTACAGCAAGATTTCAGCACAAGAGGAAAGAAAAACAGGATTCCTGTGGATTGCCACTTGAAAGAACACTCTAGCATGACTTAACAGAAAAGAAGAGCTGCTGATTTCATGTGAGAATCAGGGCAGGCATTAGAGAGGGACGTGAGTGTACTGCTGGACTGCAGGAAGTTTGGGGAAACTTGGGCTTGTAAGAAACCACATGCACACCTCTTAGTGGGGTTTATGTCTGAAGCCAAGGCGGGCAATCTTTCCCAGGCACCCGTACCATATTGGTAAGGGGTCCCAGAAGCCATAACACCTCCGTATCTGTTCAATACTTCTTAAAATACCCATTCATTTAAGGCAGCTACACATGCACAGAGACATACAGATTTATATCTGGTAATGACCTCAATTAGATTAACACCTCACCGCTGTTCTCACCCATTCTGGAAGAACTGGAATTGATGAGACCAAACTAATCAATGGTGCAACAATGAATGCTGGGAGCAATTTGAACGGCAATGCACATCTAACTATGCTGGAGAGATGTGAACCAGAGGAGACGCAAGCTGTTTAAATAGCCATGCCTCGGATAGCGATCAATAATGCTTTGTGAATGGAGCCAGACCACAGCAGGCAGACTTCCCCAGCAATTAAAAGGGAGATAATACTTTATGTGAAGTGGCTGAAAGCTTGGTGGTCAAAAAAAAAATTGACTGATGCAAATGTCAAGTCTAAATGTAATTGTGTACAGTAGACTGCAGCCACCAGAAAGTGGCAAAGCACAATTTATTTCTTCTCAAAATAGCAGGTACTGGCACCTCGGCGATGTTAACTAGGTGGCTTGTTTTATTAAAGGAAAAATGGTCACGAAGAGCAAAAGCTCTGTTGGCATTGCTGCTCATTTGCTGAACAACTACCATGTGGGTTCATCTATTTTGGACTCCTTTTGGTTCCCTCAAATATCAGCACTGTCAAGACTGTTTGCAGAAGTTTAACGCTGAACCAAAGCTTGTCACATATTTACTTCCCCTCCATGAGAAAATCCACTGATCAGAAATAGAAATAAATTGTTAGAAATGATAGTGTGACGTTCCTTAAAGCCTGGGGACGATGAACTGCTGGTGCTGTGAGTGTACATTAAAGAAACTAAAAAAAAAACAAAGCTAGAAAACATTTTCTACAGATGAAAGCCTTCATCTTAGTGTGAGCCAATTATTTTTATTGTTTAGATCAAATATGAACAACATCTGTGTTTGCTGTGAATCAGTGAATAATGGAATGAACACACACACACACACACACACAAGCACACATGCTTACCGAACACACACACATATTTGCCCTGTGGGTTGGGCGACGTCCTGTTTGTTGTGGGGTGGGCGGCTCCTTGAGGATTAAAGACTAACACTGCCAAAGGTGTTTTAGGGTTTTAAAGACGGACAGAAGCACAACATTCTCACTATCATTAGGCTCCTACAGCCATGAGATAAGGAACTCTTCTAAGTTGTGGCCCCAAGCCACAGAGGACCCTGACCCCTGACTGACAGGCTCAAGCTGATTTACTTGCTGGGTCAAGGAAGGAAAAACAACATTCTTTGACTGACCATTTAACTTAAAAATACTCCCATAATCTCGACCGGAAGATAGTTTTAAGTTTGGGATGTTTATGGTAAAAGAAGGAATTCCCCTTGGAAAATCCCACGTTCAGTCCTATAACTGGCCGGTCATGTCACTGGTCAGATAACCGCCGTAGCTCAGAGCAGACTTTGTGCCACACGTCCAATTACATAGAAAGTCATTGACCAGACAAAGTAAGGATGATTTGTTATCAGAGTCCCATTCTCACACCTCTGGCACACCATTGCTGACATGGATTTCTTTCTGTGGCCCAACAACATTTGACACTGACGTCATCAGTTATTCTATAGCTGAATGTAAATCTTTATGTTAATTATTCTTATCAAATGTGTAATCTCAATAAAACTTCATATCAGAGGTGACTGAAAGAAGGAAACCAAACCATCAGACATCATATATTAAATTCAATTCAATTCAATTAGATTTATAGTGTCATATATATATATTCTCAGGACACTTTCCACAGAGCAGGACTAGAACGCGCTCATGATTTGATGAGCGTGTGCAGAAACCACTACATCAGTCTAACAGTTAAGGGAGTTACTGGTCCCTTCAGGCCCATCCTGTCTCAATTATCGTGCCCTATGTGTGCCCTTTTTCCTCCAAGTCCCCTGACCCTGGTCTGAGCATCGGAGGAGGCAGCCACACACCTACCCCTTTTCCACCAAGGCTTTTTGAGGGCCAGTTCGGAGCCAGTGTCTAATGTTGAACCAGTTCTTAGTACAGTGGAGAGTTTCTAGCAAAGACAACAATGATAACTAGCAGATGCACCAAGCTAAAAGGAAATACTCTAAAAACAAAATAAATCCATCTGAGGTTGGCAAGGTCGAAGCAAATTTGTGAGAGACCACTTTGGATAGTGGAGTTGCAGGCAGTCCTCCCATGGTCACAGCTATAGGGGCCACGGCGGGGCTGGGAGTGGATTTATTTTGTCAGCCTTTTAAGAGACGGTGCAGACAAAGACATGCAATTGTCTTACCTGATGTGTCCCACATATTCAGCTCTATCCGGTGCTTGTCTATCTCAAAACTTGCTGTGTAGTTTTCAAACACCGTGGGCACATAGCTCTGAAAATAAAGGATTTGCTTTAGTTATCCAATTAAGATGGACAAGATTAGCCAGTGTTTACACAGCCACAGGCTTCAGAAGAGTAGACTATTGGGAAAATACTGAAATCATGCAGCAGAAAAAATATAATAATGATAGTCCCATTTCACACCAAAGCTGGTACTGTAATCCCATTTGGGATATTTTAGAAATATGGTGATATTAAAACAGAAGAAGACAACGCCTTAAAGTTTTATGGGCAGCACTAGACGCAATAAAAGTCAATTTAGACATTACAGCACTATTACAGTGATTTTACAGGCATCCATTACAGTTCCCTCTCTACCCACACTTCCTCTCTCTCTTTCTTAATATAACATTTCTGGCAGGTGGATGTAACCTGCTGAACACGTGCTTAAGTTGAACTGTTCAGAATTACATTTTAATAGCTGCTCACTCATTTAAAAACTCCTTTATTTTTTCAAATGAAACTTGAGCCGAGACTTTTCATAAAAACCTACCTCTGGATAGCAGTCCTTGGCAAAAACGTGCAGGAGTGCCGTTTTGCCACACTGCGTGTCCCCGACCACCACAATCTTACAGCGGCTGCCTAGACTGTCCATGGTTTGTCCGTCAGAGATGTGTTGTTGACGCGCCGAAGGGTTGCATCCAGCATCCAGCATAGGAGACGCAGCAGAATAGAAGACGGGGAAGAAATGTGAGCAAATACATGCGCCGACCCGGTGCGCTTTATCCAGCTCCGTCTGCCCGACGCGCAGCTCCACCGGTCCGCAGATATAGACTCCTTGTCTGACTGGTCGGCTACCGAAACCAGAGGAAGGACGCGCACAGCCCTCCTCGGAAACTCCGGTAGTTTGCATACTGGCCACGCCTTCCTAATATTCACGTCTGAATCCCATCACTCAACTGTAATTGGCTGCTCTTATGGGAAATAATTCATTTATGGAGAAAATTCTGCATACTGTTCTGTCCCATATGTCTTGTTTTGCCTTAAACTTTATATTAGAGAACATCAAACTTACTTCTTAGTCCCTGCATGTAATTGTTTCCCTGCAAATACTATTACTGTTGGTGCTTCAGATATATGAATGGGACTTTATAAAGAACACTCTATAGACTATTTGTCAGGTCCATAACAATGGCTAACTGTAATAATGTTATATCAATGGTAATACCCCAGTGAGCTCAACAGAGCCCATTGAGACTGGATGGCAGTTTATAATTACTTTTTGCAACTTCTTTTAGGTTTTTAAATTAATATTAGCTTATATTATTAGCTGATTTGTTGGCCAACAGCTATCTGATCAGTATGATCATGAAGAGATTATGCCTATGTTTGCTGTTTCAATTGCATCTGTGTCATTTCTGATTGTAGAACACACAAACAACTCCTCAAGAGCCACTTCATAGGCAGTGAAATCAGTAATAGCAGTATTCTGGGTAGAGTTATTGTTCAAATTAGTGGCTTCAGCTCTTCGATTTATTCACTAAAGATACTGTGAATAAGTCACAACTCACCAAGTCTTCAGGTTGTAAGGTGATCATTTCTTCACTGCAGAATTGGATACTTTGATAAATTGCTTTGCAGGAGGGATGATATTAAGAAATATGATGGAAAGAAACCCATTTACATTTTAAGTAGCAAAACAGGACTTCAACTTCTAAGTAGCTTTATTATTATTTAGAAAGGCAGAGTTTTCCTCATCATTTAATGGTTAATAGTGTCTGTTGTCTTCTGATGAACACATATTTCTCCTCATCACTGTTGGGAAAGCAACATAAATAAGCACACTGTGCCTCTTGATTTAGTGCCAGCATGACCTCTTAATGGAGATACAATAAAATGCAGCGTAAATAGATAGAATAGTCCATCAAATGAAGTAGTTAGAGGTGACTGGGCTGCTTTTATGGTTCTCGTCGCCTTGCATATAGTTGATGTCCCTCGTAAGTGCCCCTCTGAAGAGTTATTGGTTTTGTGAATGGGATAATTAAATGATGAGTGCAAGGTCAGCACTGTTGAGTCATGTTTTCTTCCCTGAAGACCGACACTACCGCCTTCTGGAAGGAAACTGGTATTACATCATATTAAGTTTTCAAGTGGAAAAACATATTGAGTCATTGAGGAACAATAGCACACTGCAGGACTTATGTATATCTCATAGCTATAAAGTCACATTAAAAATGTATGCTATAAAAATGAGTAAACCAGCAGCTGCTGCAGAGGAGAAGCTGCTGGTGTGATTGCGGCCACAGTGCCAGAGAATATCAGAGAGGTCAAACTCTGGACAAGATGTTGCATTAATACATTCACTGGCTGAGTATCAGGGTGATATGTGTGGTATACCTCACAAACTTATGTAAGCTTTACTGTACCTCGGCGTAGTTTTAAGAAAAGGTTGCATTAACCTTAATTAAACACTGGTTTAATCCACATCCCATCATGTGGCACAAGTGACCCAAATCAAACACAGCCGGGTGTGGCTAAAATGCTAAAATGCTTGTGATAGATCCTCCACTTGTGTTTCACTGAGAAACTTTCAGAGAGGGATGTGAGACCTTTCTGCTGAAATTAATTTAGGGAAGAGAGCCTGAGTGGACTATAAGGCTATGCTATGAGAATGAACAAGCAGATTAAATTAATCCCAAGCGCATTGGGGAGGAAGTTCAGACAGGTGAGTAACAATTTATTATTGTAACTCATTGCACAGAAAGTAACAAAGGCCTAGCGTTGGTGTGTGTGTGTGTCGCCTTGGAGGTATTGTACCTCCTGCTGCATTAAAGCAGACTTTGTTGGGTGGACACAGTAGGCCTGCTGTTTTATAGGCTGGCCATCATCCATAAATTATGACTCCGATATCTCAAAACTTACCATTTGGGGTCGGAAGAAATCCACTCTTGGAGTCAAAAGAACAGCAGGTGGCAGTATGCATTCATTACTAAGGCAGGCTTTTCTATATTTTATCCCAGAAACCCTCAGACCTTATTGGACAAAGACTAATATATATATTTTCATAAGTTTACTGAGTAGACATCTTTATGTTTCTATAGCAAACTGCTGGAGCTCATAGTTTTTTCCTGAAATATTAACAGCTATCCCATATTGCTTTATAATTTCCCTTACTGCCCACAAGAACCTCTACTGCTTGCACCTCATACTTCTGGTCAGTTGGTTTCTTGTTCGGAACATTGGACTATTTAATAGCAGACAGTGAGGGGTAAAGATGCCAAATATAGCAGAAGGAGACAGGCAGTGTTGGTGTAGGCCAATCACACTCCACATATTTATAAAGCATATGTGCATACATGCATTAATATAGTAAATAGTAGGTGGATTACATAAACTCTCATGCCAACTATTCAACGTAGTCTGCTGCATCTGCCAGCAAGGAGGCGTTGTGTTCTGCATTGCCTGTATATTGTTATGTGCTAAGAGATGCTTTGATGGATATGCTACTGAACCAATAGATCACTCACCAAGAAAAAAAAAGAAAAGAAATGTATAAAAGGCCAGAGCTAAATGTGCAAATGGCTCTAGCATATGTAATATCCTTTGGAACTTCACTGTAACCGTGAGACCATGGATTTAATTTGTTGTCCGCCTACATATCATGGCTCCACAAATTGGTTTGAGTGGGAGTGTCTCTGAGAAGGCTTGGACAGTTTCTGATGAGCCTGCTAATGTCGGATCAGGCTGAATCAGATATGCCAAAAATACATTCATCTCAGACAAAATCTGAGAATTTCTGAGGAGCGCACATGAAGCCGAAATGTATCAGTTATTCAGCCTGTCATCTGTGGGACTATATTGGGGTTGAACCACAGCAGTCAGGGGATCAGGTGGAACGAGAGCCGAGACAGAGGAATGTTCATGGTTAACTCATATTTTAAGTATGTTAATACAACAAACAAGTTTTTTCTATATATTTAGAGTCTGGATTACTTTATCACTTTTGCTGACTTTGTGGTCGACCACACTTGGACCAGAAAACTTCAGCTGCAGGCCCGAACCAACAATGGGTAACAGAACAAGTATGGGGCTGCCACAGCTAAAGATTTTTGGGGTTTAGGGTTTTGATTTGTGTATAAATGTTGTCCTTTTGGGCACGGCTCATCTCTTAAGCTTTTAAATAAACTCCTTTCTAAGAATTGTGATTATTGTTCTGATGTACTGGCCTGTTTTGGCGGTGGGAAGAGTGGGGAGTCATATCGCATGTTATGTCTAGGTTCTCCTATACTGGGGACATAACACATGATTTGATATAAACCCAAGTATTTGTCTAGTTTTAATGGCGGTTTGTATTTCAGCCACACACACGTCCTCAGAGACTCCCTGCAGACTGTATGTGCCTCCTGACTGGTGACACAGTCCTTTATCCAGGCCAGCTACACCACTGAGCAACGTTATGCATTCGGTAACCTACTTAGACAATAGAGGAAGTATCCAATCTACACCAGGTGTCCAAAGCAGTACTATCATGCATCGTATTCCTGTGTTAACCGTAGCCATTTTCTGTGATAGCAACATTTTCAAACACTGTTTAGCTGCTGTAAAATGTTCTGAAATGTTCTTCTTGGCCTCACAGTGAAACCGTTCTAGACATATTTTTATTATGCTTCCCTTTTAATCATTTTAATAAATGCAGTCCAAGTCATTTTCCTGACTGTGCTTTGCTGGTTCATTGCCATACTGGCCCCGTCACAGCTACTGAGGAGAAGAGCCACTCTGCGAGCACCCACAGCATACTGATGTATATTCAGAGTGGCTCAGTGCGGTTGGTTGGGAAGAACAGACAATCTGCCTTGTAACATTTTGTCTGTGTCAAAGCGGGCGGATCAATAATGCCTGCATCCTACTTCACTAAGCCCCTGTGGGATATCGATTGCGACACTGCTGACTTGGGCTCCAGAAGTGCTAAGTAGCACTTTATGGCCACAAGGTGTCTCACCACTCCTCTCGTGGTCACATCTCTCTGAATGGACACTGGACCAGTCTGTCAGTTCTAAAGGAACAGAGCTGGATAATGTGAATAGACCCTGGTTTCTTCTTTTACCAATACAAGAGACACTGACTGTTGCATCTGTGAGCACAAAGGTGTTACTATTTCTTTCCATCACACAAGCAAAATGCACCATATTGTATGAGTAGTCCTATCCCATGGGCCCAAGATTTTAATGGAGAGGTCATCCCGCCCTGGCTTGCTGCATAATACAAAGCAGGTTATATCGTTTCATCAAAAATTGGCGCGACCTCAACACAAACTCATATTTTTCTGACCTGCCTGCGCAGGGAAGTTACAACAATGAGGCATACGCAGGCCCGAAGTTCCTGCAAATCCTACTGTAGAATAAGCAGCATAAACAGACATTTCCTCCGGCTCCTACTGTCGCAGCACCACACACCTCACAGTTAAACAAGCAGCAATAAACAGACAGAAATAAGCAATTACTTGCTGAAAGAAATATTAATTCATCAAGTTTGCTTTGTATTTGGGGCAAGTGCACTGTATATTTTGAAGGTATGTCAGCTCAAAAAAGAAAAATCATTACAGTGTTGAGTTTATAGTCACTTCTTGTCTCCAAAGGATTAAACCTATAATCTTCTCACTGGTTTCCTCTACTTTCTGCTCTTATGGTATTTCAGCAGCTTTACTTTATTGTTGGGAATTGCAGTAATCAACAGATTCAGCCAGGGTTGGCTTAACTTTATTTGCCTTTTAGCTACAATGGGCATTTTTGCAAATCACCTCTCTGCTTGATGAAATAAAGGTTTGTCTTCAAGCCCAACCCAGACAGCCAAACACACACCCAATCCCTGGGTTTCTTCAGCTCTCCGTGTTTTCCAGCCTGCCTCTGTCTCGTCCCACTCGCGCTCCCTGTCAGAGTGCGGCGTTGACAGCCACTGGCCACTGATCAGCCCACTTTGTCGGGGTTTGTGTCTCCATGCAAGACTGCTGAAAAAGACGCTCTCTGACTCTCGCATTTTATTTGATTCGCAAGGCAAGCATTTAAGCGACACAACTAAAAGCCCGTCCACGGCTCCAAAAGCACAAGAAGTGAAGAAGCCTTTAAGTCCATTTCTAGACTCATCACTGTCTTACAGCTCCCTGCACAATGTCTGGAGAAGACGCACCTGCCGAGCAGCAAAACGCCGTGGACCAGAAGCAGGAGACCAAACCCGCCGAGGAGCCCAAAGCCGAGCCACCCAAGACGGAGCCCGCACCCGCCGCCGCCGAGGCAACGGCAACCCCCGCGGCGACCACCGAGAAGGTCCCAGAAGAGGAGACGTTCACCTACCGCGCTCTGGTGCTCACCGGCTACGGGGGCTATGATAAAGTCAAGCTGCAGGTGAAGAAGGGAAAGCCGGCGCTCAAGGCTGGCGAGGTGCTGGTGCGGGTCAAGGCGTGCGGGCTGAACTTCGCAGACCTGATGGCTCGGCAGGGGCTGTACGACCGGCTGCCGTCCCCGCCGGTCACCCCGGGAATGGAGTGCTCTGGGGTGGTGGAGGCTGTGGGGGAAGAAGTGACTGACAGAAAAGTAAGCACACCTGCCTCTCAGCTTATTTTAATACAACTTTACGCCTCATTTTACTGTGTGTGTCTTAATGTTGAAGTGATGAACATTTGCCTCGCTTCGTTTTTTGGTGCTGAACTGCTACATCTGGATATGGGCGTGTCAGGCTTTGCTCAGGCAGCGGTGGTGAGCTAGTGCTGTGCAGTTTCACGACTTAATACATTTAATGCGAATATATAATATACCAGCCTATAGGCTATTGGGTTGGGTAATTAACACAATAAAGGGTTGATCATAAATATTGATATATATGTTGTTATGGGTGTTCATCCATTTATTCACTCGTGCGTAAAGAGACGGCACTTGTTATCCCAAAGTGAACAAAGCCTGTTATTGTGTCCATGCTGGATGTTATCTCCGTAGAAGAAGCCCATCGTGTGTAAATGACACGAGTTGGGTACAATGAAGTCAGCTGCAGGCGTCGCCCCTCTTGTCGGTTTTGAAATTGCGCTGAACTGGGCGCACTTGCATTGAGCAACTTCAAGTCCCAAAATCAATTCTGTAATGGGGATTGATACATTTTTTCACACAACATGCGTGTTTTAAGTCTGAAGTCTAAATAAACGCGTGCAAATCCGCGGGATGCTCTCCACCCTATAGCTGCACCTACGCTGTTCTCTCCTCTGATGTGTGCCAAGGCGCGTCTAGTCAGCCAAAGATGGCCACAATAAGACCGGAAATTAGAATGCTCCGCCTTCACAATTAAAGCTTTGATAAAGTCACCTAAGACTTTCTTTTGGCGGTTTATGAAAATGTGTGCAATATATAGAAAGCAAGTAGGAGTAATGTTGTAAAAAATCGTTAGGGCTCTAAATTCAACGGTAAAAATAAAAATGTGGGTGGAAAAAACTAATCCATTTTGTTACTCCTATTAATAAGGAGCTTTATTGTGGAAACGGTGGCCAGATGCTCCAGTTATTTAATATGGCTGACTTGACACCGGTGGCGGAGCCGGGAGTCACCGACGCCTTTTGTTACCGGGAGCGTCGGTGGCGCACAGACTCACCGAGCGGAAAGGGCGAGGCGCGACGCAATAGATAGCGTGGTGTGAGGAATAGGATCATTCGCCCTCTTTGTCAACAGGGAGCCTATCGCTTCTGGTGTGTTAACAACAAAACATGTCATAAATATATATCACGATTAAAGTTCATACAGACAATAAAGACAAGTCAATTAAACAATCACGATACAAACTTCTTTAACGTTCAGCCACAAGGAATGACGTGGTGATTAAAAGAGGCTTATTAGCCGCTTCCTTACGTTGCATGATGAGTCACGGGCTATAGTCACAGGCCTATACGTCTGTCTTCTGGCTGCATGGCATCACCAAGGTAACGCCTTTGTAAGGCAATTAAAGGCAAAATGTTACAGCAGCCAGTGATGACTCATGCCGTTTGTTGTAAGAGCATCAACAGTTCATATCTTGGGATAACACCCCATGGCTGATCAGATAATGCAAATGCAGAATCTGTGTTGGGAGTGGCACAATTGCCAAGTCCATATGGGTGGGGAATCTACACAGAGTGATAGAAATATAATAGGAGGCAGGTCAGCCAATAGCAGCCGGACATCACAGAAGGTTAAGACCCTTGTGTTACTAAAATACGTAATGGCTTCTTTCCACGTTGTCAGCCATGTAGATTGGATTTTAAAGGTCATGCATCACGCTCACACGCGCAAACGCACATCTTGTCATCGAGGCTTCACACTCCCACAACCCCCGTTGCAGCCCCCTCTTGCAGTTTATGGAATTAAGAGCCAATCTTCCTAATGGATTGAGATCTGTGAGATTGTTTGGCAGCCAATTCGGTGGGAATGTGCTGACCCGGATGGCACAGAATTTTTGGGAGGCTCATCCCTCACTGCAGCTCTCTATCTGTCTCTGTGTGTCTATCGCTGTTTCACTCTCTCTCTCACACACACACATATGCACTCAGACATACAATAATGGGTGTGTCTGGCAGTTCTACATTCAGTGTACATGAAGCTATGCACATATTCATGGCATTTAATTAGATAATGCAACATAAATATCGATGTCTGAACGTGATTTATACTCCAATGAGGCATTGGAGAACTTTTGCTTTTTTGTTAAATGAGAAAAACAGACTGCACTCTGGTATATAAACTATTTAAAAAAAACACCCATTGCCAGATATAATGTGATTAGACATTTGCAAAGTTGATAAAGGCTGTTGCCTCTCCCTGTCTTTGTCTTGTTTGCTGTTTTGCTGCCTCTCGTGGTTTTATATGTATGTATCCATCGCATGACTCATGATATATTTCAATGATGTCTGCAGCACAAGCATCCCTTGAGGGGGACAATCACGTTGAATGAAGTAATGCTAGTCCCTTCACCCAATATGACCTAAGGGGAAGTGCGGGGAAAAGTGTAACAGTGAGTAAGCGAGGGAAGAGGGGAAATATCACAAATCACACCGTAGCTCCCCTGACACAGACATCAGCACTTTTTTTTCCTCCTGACCCGCTTCTTTTTTTCCTTTTTTTTTTTCCTTTTTATGCTCTCCCTCTGTGAGTTTCGGTCGGATCTGACCCATATGTTCTCAATTACCTCCCTCTAGCCCACATTGTCAGTCTGGTATTTCCTCCATCCCTCCTTCCTTCCCTCTAACTATCTCTCCTTCTTTCGTATAATCTCTTGATTCTTCCCCTGTCGAACGTGCTGTCAGTGTATCCCCTCTATCATGCTGCTCTCCCTTTATGTTACCATCCTCTCAACTTCCTCTTTCATCCTACATGTCGTTTTTCACCATGGTGACAACATTAAGAGCTTGCTCTTATACGCTACATGGCCTGGTGACAGTTTGCCATAGACTGCTAGGTCAAAAATGAAAATCAGATGGGGTTTTTTTCTCTTTTTCCACTCACGTGTGTCCAATGTGGTTTTCCACATACTTTTGGATCTCACATTATTGTAGAGTGCATTTAGGCTTCTAATATTAATCAAGCTGCAAAAACAAGATGAAGAATAATGGTGGTTTGGCAGCATGACATGCTAATTTGCATAATCAGAGGTGCAGTCAAGTGCAGAAAGCAGCATGAAGACCGTTGTCACAGATTATGCTGTACGCTTGAGCAGGGTGTGGCCTTTATCCAAACATCATAAAAATCCTGTCAAAAGATAATAACGCCTAGCTGACACCTGGGAGGTATTACGTTGCATTTTAATTACATTTACAGGAGCCATGCTTGCCATTTGGGTGTTATATTTAACCTTCATCTTTTGCCTCAATCTGACTCAGGAACTCTGTATCAGAAATTTGGTTCATGCTCTTTTTTTTCTCTCTCTGATAATTTTTTGCTGAGATCATCAAAGCTCAAAGACAAGAAGCAGCTGACTTGGAGGCCCGCATAGCCCGAAATTGAATCACCATCTGATTAAGTCCATTCATGTACAGTTAACTGGAAGTGTCTTTGTTCAGCACTCTCGCACTCCTGACCCCAACTGTGCCTACATTAAATGCAGTGGCATGAAGGTTGACAAAGGAAGTGCAATAATTGTGTGTGTGTGTGTGTGTGTGTGTGTGTGTGTGTGTGTGTGTGTGTGTGTGTCACACTGTGAAGATGCTGTAACAGAACTGTAACAAGGCTCGCTTGCTTTGCCCTGAATTTCCCCTACACAGCTTCTGTGTGACCGACAGTAACTCACATGTTTTACGTGGGTGTGGAAAAATAGCGGCAGATTTGATTGTGATGTGTGATTCATATATGTGTGTTTCCTATAAAACCCTGAACTCCCTCGTCTATTGATTGGTGCAACACTGTACCCCCAATTAAACCGGCGAGGCTGAGGAGTTTGAAGAGTCAAAATAAAGGCAAAATACCCGAGATGAAGATCGGGGAAGGCGAGTCAACAAGAATGACAAAGGAGAGGAAAGAGAAGAAAAATAAAAACTATAGTGTGAAAATGAACACAAATGGATTGTCCTCAGACAGAAAGATGTGGGTATGAAAACGGGAAAGAGAGAGGGAGATCTCTCTAATTGGAGTGGATAGACAGCGAGGCGCATGGCTCCCTCCAGACCATTAGAGAGGCCCGGGTGGAGAGGGTTTGTTCCCAGGAGGAGAGAGCTTGTCTTATGCTCAGCCATGGGGAAGAATCTGGCAGGGACTCTGACGAGTGGAGGGAAGCCAGGGGAGAAGATGGGCCCCATTGTCCTGTCTCTCTGATGAGGAAGAGGGGATACGGGACACTCCTCAAAAGAGAAAGAGAAAGAGATGGTTAAGACAGAACGAGAGACAGTGAAGGATGAAGAAGCAGCGAGGACAGAGAGAGTGTCAAATAAGGCGGCAAGACCGAGACGCAGACAGGATGAGACGAGAGACTAGAGAAGGGGAAGGAAGACGCTCTAAAGTTGTATGAGGAAAAGAAGTCAGGAAGTGAAAGAGAAAGAAGGGAAGAGAAAAAGTGAGGAGAATGGAAACAGGGCAGGAGGGAGAGCTGTGGCGAGAAGGGTGACTAAGGGGGAGGAAGAAAACAGGAAGAGAGTTATAATGCTGCAATCGTCCCCGTTTCCTGTGTCCCTCAAGCCGGCTCTCCTGATTGGTTAGTGAGGGCGCCGTGGGCTAAGTTTACATCAAGGCTCATCCGAGAAAAGAGACAGTTGTGAATAAGAGGATCCTACTTTGATAAGGGTAGTTTGGAAGCAGAAAATGAAAAGATGGGGATTGTGGCGTGCAGCATGCTGAATGATGTCTGTGGCTTTCTAACTGTCAGGATAGAGCTTTTTTCATGTGATACTCGCATATAATATCCAAAAAAGAACAGCTATCATACTTTGGCACCAATCCCGTAGCATCTAACGTGTTAATAAAAAAAAGTTTCCTCTGTTGCTTCATTATTTCCCTCCATAAAGTCAATAGAGTTACTATACTTACTCTGCTGTGGTTTATCAATTTCCTTGTTTGCTTGCACTTTTTAAGAGCAAACACTTAGAGGTTTGCCGGACAATGTGGCTGCAGGGTTTCATGTCTGCCACTGCTGCAACCCACCCGCTTACTCTTCCGGCTGCACGGCTCACATCATTACAACTGTGTCATAGAAGCCGTTAGACCCCACACCTGCTTGTGGTGTTCAGCTGGTACAATTCACTCAATTTGTTGACACAATTTTTGAGTAAAATTTGCGATTCTACCCCTTAGCAACTTTTGCCCCTGGTGTACAAGTCGTTTGAGAATCGCTGCTTTAGGTTAGGGTTAGTCCTTTGCTTTACTGTGTTCTCATCCCTCCTTCTTGTTTCCAGGTTGGTGACAAGGTGATGGTGCTGAATCGCTTTGGGCTGTGGCAGGAAGTGGCGGTGGTGCCGGCAACCCACACCTTCCTCATCCCAGAGGGCATGAGCTTCGAGGAGGCAGCAGCCCTCCCTGTGAACTACATCACTGCCTATATGATGCTGTTTGACTTTGGAAACCTGCGGCCCAACCAGAGCATCCTCATTCATGCTGCTGCAGGTAAGGAGACAAATACAAATACAGAGAAGGATACATAGCACACATAAACCCTTTTAATTTCTGTCAATCTTAGGTTGGAAATGGATGCACTACTCTTTTACGAAGGGTGATTCATTTCATTATATATTGATCAATAATTCATTCACGAAACTAAAGCAAACATTGTCCGACCGTTTACTGTAGTATCTATGAATAACTATCAATTTATTCTGTACTCCTGCAAATGAACCACAAACCACATTTAATCTGTTTCATCTCAGTATGTGCCAGCCCAGAACAGCTATGTAGTTAGCAGTCACACAAATGAACTCGGTATTTTACCACCAGCCTTTTGAGTAGATCTCTAGAGCATCATTTTGAAATCCTCTGAAACAGCTCAACACAAAGATGCAAAGCTTGTGGCCTAAAGGAAACGCCCTTGAATGTTCACAGGACCAGACTTCTTCCTTCTCTGCAACTCCTGTTTATAGATTTCTTTTCTATATGAATTATGGCCGTTGGAGAAAGTCCCACTGTTCATTAGTATGAGATATGGCTCAGTGGTTTGCATTCTCTAGGACTGCACTAATACTGCAGCACCTGCCACCTGGACTCTGAGGTCAAAGTTCAGCGCAAGAGAGTGGGAGGAAGATGGTGATTGAGGGAGTAAAAGCACCTGTTTTTGGGTGTGATGCATCGAGCATGAGAGCATTTGATTTCGCTGTGTTTACACAATCAAGCCAGCTGGAGAGAAGGGGGACAGCATTAGCCAAAAGAAAGGTCCTCTCCCCGTTTCTCCCTCACTATCTGCCGATGTACAGCTTTCACTTTTCCTCTCGTTCCCACTCTGTCTGTGCAGGGGGAGTCAGAAAGGGATCCCTCGGTATTTGGGACACTGTGTAGGCGTAGATGGCTGAGAGAAGTAAGCACATCGTGAAACCGGAGCCTGTTTTCTCTCGGTGAAACCAAAAAAAAATGACAGAGAGCTGTGGGAGATGACCAGGTGGATGTATCCCTTCGTATTAACACGATATAGCACCGAAAAGGAGTTACTTTGTAAGATTATCAGCAAACCATGCTGTTCCCCCAGAGCAGCTAACAGACTCATAGCTGTGGGATTTGTGGTTTAGAGTGGAATCCCAAATGTTTGCGTTCACCATATCATCCGGCTGATGTCACTCATCCTTTTGTGAAGACACATCTCGCCAGAGGTTTTCTGTCCGGAGTATGTTTGCTATAGGAGGAATGCTCTGGAAGTGTGGTGTAAGACACTTTCCCCCACTGGTTTGGTTGAGGCGGCGTCTCTGGTTTCTCTGGGCAGGTTGCCACTCTTGGCTCGCAGCTGTCCGGACATCAGGATTGTAAAAGCACATTACTGAGGCTACGAAAAAAAACATTTGCTTAACAGTCTGCCTCGCTGCACTCTGTCATTCTTTACATGTGTAAATCATTATGATACTCTATGCTCTACGACGCCACTCAATTGACACTTTTAAAGCTTGTTAGGAGCACGATAGTGATACCTTTTGTGGAAAAGGTGCAGTGTGAGAGCTGTGAGAGCTGCTTGGGTCCATGATATTTTCTCAAAAGCTCAAAAGTATCTGCTGTGACAGAAACAGACAGAAAGTAAGATTGTAATTCCATCTGGTTTCTATCTCCCTGCCTTTCAGACAGATTGATGTATTTTTTTATTACTATGAAGGAAGACATGGTGGCATATATTAACACTAAATGCATTCCAATACAGGAACTGGTTATTTTAGCACTATTGTAACATGCTATGAATATTAATTCATCTATTTCATATATTAGTCGATCAACAATCAACAATTCTGATGTTCAACATATCAGTTTGAATGTCTTTGAGGTTTGTCCAACAAAGCAAGGCATTTGAAATCAACACCCTGGTGTCTGAGAAAATTGAATAAGCATTTTTTTTTTTTACAGAATTATGAACTGATTCACCTGAAAAAAAAAATCATGAAAATAAGAGTGAGTTACAGCCCTGCAGTATTGTAGTTTAAGGGCGTGGCTCCCTTTTCCACTACACACATTTTTGAAACTGATCTGGGGTTCTGTCCATCCTCGGTGATTAGACCTTAGATGTTGAGATTACATCTGACTTGAATTCCAGATGTCATTGATTTAACTGTAATGCAAAAATGTGGGTTTCCACAAGTATTTGGAGTTCTTACACACATCTGAATACAGCATGTATTATTGATTGTGAAACAGTGATTTAACAAGTACTCTACTCAACCCCACCCACAGCTACAGTTAACACCCCATTTAACCACACGCATTACTAGTGTATAGTCAAAGGGCTTTACTTCAACTCATCAGTCTGTCTCACAAGACTTTGCAACTGACGATTGCATATGAAGTCCAACTGAACAGCAGTGATTTAGTGTGACAGACATGCCTGCACAATACTGCATTCCTGCTGGATCAGTCCATGTTTTGTAAAGATCAAATAGTGAGCTTTTACATGGGATTAACTGGGCCTATTCGTACAGCAGTGGTAGACAGGAAGCGATTTGTTTTTAACCTAACAGGGTAATCATGATAACCAAACAGCAGCCACAGACATGGTGTTTGAGAAGCAATTATATTCTTCTAGTCCCATAAATCTTTTCATCAAAGCATCTTGCATGATTGAATGCTTGAGGGGTTCATCCTTACTTGTTCGGTCCCACGGTCGCACCCTTTATTCTCATAGTACGGATGTAATCCGTTGATTAAATCACATTAGGAAAATTATCCTACTTTCAATTACATTTAAATTGCTTTGTCACAAAGCCCCCAAAACTTGAAGTAAAACGGATCATTCATTCTGAATTAATAACATTTAATAATATTCATATGATGTTATCTTCACCCGGTTTTTTCAAGATATGTCAAATGGTTCATGGCTTGTGAGCCAAAAGATGTTTGCCTATGAATTTGTTGCTGGTTACACTGAATCAGAAATTAGCTGGTCTTAAATATTACGGGTGCTAAATCTGTACAATGACAGCTCTATATGGCAAATAACCTGTTGAACCTGAGGGCCTTTACAGAGGGATGATGGGTATCCATCCTCTTGCCTTCTTTTTTGTTTCATGTTTGCAGGTAATGCCACGTCCACTCATCTATAAGCTCTCCATAAAGGACACAAGTTCCTCAAAAGTATAGTTGACCTTTACCCATCACGATCAGATGACCAGAGCTGAATGCCTGACTGGTACTTAGACTGGCATGTCTTTATATGTGTGTGTGTGTGTGTGTGTGTGTGTGTGTGTGTGTGTGTGTGTGTGTGTGTGTGTGTGTGTGTGTGTGTGTGTGTGTGTTTGTTAGAGAGAGAGAGAGAGAGAGAGAGAAAGTGTGAATAGTCCTCAGCTGCCTCTCCCATGGGTCCACTCCTGTCCTCTCTCTCCAAACAATAGATCGTTGTATTTCCTCCCATCGTCCTTTCCTCTACCGCACTGCACATCTGCATCCTCCGCCTCCCCCCCCCCAGCCCATAACCTCTGCTCCCTCTGCGTGACCTCACCATATCCGTGCTCGATTCCCCGTCATCGGGGAACGTGTGCACGTTTCTCCTTTTGTTTTCCCTAAGGGACTGGAGGAAGGTGGGGGGATTTCAGTGACATTTGGATGTATCTCGTGGGCCTTCCACTGTGTCCGGTCACCAGCCTTTCCTCTGACCTCTCCCTGAACTGGTCCTGATGTTTATGAACGCTGGCCAGCCACCCCACCACCACACCCACACTACACATTCCTGCATACATATGGGTCTTCACTGCTCCCAATTATGACGTCCACCTCTATTTTATTTACAAGCTCTCAAGTGACTGCAGGCCAACATCAAGCGTCATGCATTGTGTTGTGGATGTGGAATGCATGGTATAAATCAAGTGGTGCGACAGGAGCCTGTGTCATAGATTCAGCTCGTGATCTTGCTTCATGGCCTCAGACACCTACCGCTGTGTGACATTATGGCACAGATGCTGCCAAAGTTTGTGGATTCCAACTGGATCTTCTCATAATGTCGAAAAACATAATCCCTTATTGCATTGTATGTTGCTTTAACCTCCTGTACACACATACCTACATGTATTTCATCATCGCCTCTCTTAAAGCCAAAGTGTGTTTGAGGTTTCTTTGTTAGATTCCACACATTCTGCTGACAATTATTAGACTTTTGATTTTCCCCACCAGCCAATTATGGTACTTTTGCAGCTGGAGTGTTACACTGAGTAATATTTGGTCATACTCGACGTGGGAGCCTTCCAGCTGGTGCAGGTGGGTGCGATATATACCCACGGGAGTGATGAGTGACAGCAGTCACAGCTAAGGAGTTAGGAGTTCGATAAATCAAAATTAACGGTGGATAGCTGCTGGCTCTGGAAGTAATTATTAACATTGTGTATGTTTGTTAATGATAATTTAGGCTTACAATCAGTTTTGATTGTTTTCTGAGAAATTGTGTGTGTGTGTGTGTGTGTGTGTGGGGGGGGGGGGGGGGGGGGTCTAAATACTGTGCTGAAACAAGTAGGAGAACCAAATTCAGGATGCTTCACTTTTGCAATCACATAATATTGTCTATTGCAAAACATGAACAGGACTTAATCTGGGGAAAATATGAATAACTCTGTTAACTCTATTAGCTGTGACTGACAGGGAAGGTGACCATAAACATGAGTGCACCAGAGAGATGTTTAGGTGCAGTGTTGTTCGAAGCATACTGTAGATACTTAAAGTAGAGGAGCAGGTGGTTGGATCTCTTGGGTTTGGTTAACGAGAGCCTCATTCTTGTGAGTATGACTGCAGGCAGATGAGCCCTCGGTGCACTGCATACTTGATTGCAGATGGGATTGAAACATTTTTGGAAGTTGGATGATTGCAAAAAAGTTGTGAGCTAGTAAGTAAAGAAATATAGATTTCTATGTATCTTATATATATATATATATATATATATATATATATAAGATCAAGTGTAGTTACATCTCTCTCTCTTTTATGAACCCATTGTTCCTGGGAGCTGCGATAAAAGTCTGATGCGCCTTGAAAATGGTTTCCTCTCCTCCCAGGCTGTCTGCTAGGGAGGTCTTACCCTAGTTTAGAGAATGCTAATTCAGTCTGACCACTAAGCGGGAGCCTGGGCTGCGTGGTTGAACCGTCTCTGTGTTCCCCGGGCCTGGCATCGCCGGCGGCAGATCAGCTGCACTGATAGAAGAGGGAAACCAGGGCAACCTCCAACCTATCCCACCAATCACATTGCTCGCTTGCACTCTCATCGCTGCAGCCGTTGACAAATGACCCCATCCACCCACCCCCACCCTAACCACGACATACAGTCGCAGGTGTACGTGAAACCTGTGTCGGGACACCTGTTTGGGTGAAACTGAATGAGTCTGCAACAGCTTGTGTTTCATTTTGCAACTGTGTCTGTTTGTTAGCAGAATCCTTACTCAGGAACTCACAGGGACCACCTTCACATAGGGAAAAACAATGCTTTTTTAATTCACTCGTAGTAACTACCAATGAGCTTCCTCTCTGCTGCACGGAGAGAAATGAACCGTCAGAGAGAGCATATTAAACTGCTCTTCAACCCACAGTGCACTTACAAAAAAACTACCAAGGTTACATAATGAAGGGTAATATCTCAAGAGTACACGTTCACAAACATCCAAAGCACAGCTCCTATCACTGTTACAGCACTCTGATCTGAACTTTGTTACAGGGCCGCACACGCAGCAATAAAAAGTAAATTTATATGGTTCAGATTGTTGATTTTGTAACGCGGCCACAGCGAATTTGGGTCCACGTTTATATTTCATTCTTTGTCAGCCGTTGCGGCCGCAGGCTAATGATAGGTTTAAAAAGACAAGGAGTCCTTGAGGAAATGTGGAAATAAATGCAGAAGAAAAACACAAGAAAACAACACATACCTCAGAGACAAGGGACCAGTCATCTGTTTGGTGTTGACAGCAGACATATGGTCACTATCCGTCCCCTGACTAACACCTGAGATCATAGCCTGGCTCACACAATCGAGAAATGCTGTGAAGTGAGATCTTTTTTTTGTTTAATTATTCAGACAAGAAACATGAGCTGTCAATGAGGGATGTATGAATTGGGATGCGGCAGACGTAGTCTCCATCCCATCATTTTTCATAAATCTGAATAACATTTCAGATGTCGCCCCCCCCCCCATCCCCCATGCTTTTGAGCTCTGGGTGTGGAGCAATAACAGTGGCCTCAGTGTCAGTCTGGATTCCACTGTGTTTTGGGGGAAAATTCCTCTTCGCTCCCAACAGTCATGTTATGGAAGCCAAGTGCAAATTGTGCCAAATTGTGAAAAATGTAAGGGTTTAGGGGAAGACAAAACCTCACTGTGTATCCTGTTCCTCCAGAGAGGGAGAAAAACATAATAGATAGGTGGATGCTTTTTGACTTTTCCTAATTTCCAAGTGAAAACAATTCAATTGAATTTTGAGGAGAACAAATGAAATTAGCTGCAGGAATTTGCTTAAGCTGCTTTCTCTTCACCCAAGGAATGGGTAAGTGTTTATGGTCTTTAATCACAGCCCCAACCAAGAGAGATGATTCTAGACTAAAGAAGTAGATGTATAGAGAGAGACTATCCATCAGGAAACCAAGAAAACAATGGGAACTGAAGCACCGGGTTAATGAAAGGTTAACATTTTAAGCTCTGTGCATATTTGTGAAGATTAGCCGATACCAGCAGCTCCTCTCTCCCTTGTGATCTGGATGTATGGATGTGTGTGGCTGTGTGTGTGTGTGTATGTGTAAAGTGGGGAGGGAAGCAGTAAGGGGTTCTTGGCACAGCTCAGCAGTCTTGTGATGGGAGATCAGGAGTTTGTTCTCAAGGGATTCAGAAACAGGCACCTTTTTCCTCCCTGGGAAACTGTTTTTACCCTTTTTTTTTTACCTCAAGATATCTGATTATTTAAAGGGCATTTGGGGGGGGGGGGTAATAGTTTAAGGCCTGATTGGAAAATAATAAATCAGTCTCTGATTTCAGCAGAGGTTGTTTTTCCATTGCTCACTGACTTCATAAAGCAGAAACAGAAGGGGAATTATTGTGTTTATGACAGCAATGTTAGTTAAATATTAATATGCTAGTGTCTGGCTGTAGTATGTGGGATTCATGGAGCCATCATCCTTTTGGACACTTTTTCACACTTGTGTGTGAGGGTTGCACCAGAACAGTTACTATATATATAATATAATGTATGACGTATGAATGTATGACGACAAACATATGTTTGCCATCAAATCACTCTCATATGACCAAAAGGACGAGCAGTCAATGAAACAAAATGGCTCCCTTTCCTCAGTCATCGCCGGTAATTTGGATGAGGTTTCCTTGGCAACACAAACTTGGTTTCTCGCTGAGGACAAGGAGAGATGGTGCTGTTATAACACAGCCTCAACAATACTCACATCCAACAGCAACAGCCGTGATTTTGTTTTTTCCCTCAGTTCTCCCCTCAGTGTCAGCAGGTGTGATTATAGTAGCGCTGTATTCATCTCACATGAACGTAAGATCTTTGATGAGAACCACAGATCAGAAACGGTTTCCGTCTCCACTGATACTGAGGGCAGGGAAGGAGTTGTATTCAAATTATTTGTCTTGCTTTTTTTCATCAAGGGACTATTTTCACTCACAGGACACTTTTTAAAAAAAGGGTTAAAATAAAAGATTCATAAAGAGGATAATGTAACGTGGAGTCTCATCATTACAACTCAGTTCATTGTTTTGGCCAGTGTCAGTGGTGTTTTTATATGATAATACAACTGCAGAGGCTAAACTGCCAGGATGATGTTGCTATTCCACTGGGTCAATTGCTCAAAAATATTTTTATATATAAAGAGATGATAATTCTGATATTCATGTGGTTGAGAATTGTTTGGAATATAGACTTATCAAACATCTTACAGGAAATTAACTAATCAAATAACTGATGTAAATGCATTTTGTGTTGCTTTATTCTCTGGTATCAGATAAGACATGATCTTTACTTGGTCAGGCATAAATGACCTTTATGGATTCCTTTCACTTCAAGTCCTCCAGTCAGCCTCCGTTTCAAACAAGCCACTGCTTATCAGTAACCTATTACTTCTTTCTCTGGCTGCCTTAGTAAACATTGGCTGAGGCATTTACCACAACTATGTACACACTTTCAAATACAGCAAACTCAAACACAGATATACGGAACATCCACTCAAGCGCACAGTCTCGCAGCACTTTGTCTTTAAAAGTTGGGAAAACGTAGGACAATTTTTCAGTGGAAAAAAAACAGTTTTTCAGGTGGCATGGTTAAAAGGATCTGTGTTTATGTAATTTGTGATAGAATGTCATCCAGCTCTCCTATTCCTAACAAAACAGATACCACTGCTACATTTTTATTTTGTCTTGTGGAATTTTGGACAGGTTGTCCTGAATAAGGGAACCAAAAAATGTGTCATTTGAGATACAATGGCTACTTTCTGCAGAGTTATGTGTGTGTCTATGCACATTGTGTGGGTGTCTATACTCCTCAGGCCAGGCTGGGTAATGTGATTGTGTTTAATGCACTCTTTTCATGCCCTTAAGCAAAACACATCTGCGCTGTTATTGACTGCCTTGTTTGGGACAATAAATAATGCAAATCACATTTACCTGCCATAGGAAATACGTGTGGAATGGGAATTCTTGGGTGCCTTTCTGTTCAGCTGAGATTCATTCAGGTCTTGGTGTTGTCTTGAACAGCCAGTTAGGCTTGAATGCTTGTCAGTAGAATATATCACAATTCATGTCCTGAAATGTATGTTTTTTCCACAAAATCAGAACTATTTATTAACCCTGCCCCCTTCCTCTAGGTGGTGTGGGTATTGCAGCCACTCAGCTATGCAACACAGTGAAGGATGTGACTGTATTCGGCACCGCATCCGCTAGCAAGCATGAGACCATCAGCCAGGGTGGAGTCACGCATCCCATCGACTATCGCACCAAGGACTATGTGGAGGAAGTCCGCAAGATCAGCCCAAAAGGTGAGAAACTTCGCCACAAAAGTGCTCTAAGTGTGGAGTTTTTGTGCACTGGGATTGATAATAATGTAAAATAAGTCAACCAAAATAAATATACATGTTTATCATTCATAAGAAAATAAACCATATCAATATATCCCCACTAGCAAAAGCAACACTGTTGATCAGTGTTGAACAACCTGCAGACAGTTGAGATGCTTTATTTTCATACACTTCAGTTTTATTTTTCGTGACACAATTCTCAGCAGATCTGGCTGCCATTTACACGAGAATGACAGCATGTCGGGAGTCAGTTTTCCTCCCAAGCAAACTCATTTCACTAACCAGTGACTGTTTGGATTCTCATCGCCATCAATAATGTATCCTTAGAGCTTCATGGAGATGTGGCTCTGGACTCTGGAGTGAGAAAAATGCTGCTTTTCAACATAATAAAACAGTTTTTATTTTCTTTCACGCACTGCTCCTAGTAGAATGGAGACTGTTATTATGCTTATTTCATAGTCTCCTCTCCAACCCGTCTCTGTTCTTTGTAGCATGGAGGGAGACAGACAGACATTTCAGAGACGGATAGGAAGAGAGCAAGAACTGACACTTTAGACAGAATATATCTAATTAAGCCTGGATCAATGTGCAGCCCTGCACGCTACCTTTCCCTCTGTCTTTGGCTCTCTTGTCAATTCATCTTCACTGTGGTCAAGGCAGAGTCCTGCTGTGAGCCTCCCACAATCAATAGAAGCGGGGCTTAACGGAGCAAGGAGGGGTAGCCCAATTTGAGGAGTCCCCTCTGGCACAAAGGAACATCATTAAGGCAGAGCCGACATGGCCAGACATTAATAAGCCACAGAGAAACCTTCATAGTTACGTTGCCGTTCTTTACCATCTGTTCAGAGGTTGGTTTGTTATTTTCCACCTTGGAATGGACGTTGACGAAGAGACATTCTATCCCTCTTGTCTTATCAGTGACAAGAATGAGAAAACATAAAACAAGTAGGAACCCTGATCTCCTCCTCTTCTCTCTTGGCAAACGTATGGGTTCCTCTTGGTGTAAACATGGCACGACTTGGCTACACTACTCCTAGTGATCTGTGGCATGCGGAGGGGGCTGCTGAGGAGACTCGGCAGGCTGCTCTCGCTGAATTCACACCAGTGATAATAACCCCCTTTTCCCTCTCTTCTGCTCCAGGGATGGACATCATTTTGGACCCTCTCGGAGGATCAGACACCCATAAGGCCTACAACCTGCTGAAGCCTATGGGCAAACTTATCACCTATGGTAAGTAGTAGAAGATCTGAGTGTAGATTAGTTGTTTTAAGTCGAGTGCCAAGTTTGGAGCAGCTCTATTTGAATCCTCAGTGAACACAGCCCCTCCAGGAGTTAATGCGATTAGATTTGGTTAAAAATGTTCCAGGAATGTCGTCCAATTTCACAAGTTTTCCACACAAAATAATCAGATTCAGAGCCACTTTTATGAGCCAAAGTCAAATAAAAATGAAGCCTCAACCTCCACAAGCAAACATCTTGTAACTGTGGTGGAAAGGACTCACGCAGAGATTGCCCCCAGGCTGTACGTGTCCCTCCAACCAAGTTTCTCCAGAATTAAAACATTTTAAGTTACAAGAATTTCATATGCAATGCCTGAACCCAAATATGTGGTTTGATAAAGCTACTACGAGTTATGTGTTGATTTTGGCGGTCCCTGTGGACAAAAGCATTCGTGTTTCCTAGGCCCTTTAAAAAAAAAAAACTCCCATTTTACTGTAATATGGTCTCACAGTCTGTCCTGCCCAGTCCTGGTTCTCTTGTGCCTTTCTTCGCTCTAGCTGGGCCATGAACCAGCTGGGTCTCCAGCAGCAGGGTGGGGTTGGGTCCCAGTGGGAGCAGCAATGCAATGGTCTTCTCCTCGCTGGAGGATGAGCCATTGCCGCCAGGCTTGGATCTTTCCACCTCCCGCAGGAGCTCAGAGGGCAGGTTGAGAGCGGGAGCAGTGCCAGATCTGGCTCTATCTGCGGTGGGCTCGTTGCTGCCGGAGACGAAGGACTCTGGTGGAAATAATTATATCTGATTTTGCGGGGAATCGAACATGACAGGCATTAAGAATAACTTTGGCAATATTCTCACTGATGGTCTTGTTTGCTTATGACGGCCCCCCAGAGTGTTCCTGGAGTGTAACTGTAATAGAGTGTAACAAATGAATAGAGTACGTGAACTAGTCTTGGGTTTCCACACACACAGAATAAAGCTGCTTCCTGGTGGGCAGTGTGACCTCTCTGTTGAGCTCCATGTCCTCAGTGTGCTGTGTGTCATCTGTGGGAAGGCCTTTACGCTTGCTCTGCTGTGATGCCAATCTGGAACCAGCATGCATGCAACAGTGGGTGGGGTCGGCATCCATGAAGAATAGGGCCTCGCCTTTGCAAGCTGCACAAAAACCCACTACCCAGCATGGTGCCCCCACCCTCGCCCATTCATCCCCTCTCATCCCTACAGAACCCGCCACCGGTCCACCCCACCCTAACGGTCCCTCTCTGCTGGTTGCTTCTCTTGCAGCTCGTCAGAAGTATGCATGGTAGAACAATGGCCGTTCTATCCGCATGAAACCTGGAATGTGTCTGAATGTAGCAGGCCGGGTCCCTCTCTTCTCTCAGAGCGTGCTTTGTGTCCCCCGTTTCCCCGGAGAGAGACAGTGATATCATTGGAGGCTATGTGAACACAGATGGAGGGGAGAGAAAGGCTCAAGATGTTTTCAGAGGTGTAGGTGAGAGTGTGAGAGAGGCAGAGCAAAGATAAATGAGGTGAATTATGTAACTGAAAGGTCAGGATTAAGCTTTTATCAAAATTCAGTCCATTATTTTTTGCTCAAGTCAATAACGGTGACACTTAAGATGATCAGAAGAAGGAAAAGTGGAAGCGTATGAGGAAAAGAAAGAACGTGGGAGTGGGGGCAGATGATTTGATAACCTTGAATCGATTAATCATCAGTAAATCAATTATACACAAGGATTTAGAAATGAATCCTCTCTCCCTCCCTCTCATCAGGAACATCTAACATGCTGGCGGGCCAGAAGAAGAACCTGCTCGCCGTGGCCAAGAACTGGTACCATCAGTTCTCCATCCACACGCTCAGCCTAATCCAGGGGAACAAGTCAGTGTGCGGCTTCCACCTGGGCTACTTGGACGGGGAGATGGAGCTCATCACCCAGGCCATGACCACTATCCTGGATCTCTACAAGGAGGGCAAGGTCAAGCCCCGCATTGACTCCACCTGGCACCTTGAGCAGGTTAGTTTCTAACTGTGGTTCTCTTTACGCCTGGAATTCATCTCTATGATAATAACAAAAATACTTCTAACACTATTTTTTCATATAAACTCCGGACAGTGTCCAGAGAATCAGGTGTGGACATTTCCTGTAGTTTTCCTTTCAGAGCCATTTTTTAATTTTTCTGACAATTTCAGCCATCCGAAGTTTCCTTATCTTGTTGTCTTTCAAATCAAACATTTTCATCTGTGTCTTCACGTAAATGACCCCTCTTCTCCTCCTCGGATGTTTCTTTTCTTCCAGTTTCATGCCAGCCTTAATAGAAATGTCATAAACACACCCTCTCATTGGCTGTGAATTCCCCGAACAATGAGCGGCTCTATTCATATATGGGCTCAATCGGACATGGCATGGACTTTGTGCAAGCGAGCCGGCAGGGTGAAGTTCAGTTCAACTGATTTGGATATTTGCGAATCAGGGGCTCATGACACAAGATATTATTCTTATCAGCCACCATCCATTTACAACTGATACAGCTAGTTATCCAGCCACATAAATAGCATATTAATCAAAACATTAATTTGACCTGTGTTTGAACTCCAGCTTTTTAAAGTCTTCTTAGCTTGAATCCATACTAAAATATGTGTTTCTATTAAACAACATTTTTATTGCCTGGCTTTTCGTGTGACTAAATGCATAAATGTGCACCCAGTCTGCATGTCCAGATGATTTATGGGTGCATGTAGAGGACTGACAACAGTCAACCACAACTATGTGAATGCCAGGTATGTTTGTGTGTGAGTTTTGTGGCTCACAGGTTGAATAAGGCTCAACAATCAACAGGCGAAGTTTGTCCACAAAAATCCCTGTCTTCTTCAGCGTAACTCACTCAGCCAGACAGAAACTAACACTGCTAACAGATATGAATAGACAGAGTGTGAAAAACACAGAGAAAGAGGGAGTCAGAGGCTGACATCTTCTGTTGTCAGAGTCGGAGCCGGTCAGTATTTTGGCCTGTGTTACGGTGGCCAGAGAGAAACACCCGCTGTCTTTCTCCGCCATCTGACGCTCTTTCGCTGCCTCTCTATCTGTCCGCTCTTTATGTCAGACTTTCTCTCTGTCTTTAGGTTATTGACTCCCTCTCTGTCTCTCTCCATCTCGCTGTATTTTCTCCTTCTCCGTCCTCTTTTTTTTTTTGCATTTTCTCTCTTGTTGCTATGGCGACATCCTTTAGTCGGTGTGTGCGTGTGTTTTAGGGAGGTGCCCTGATGTATGAGAAAGAGACATGGAAGGAGCGTGGAGTGAAGAAGGTGTATTTTAGTCTGGCTTCAAGCAGTCGGGTGTGGAAAGTTTCAAGCGTATGCATCAAAGATGAAAAGCTGTTCGGCGATGGTTAATCTGATGAATAATCGATTATTTCAAGCCGAGTACAAATGCCGCCATCACATTCATCAATAATCAATAAACATGCTTGGACAATACCTGGAAATTAGCGTTATTGCTGCCCTTTCCTGTGGTGCGTTATCTACTGTACATCTGCACTGATACCAAAGAGGATAATGATCATGTCTGCAGCCACAAATAGCACGCTCCCGATGCCTGGGAGCCAGAGAGGTTGACCGATCATAGAGTGAAGGATGGAGGTGGGTGGAGTCATCTTAGGAGCATCAGTCGCTCTCACTGTGACTTTCATTCACATTGAAGATGATGCTTGAATTCCCGGACTCACCCCTCCCTCCCATCTAGATTCGCCGAGGCGTGTTTCTCATCCGAAGGACACCAGTTGCTCCCTGCGTTCACTCCTCCCCTCCACTTCAAACCCCCACTCTCTCTCTCTCTCTCTCTCTCTCTCTCTCTCTCTCTCTCTCTCTCTCTCTCTCTCTCCCATGTGTCTGAGTCGTCAGGGCCATGTTTTAGCCAGGCTTTAGGTTGCTAGGAGATGGCCGTGTTGCCGTGGCATTGGTCGTTAGGTGGTCTGCCTGCCTCGATGAAGAGGGGGATTGCAGGAAGCAGGGAGGGGGAAGCGATGGAGACAGGAACAGACAGTGGACACAGCTCCGTGGTCGAGGGGAGGGTGGGGTTGGGCGGCCTGTGATGCTGTTCTCATTGTTATGATTTACAGTCATACTAAAATATGTGACTTAAGAAATTGTGCTAGTTTAAAAGAAGAGGTTTCACAATGAACATCGGGTTAGCCACTTAAATTACCTCATTTTTAACCTGCTATATGCTGTGTCCTCGGGATTAACGTGTGATAAACAAGCACATTTAAACGATAGGGTCGCATGTTTCCAAGTATATCTGAAGACAACGCTCACATATGTACATGGTAAATTGGTCACTGTAACTGTTCCTTCTGTCCATTCTGGCTTTGAAGAAATTCATCTTAAAGCACTTTCAATTGTTGCACACATCCAAAAAACATTTAAGGCAGTTGTTGGACCAATAGACGACAGCAATGAAAAACCAAAGGAAGCTCCCTTAAGTGCAGTTTATTACTTAAGGGGGCATTTTAATGTAAAGATGATAGAATGTTCTAATTAAAATAAATGTATTTCTGTAGCATTGGGATATTACATAAAATGATTACTCTCTGCCTCATGTCTGTATTTCTTGCCTACTTAAAATAATAAACATTTCATTGTGTTTAAAATTAATATGTCCTGATATTGAGAATATCTGTTTGCAGTACATTCCCCTCATTTCTTTCCTTTCAGATATCATTTTGTGCATGTGTTTTGCCGCTGCAACAATTTCATTTCCCCCCCCAAAGATTATTAAAGTCTCATCTAAACAAATGTAGTTTCTCATATATTGCATATTATACCGTGATATTTGAGCCTGTCAAATTTGTTTCTAGTCTGTTGTATCAAAACACAAGATTAGAGGCACAGGATGCAAGGAGTTTTGTATTACTATGGAAATGTGTTGGTGGAGGAGAAACTGACTCTGTAAACTGATTACATTTTCTCAATGGCAGGTGCATTTAAAATCTTCCTTGCCTTCTTTAATCTCGCTTTATGTAACTGTCTTTCTCCTTCTGTCCCTCCTTCAGGTGGGCGATGCCATGAGAAAGATGCAGGAGAGGAACAACATTGGCAAAGTGATCCTCAGCACAGAGCCCATGCCCGAGGAGGAGAAGAAGGAGGAGCCCAAGAAGGAGGACAAGAAAGAGGACAAGAAGAAGGATGACAAGAAGAAGGATGACAAGAAGAAAGACGATGGCAAGAAGGAGGAGAAGAAGGACGACAAGAAGAAAGAGGAGCCCAAGAAAGAGGAGAAAAAGGAGGAGGAGAAGAAGGAAGAGCCCAGCAAGGAGGAGAAGTGAGAGGGAGGGATGGATAGTCAAGCAGACCGGCAGGGAGTTTATGTCCTGGGAGCAGGGGGTGGGGTGGTTGGGTGGGGTGGGAGGGTGGGGTGGAGTGAAAGCAAGGATTGGTAAGAGTTAGAAGGATAGATTACAAAATGATCACACCACTGTCGATAGTTCATCTCTTCCACCTCCCCTCCGCCTCACCCACAATCCACAATGACAGTGATTGCTCAGGCCTGGCTCCACCCACCCCCACCCCCACCCATCCCTGTTTCTTTCCTTTATCTCTAAAATAAAATAAAAAAAAAATCAAATCACTTGAGCTAAAGTAAAGATCTCTCTGCCTCATAAGATAATGAAAGCAGTCGCAAAAAAAATTGAAAGATATTTCCTATTGGGAATTGTGGGTACGGTACAGGCTTGGGGCAAATTACTGTTTCTTTGACAACCGTAATCCCTGCTCACACTCCGGCCCCACCCTCGACCCCCATGCCCCTCCGCACCTCAACTCCCACTGTGCTAAATTGTTCTGCTCTGACTTCCACCTGACACCTCTTCTCCCCTCACTGTGCTGAGTCTCCTCCCCCGTCCCCCAACACACACCTCCCATACCACCACCACCACCCCCCAACCCCCAACCCATTCAGCGGCCGGACGCACAGACAGGCACAAAGACAGGCAGATAAACGGAGAACCACACCCACCCACACGTAGCTCTCTTAGTGTCCAACGCTTAGTTATGTCACTGAGGATGAGTCAGAGACGCCTGTGATTGGCTGATGCACCCCAGCTCCCTTGGAGATATTGGCATCATGATTTTGATCATGGTGTTTGATTGCTCAGACAATGGCGTTAATGCTACAAGCCCTATCATTGGCTATTATTTATATGGCCTTTGTGTTGATATAGCTTGTATTAGTGGACAGGGAAACTGCTCCATAATGCATGCATTCCCACCAAATTTCAGCGAAGTTATTATCGTGACGGCAGTTTTGCACTTGCCTGAATATGAATATCCCTCATAATGAGCCTTTCTTTGCAGCGTTGAATAGGGAGGCAGAAATCATTGCTCAGCTTCCTTCTCCTTAGTTACAGATTTTTCTAACTGACCAACTGTTGGCAAGAAGTGTGCAGTGCCAATTAAGAGCGAAATTGTTTCTGTTCAAACAAGCCACAAACACACACACACACACACATACACACACTCTGAATGTAATGAAAGAGGCACTGTCATGCTGAGACAGTGAAGCGTCTGAAATGAGCAAGTTGAGAAGGTGAATATCAGCCCTTTTCCTCGGGATCAGGCTTTCTTCCTCCCTGATCCTCCTCGAGGCATTCCATGGCATTCTGCTCCTTTCACAGCAACCGCTCGCCTGTCGATCACCCTGACCTGAGAGAGGAGAATTCAATTCAAGCTGGCGTCCATACTTCGCCTCCCCTGCTTGTCTCTACTCTACACTCTCTCTCTCCCTCCTCTTTCCATTTCCCTCTCTATGGTCGGCATAGCAACAGGCGTCAGGCTCGTCAGAGAAGGCACTGTGGGCTGTTTCTCTGACTCCCTCTCCCTGTGTGTCTCTCTGTTCTGCCTGTTGACTCGAGTAGTATTCCAACAGGTAACATATTAAGGATTTAAAATGATAAAACGAAGAGGCGGAGCAGTTTTCAAGGTTGCTGGAGTGTAGGACTTCCCAAAAAATTTGTTCAATCCGGTGATATCATGTATTGACAATGTGTGCAATTTGGCAGTGTGCTCTCAAAAAACAGCACACCGCTCCCCCTAATGGCCAGTATGAGTTTTGTCTCACTGGTGTAATGTCATTAAAGTAAATCCTTAGCGTTTCATCATAAATCCTACTGGGTGGACTCCACATCTCGTAGGAGGATATCAACTTCCAACCTTAGACATTTATCGACCTCTCTGCCTGCCTGTCTGTCTGTGAGCCCGGCCTCAGTGTTGAGACTCAGATGGTGACTAGTGACTTTGTAAAAAAAACACAAATGTTTGGAAAAAAAAAATGTTATTGTGTTAGCATGAGTGGCCTCCCTCATGTGCTGTGTGTGGTGTGCCATTGTGTGTGAAGATGTGTGTGTGTCCTCAGGTCGTTTGTCAGGTTTTAAAAGCACCCACCCTACCCTTGCCACATTTCCCCCTCACACTACTCTGCTACAGTGTAATGTAGCTCCAACCGCAACCCTCCCTTCTTACTCTATCTCTCCTGTCTGATAAAAGGCCTGTGTTATGAGGACAGTTGGTATTAGTATTTTGCACTCTGCGCGCTGATCTTAATGCACTTACAGGCATGGCAGTCGCACTCCAGTCCCACGCAGGCCTTGATTCTGCTCCAGTTTTGCAGCCTGTTTTCCCATCATCCACTCCACTTGTATCTGCTGAGGCTCACTGAAAGCACTGGTGGCACACACACACAAACACATGGAAACACAAACCCACAGACACAATCATAACAGTCCCCTCATTTTCAGCTTGCCAGTCCCTGCCCAGGCCAGCTTCTCCTGGGTGGCAGCTAAAATCAAAGCATTCATCCATCCCTGACTGTGAGAAGTAAAATGTTTAGCAGGGCGGAGTGAACTGGGCTTGAGTGCGTCTGCCACGCTGGTGTGGGGAGTGTCCTGTCAGCCTCTGGTTAGTGTTCTGTTCTAATCTGCTGGGCTCCCTTTGTGAACCTGTGGACGGTGCCATGTGAGAAACAAACGCTTCAGTATAAAAAAAAGGGTGTTTTACTTAATATTTTATTTTAATTTACCTTTATATTTCCGTTTGTCTGTTTTGTTATCCAAGGGTTTAAAGTTCGAAGCTCATACTCTTATGTAGGGACCTGCCAACCTGCACTCTCTTTTAAATGTGATGAAGTCTTTTTTGTCGATCCGAACCATGTGTGCCAAATTGTATGTATATTCCTCTGTCAATGCTTTGAATATTAACTGCATAAAAATATGAAGAAAATTCTGTTTTTGGATGCATTTCCATCAACCTTGAAGAAAAGTGAAAATATAAAAGAGCCGTCACAGTGTGTCAGATTTGTATCCCAAAATGCTCGGGTGCTGACTGAATTTTTGCTGCAGTTTACAAAATTTCTAACAAAATTTGTAGTTTTTGATTGGTTGCAGTCTTGCTTAAGCAACTATCGACACTGTGCCTCTCTCCTTGCACACAGTTTACCTCAATCTGAGGCACCTCCCTCCATATTTATGTCCTTTTCACTGCATTCTACCAGTTCTAACATCATATTGACCACAACAGATTGAAGTGATTATGACTATATTATAAGCATCACAGTGAAATGGGACTAGACATGGTGAATTTAAGGTTCAAAGACATATAGATTCACATAAATCCACAAATTTCCTCCAAATCCAGAGTTCCGCAGTATTCCTCTTTATGGACTTCTACTTCTTTTAGGTTGTTTCCAAACGGCTTGTGAAGCAAGTGGGGGAGCAGATGTTTTCACACAGCTGTGCAGAGTTGCCAAGATTGTAACACAGCTGCACAAAACCCCAGCTTATTGGCTGATCATAGCTCAGCTCTGGCCTGCCCCAGACACAACACTTCCGCTTTACAGCTGATCCCAGTTCACTCAAGGATTATTAGAGACGTTCCTCTTTTCCTGTGCTGCATCTGCGGAGCCTCTTGGCCGGCACAACAGTCGTAGTCCAAAATTCCTCTCCATATGGCCCCCTCCCTTCTCTCGCCAAATGCAATCATAGCAAATAAAACATTAGTTTGACATCTGGAATTTGAAATTGCATGCATTCATCGGCATGTGGAAAATCTATTGTAATCTCTTTTTTTCTTTCAACATTTTCCCCTTGGTTCTTTTGTGCTGAGATGCCTTTGAGATGAACTCAATCAGTTGGGCGGGTGACGGCTGCCTGAGAGCACTTCCACCATGGTGAAGCTGCAGTGTAATGCCATCTTGAAATGGTTTCTCAGTCATTCCAGACACTATTGAAAGAGTACTTAGCAACTCAGAGATGGTGAAAAAGAGGAGAAAAACAGTGTTTTAAAGTAAAAAAAATAAACAAATTTTCGGAACAATGGCGTTTTTGATTGGATATTACTAATTAACACTCGTAGTTTTAGGTTTGAAAAGTGCTCCAAGACAATGAGCATAGTATTTCCAACTGCTACTCTTCTGTCTGTCTTGGCTTGTATAGCTGAAGTTCCTCACCGGCCCCTTCCGTTCAGCGTTGAGGTGAATTTCGTTCTGTTTTATATAGTTTCTCAGGTCATTCCAAACAGCAGGTTTCTACAAGAAAACCACTTACTTTTGCATTCACTAACACATAAAATCATTCCATTTCACCGAGTTCACTGCACAAACTGTCACACTATCCATGTTCGATGTAAGCTGTAGTATTCCCAGATAAGCAGTGAGGCTCTGTCAATGGGTTATCCAAATTCACTCATCCACACACTGACAACCCAAACAACCACATCTGCCTGCAGCTATTGTTCCCTTAGCAGTCGTTTTTTTACATCACAGCAACATTGCAGAGATGCTACAGAAGTACAACCTGGCTGGGCTTGTCATGTACAGTACTAGGATGCATGTTTATTTGACCAGTAAAAAGGCATGTGTGTACAGTTCACTGTCTCTTTCCACCATAGTTTAGTGGTCATGTGGCATGGTGTGAGGGAGGGAGGAGAATGCACTTCCAGTCGTATCAAGTTGCCAACTGAAGCCAATCCACTGCCCCTTGTGCCACCTAGCTCCTTGTCCTCACCTTCAGCATGGGCATTGTCATGGCCAGCTGGTTCATTCATGATACACCTTAACCTATCTCTGGGAACGTTTCAGAAACTCACTTCACATGTATCCCACTACACATGTTAGAATTCAGTCACCCCTGGTGATTTTCTACGAGGCATACCCAACAGGTTGATTTCTAAGCTAGTTCTCCTCTACTCTGTCCTTCCTTGTGTTGTTGTTTTGTTTTCCTGGTTGCAAACACTCTTCTCGTCTTTTTGTTTTTTAAACCCTTTGAATTGATGCTGCTTCTGTGCTTGACTCTGGGTTTACTGCGTGGTGCCATGTTGTCCACATGGCCTCTAGAGCTTGTAACGCTTCAGTGTGTAATGTTACCATATGCCTTACATGTTTTCCAGGACTAATAAAAAAAAAGCATAACAAAATGTCAGGAGATGTGCTTTTTTTTATTTCTGTGCCCATAATGAACAGAAGCAAGATGTTTACAAATATAATTTTACTTCCCAATATTCTACAGTTATGACCCCAAAATCTACACAGGAGGGTACAAAATGGATATCTATACAGTACCGTGCACACTTAACAGAATAGTATGCTTTACAAAATAAAGCTGGAACAAGCTTGGGAATGCTACGTGAAATAACACAAGACAACAGTGGTTGGTCACATTTGTTGTTTGAAAAAATTACAACTCAAATCATCTATTTTGAAGAAAGCAATGGTGGGCAAGTTATAACATTAAAAATCCCCAAATAAGTGCAATTAGAGCGATAGCTATTATCTGAATAAAAAAAAACATTTTTATCTAAAATAAAAAGCTGATACTTATCATTCAAATATAGTGCAGATGGCTCTTATAACAGAGCAATGACAATATAATGGATAAACAGCTTTATAGGTCCTCCAAAGAATAATTTTATTCTTAAGACGTGGCTGGTGGCTCCTCAATACCGTTGGAGGTCAAGACTTCCGACAAGCGAGTCAAGTACTGGGAATCTGGGTAACCGCTCCTGAAAGAGACCAAAAGAAGCCTCTTCAGCTTCGATCCATAGTGTGACCTTTAACTACACAGCTCTATTAGACATTCACACTGGCCTCACTCACCCTGATTTCCCTCCATATAGGGTGGTCTTGTGTGGGATGGAGTCCCAGGTGACCCTGGCCCCTGTGTCTTTGCCTGTCACAGTGAAGGTGAGTCCCTGTCTGAATGCTTCTTCAAGCCTGGGCAGCAGCTTCCTGGCCCTCTGGCAGTCGGGTAGGAAGGCTTCAAACACCCCTCCTTGAAAGGGTTCTCCTGGAGAAGGGTGGTCCTCCTGGTGAGACGGGAAGCAAAGATCACAATCTCTAAATATTATCATGCATAAAAGCAGTCTTCTTATCAAAGCTCTATGTGATACCTTAGCACACACCATTCATAAGAAACAGAATGGTAACCTATGCCCAATGTCACAGTGTAAATGCTTGTCTGTATTATAGGCTTTACACAGAATAATACAGTAAAACATTAGATTACAGTTTTTCATTTACAAAATGAAAGATACAACAGTTATCAGTGAGAATGTGTTTAAAATAAGCCCCTCACCATTTGGATACCATCCGGAATGCAGTAAGTGATCTTGATCGCGGAGTCTTTTTTGTGACCCGGCACGCTGATGTGTAGTTTAGCGTAGGTAATTTTGCCGTGGATGCCGCGCGTCGTCACCTCTGTTTCATGACAAACTCTGCAGTGGACATGCACAGTGTCCAGGCACTTTGAGCACATGGTAGTTCCACACTTTGTTTTCATTGTCGGCATCACACTCTCCCCACACACACAGATGCACCCCTGGCCTCTCGGACCTGATCTGGATTCCTCTGGGGTGTCCTGGATGTCTGTTTGTCTTTGCTGTACACTGTCCTTTTGGGTCCAATGTATGGTTCTCCCTTTCTTATGAAGGGTTGTGTCTTTATCAGTTGTTGAGTTGCCATCATCCACATGCCTCGCACATTCATTTCCTGTTTTAGAGTGGCTGGCAAATGACTCAGTCTTCTGTCCATCCATCTCCACTGTACCAGCAATTTTCACTTTTTCTTTAATGACGGGGTCTTTCCTCACTAACGACTGGCTAACAGATCCATTCACAAGCTCGGCCTCACTTTTCTGGTTTGTTCTCCTTTCAAGGCTACCTTCTGTCCCTGCTTTGTTTGTCTGGCTCTCTGGCATCACATGAGGATAACTGTAAGAGTGCAGACTAGTATTTTGGTCCTCATTCATGGAAAATGTGGATGGACTCCATTTGGAGGTAGAAGGGCCTGAGACGTCGTGTTGTTTAGGTTTTTCAGCTAAATCTCCAGAAAATACTTCCCGCAGTGAAGCACCTACCTGAGAACACAACTCTTCCGGGCCGAGAATAATCAAACTCTTCTTTAAAATCTGCATAGTAATCTTCTTGAACCGGCTATGCACCTCAGCACAACAGGCCTGTAGGGTTTCATCTTCTGTGTCGGCGATTCCCAGCTGTGACAAGCGCAGCTCGTACTGAATGAAGTCTACACTAACCAAATCTACCAGCTTCTGCAAACCCAGCTGACAGGAACTCACTTTGGATGAGTTTGCCCCTCTTAAGGTGACAATCAGATCACCACTACCCTCTGAGCATCTCTCTTTCATCTGTATATCAGATGTCAGGTCTTCCACTCGGGTGCGGTAGGCTTCTTTTATGTAGTTCCACATCATAATGGTAGCTGTAATCTCTGCATTATAGACTTCCCTTTTGTCCCTCCCAGTTTGGTTACTGAAGCTAGAGGACCTGCCCCTGGATCTGACTGTGGACTTACCAGAGTTGTCTTGACTCTTCTGACTCATAACTTGGGCCTTCTGCAGAGGTGTTCCTGAAAAACTACTGGCTCGCTTCAAGGTGGATCCAGACTCTGCAGGTGGAAATAGATTATTCCCTGACAAGCTGGACTGAGTTGTGCTAAGGGGGGATGTTGTACTCTTGGGTCGAGTATCAATTGGACGTGCTTTCGAAGAGGTTTTATTCTGCATAGAAGCAGTCGAAGGCAAAGCATCTCCACTCTTACGCAAGATGTCCCCTCCAGTCTTTTGGACTGATGGTCTGGAGGCACTTTCACCAGCAAACCCTGCTGTTTCAGTCAGTACATCATGCACTAACGTAAGGTGTGTTTGTCGACTGGGAGATGAAGGTCCTCGTAAGGTGAAGTCAGTTGGTCGACTCCCTAATGCAGCAAGCCCTGAATCCTTAAACCGAGCAGCCAGTTTATACTTTCTGGCCCCTTCAGCTCTCCTCTCATCCTCCTCTGACCTCAGCAGCTGTTCTATCTTGTCCTCCGGAGAATCAACAGTAGAGGACAAGGTGAGGGGGACTCTCTGCTCATCGGCATGGGTTGATGAACCAGAAATATATGGATATCTAATCAGACTGGCTACATCGTCTTTTTTACCCCCCAGTTCACTGGGGTCCAGGAGAAGAAACTGCTTAGCTTCAGACACGTCAAAACTGCTCCCAATAATGTAAATATTGAGGTCATCTTCATTCAGAAGAAGCTTAGGAAATCTGACACTTAAAGTCTCCATCACCCTTTGTTGTCCCCCCCTGAGGGACAGGATGCTCTTAGGGAACTGGTCTCGACGGATCTTGTTCTCGTTCTCCTGGTAAAGCCGACTTATTGCCTTTCTTGCCAACTTAAGGTACTCCTGATCTCGACCACCCTCCCCCGCTCCTGTTGCATCCTGCAAAAACAGAGTGGTCAACCCCTGATTCGTCATATCCACCACATCAACGCCATACTGACTAAGGATATGCTGGTATTCCTTCCGGCAGTGTTTTTGGAGATACTGGAACATGTCTGCATCTACAATTAGTGAGAAATCCTCCTCTGCTGTGGTAGGATGCCCAGGAGGCCACAGAGCTGCACCTTCTGTCTGGCCAGTATGTTCCAACCCATAACCACCAGGTGTCAGGTCTCTTTGGGAGCTGGAGTTGTACTCATCAGAAGGCCTGCCAATGTGAACTTTCTCTTGTTGCTCTCTTTGCGATTTCCGGCTCTTTTCCTCACTACACTTCTGCTTTATCTGAACGGACCCGGAGCCACTGGTGGCAGGTTGACATGAGTCTTTGTTTTCTGCTGATTGTGGGCATTCAGGATTGCCAAATAGTTGTGCCAAAGCAGCCTGGACTTTGGAATAGGGGCCATTCAGTGTACATATTTCCTCAGTAGCATCATAGTTTATCTGGATATCAGGGTGACTCTTATGAAGGCTTGTCACTGCCGTTATTCCCCCAGGAAGCTGGCTATGGTCGACGATTGCTGATAAACTTAAGATGACCTATAATGATGGAAGAAGAGAGACAACAAACGTGTCCATGGAGTTTTACTGTGAATGTTATATTTGCTGACATACATTCCAATATTTAGCTTAAGTTTACCTTGTCTGGGTCCAGGCTTTCATGGTGCTCAGTGGCAATTACTTTATATTTCTTCCCATCCACTTCCAGAATGTGCTGGCTGTGTTGAATAACTCTGCGTGCCACTGTGTGAGAGGGGTCACCAGACAGAAATCAATCTCAGGTTGTGAGGCATCCTGACTAAGCGCTTTAACATTGGCTACTCCATTGACATTGCAAGTCAACATTCCAGTTTAGTGTGAATCACTGGTGACAGCTGACTGAGTGAAATACGTTACTAATCCTTTGCCAATTACTGCAGTTCCATTTTGAGTCTTTAAAGTGAAAGTTAATGAAGCGTTTGATATTGTATTGTGGGACCCAAGCAATGGAGATAATATAGTTAATATTATATTCCCACCAACGTGTCTCTGTAATGGAATCAAGAAGTCTGAAAATGACCCCTCCCCTACACTTCATATGCGCCGACATGCACACACGCTGACCCTACTGACCTCCACTGTCTTCGAAGGTGATGAGGGCAGAGACGGGCGTTGCCTTGACGATAGTGACAGAGTCTATTTCCCCTCCTCCATTCCTGGCTCTCAAGAAGTGAATGAACAGCTTGTCTTTCAGCCTGTCATCCTCGATGTCTGTGGGCAGACCACTCACCGTCACAGTCCTGCCTGACTCTGCCATCTGCTGGGAAACAAAAAAACAAAATCACTGCTATGAAGAAAAACTATTCTAAGAGCGACTGGAAGACGGCAACACAAAAATATCATGATTCTGCAGAAAAGGTGAGCGCTGAACAGGATAATCACAAAACCCCAACACACAAGACCCCTTCATGGAGCTGTTCATGTTAAACCATTCAAAGACCCCACCCTTGCAAAGGGAAAGGGGGATATATTTGATAATATAACGCCCTCTATCGGGGGTTACTAGGAAACTACATCAACGTAACTCAAAAACGTCCATTTCAAATGACATCGCAATTGATCCGTTATTGAAATTGTGAGCAAATTCCTATCACAAATGTTATTTTCAAACGAAAACATAATTCGCCCCCTTTTAGTAGAAATCCCCTCGAGCCATATGAATATAAATGTGAAAATGGTAAAATATCAGATTGCGAGAGATGAAGTGAAATAACTTTATTATCGCTCCGTTTCCACCTACAGTTGGCTGCTGTCGTGTTGGCAACTAATTGACAAAGAATAATCTGCTCCAAAAACGAGCATATATATATAGCCTATGAACTAGATGTTGCTTGGCACATATAAACACAATAGATATTATTTATTGTTAATTACTATCATAAAATGTTGGATTCTAAACTATTTTTGCTCTAACTTGCAGCCATAAAGCAACATTAGAGCCACATGTGGAGTGTTTATGGCTACAGGCTGTCAAAACCGTATGTTGAAGTGAGCAGGGACGCCACATTCGCAGGGCTGAGAGTCAAGGAAGTGGAAAAGAAATCAGACATATCTTCCTTATCGCACGATCGACGGGTCTTCTGTGTGGAACCGACGCATTTACAATCTGTCACGGATTATCTTTGATATATTTAAGATTCGTAACGATTACTGACCTTGCAAATGTTTAGCGATGGTTTCTCGCTGTCGTTCAAAGACCGTCACACTTTTCAACCCATGGAGGAAAAGTGAAACTAAACCAATGTGTGATCTGTCGTGTTCACTCGAGGGGGCGACCAAGTGCTGTCTAAAGACCGTCTGTATTTCACAGTGCACTGTGTTTCCTTTCCTTTGGATCATCTCGTGAACCCCTCAGATGTATGATGTGATCTTTTAGAGCGACCTGAATTAACAGTCTGATAATTTCATGCGTAATAATTCACGTTATACTTTTACTTTCAATGTTATGAGTACTTCTGTACTTTTACTTAAGTGGGATTTTGATTACATTTGTAACATTTTTTGTAACATTTGTCCATCGTCAACCGCTTGTTAAGGGTAAAAATAACTAATTCACAATAGCCGATTTTAGCCGTCTTGACCTTTATAAATACATGTTTGCAGTCAGTCTTATTAACTTATTAACTTCAAAGAAATATAAAACAACAACAAATATAATCACAGTATGTATGATGTAGGCCTCGATTAAAAAAAATCACACAAACTGCAAAGACCAATATTTTATATGTCACAGACATAATCACAGACATGATATTGTGCAAATATGGGAAGCAAGGTGGGAACGCTAAAACGTTTGCATCCTCTTGAATTGAAAGTCACACTGGGATTTTAAGATTTCTGTATCTAAAGAACCTCATCTGAGGTCGGTCCACATCCTAAAAGAAAACAATAGGTGGCAGTAATGCGTCATTACTTTAAAAGCCTACTTACAATAAGCCGGAGAAGAAGAGGGCAGCCTTCTGTCCAATCAGAGGCTTCGTTGCAACATGCTTTGCGCAGGCGCTGTAGAGCAGATATTTCATGTGTAGTACGTCGTGTCTGGTGGAGGTCATAGACATCTGAGCTAAACTAAGGTGAGTTTAGTGTGTTGATGGTTGCGACCCTGATTATACGTAATTGTAAAGCCTTATGTCTGTATAGCGATTATTACAACGTTTCATTTATAGTCTATACATGACGTTGTATCATAGTGTTTATGATTATGATCAGCGAGAGATAACGTGCGCACATTCACCCGGCGTGACTTTTCTTAAACACGCTTTGTTGCAACGTTTGTATTTACGTATCTCACATTATATATTGGTAATGTCTTACACGATGTAAACTGATAGATACCTTAGTTGGTCTTGTCGGTGTGCCAGCTCTCTCGGTACACAGTCGACAAGCTAACGCTAGCTAGTGAGCTAAATTAGCTAACACTGACAGCCTTGGCATCTCTCAGGCCAAGGCCAACTATTACTGCATTGAAGGGCTTTATACTGGCTTTATGAACACGGCCACAAACGGTGATGTTGGTGATGTGTACTAATCTTATCAACTCTTGTCTTATTTCCGCTGCTAGTTGGAATTGCTGTCATGGCCAAGCTGTTCGAGTCTATTGGGAAGTTGGGGCTGGCCCTCGCCATTGGTGGAGGGGTTGTGAACTCTGCCCTTTTCAATGGTGAGTGCTGGTCAATTGGACATCTAACAACACATTACTGATTATTTTCAACGTGGGACAGTTTACCGTGGGTTTTTTTATTTATTTATTTAACCATTCCCCACATGCTAGTCATATGCCCTTGATGTGAATACTGCAGCATTCAGTCAAGATCTCTGAGCAATCATAAAGTATTTAATAACACTACGGACCCATTGAGTGATTCAAATGTTAGTACAGTTGTTTTTAAGATGTAAAACTAATTCCAATGCATCCCCACTGATGCACTGCATCTTCAGTAATTTGATAACACATAGGGAAATAATGCAAATTAGGAAATTGCCTATACATAACGTTGAGAAATGTATTGCAAATGCCAGAAAAAAGAAGAAATACTTTGTCATTGACATTCGCCTGTGATGTTTGCAATATAGCCAACTGTTTATTTTGGCTTTACATTTCTGATTGCATAATATTATTTAATCATATATTCACCCCTGAATACTTAAATTGTGACGTAGCACAATTTGCAGTGTTTCTTTCCATTGTAATAATTGTATTTTCATTGCGTTTCTTACTGCTGAACTGTGTTCTTTGTGTTGTCAATTGATTGATGTATGTTTTTCCTAAAATATGTATGTAATAAACCCAATAAGCTCTGTAATGTGTATGATATGATCCAATCAGGCCTTTCAGAGGTTAAGAAAAACATTGCTCTAGATGAAAAAAGTTTATCAATTAAACTTGTCACACCTACAAATCTGCACGCCAGAGAGACTAACAATACATCTTTCTACAGTTGATGCAGGCCACCAGGCTGTGATATTTGACAGGTTCAGAGGAGTGCAAGAGGCTGTTGTTGGTGAAGGTACCCACTTCCTCATTCCATGGGTTCAGAAGCCTATCGTCTTTGATTGTCGTTCCCGTCCACGCAACGTGCCTGTCATCACAGGCAGCAAAGGTACATCAGTCATCTCCTAAAACACTGATGTTGTCCTCACTTTTGTTCAGAAACACTCTCAAACAACATACAGTATAACACTTTGTCCACAAACTCTAAACATAACCTAAGAATAGAACGTGTTTCATCTATAACAGGCTAATATGTGTAGTAAGAGTTACTTTAATCACCCACCCCTCCACAGATCTGCAGAATGTCAACATCACATTGCGTATCCTCTTCCGGCCGGTGACCACACAGCTTCCACGCATCTTCACCAGTATTGGTGAGGACTATGATGAGAGGGTGCTACCATCCATCACCACAGAGGTCTTGAAGGCTGTAGTGGTGAGTATCAGTCAAAGATAGTTACAGACAGTTTTTGTTATGAGCGAGTTGATAAACCGACTCTTGTGTGTAATTCTTTTTTCACAGGCTCGGTTTGATGCCGGTGAGCTCATCACCCAGAGAGAGCTTGTGTCTCGGCAGGTCAGTGAGGACCTCACAGAACGAGCCAACACCTTCGGCCTTATCTTGGATGACGTTTCACTGGTATGAAACTGCTGGCAAATTTTGCAACATTGTCAATGTTATCTTTTCAGCTGGATTTTAACTTGAGGGGGGGAACAATTGCATTGTGTTCTTTCAGACACACTTGACCTTTGGCAAGGAATTCACAGAGGCTGTTGAGATGAAGCAAGTGGCCCAGCAGGAGGCTGAAAGGGCCCGCTTTGTTGTAGAAAAGGTATTGTTTTTAAACACACCCTATTCTATCTCTGTATTCTGAAATGTGTATGCAGTCTATGGGGAAAAGGTGACTGGTTGAATTACAGTCAATATGAATTAAGGCAGCTCACAAAATTGTTTTATCCTTTTAGGCAGAGCAACAGAAACAAGCTGCCATCATCTCAGCAGAGGGAGATTCTCAGGCTGCCTTGCTCATCGCCAACTCTCTGATGGAGGCTGGTGATGGACTGGTAGAGCTACGAAAGCTGGAAGCAGCCGAGGATATTGCTTTCCAGCTCTCCCGATCACGCAATGTCACTTACCTGCCATCAGGACAGGGCACATTGCTCCAGTTGCCCCAGTGATAATATCTCACCATATAGCCAGCCCACTTGCTGTCACCAGCCATTACAAGGGCCATGGAAGGGGTGGTTGGAGGATTCAATAAAGGACTCTCAACTTCACACGCACATTCCTCTCACTCTTTCTCTAACCAACTCTGGACTGTGCTCTGCTTATGGCAGAATAGTGGGAGACAAAGTGAGAGGTCTGCGATGGATACATTTATGAAGTCCACCCATATGTCAGGAAGTGTAGGGTAATCTACGTATAGTATTTGCTTTGGGGGGAAATGACAATGCAGTTAATTCTCTAAAGATTTGTCAACATTTTTTTTCAGTGGACTGCATGTGTGGAAAGGAACATGGGGATTTTAACATCAAGGGAAAACAGTTTGTGATCTCTTTGAAATATACGATGATATACCATGAAAGATAAATGCCACTGCTCTGTTGTATGTGCTGGAACCTTCATCAAATTGTGTAACCACGTATCTTCAGATCTGTGTTGAAAGGATCTCTTTGATTCACTTGACTAGAGATGGTGTATTCATTGGACTAAAATTCTCTTTGTTCTGATTTGCAATTAAAATATGTGGAATATATCTGCTTTCTAGCAAATTATTTCTTCATGAATAATATTGCTTGCCCCCAAATAATTAAAACGTGCCTGTCAGATAGTAGAGAATGACTGCCCATTCCTGAAAGTTATCGCTGTGTGTTTAGTTTGCGTGGAGAACGTGTACACCCCATGTTTCAGAAATGGCTCAACTTAATAAAATTGTCTTTCTACCTCCCAGTGGTCACTCATTGTTCAAGGCCTCGGGGATGAATGTACATCATTCTCTATTGAGTAATGATCATAATAATCATGAGTGATTATTACCAATTCATAATTGCATCCCCATCAAAAAAAAGAAAACTGCAGAAGCTCTTTATTACTTCTTTGATAGAATATTTTGTATGACATTTGTAGCTTTGGTGACGAAAACAAAGTTTAGGTTAAGTGATTTTATTTTATTTTTTAACAACTATTTTGTGAAGAAATTCAAACCTATGCAACTAATGGTGTTTTCCTGGTATTTGGATAAAGTCATTGCGTTGGACATGTAAAGAAGGAATGGTTTAGATTAAGATGATGGCATTTTAGATATGATTTATAAAGACCCTCCATTTTTTAAAATGATCCCATGCATTGACGTTCATGTTATCTTTTGGGAAGATGTATAGTTCCTGGGAGTTTCCGTAGAGACATGGAACCATAAAACAATTTACCGGTGTAAGCCAAAACACACAGTTAAAAAACATAAAATTCATACAACGGACTAGGTATGGTATTAAAGATGGTAAAAATAGCTTAAATTCATTACACATAAGGATTTTCCTTTGAGAGGATGAAACGGCCCTCAGGGTCTTCTCATTATTATTTCATCAATCAAGGATTTCAGCTCAGCGCGTGTGCGCGCGCCGTACCCTGTCTGTCTGGTTTGGAGGGGAGACGAAATGAATCCAGACACTGCCGCGCGCCTGCCCAGACAGCGGCCTGAATACCGAGGATGAGCGCGGGACGGCGGTGGTACGCGCGAGAGCTTGGCCGGGCCACGTAGCGGGGCTGAAGACACCGGTGCGCAGGTAACTCTGCAGCCCGCACCGCACGTCAACAAACAATCTCCCGCACATTTTGCACGAAAAGACCACAGGCCTTTCTAAATGCACATCCGCGAATGTGGAGGGAGAGCGAGCGAGAGAAGTGCGCGTGAAACCCCGAATCTGTGCAACTCTGATTGCACGAAAGCAAGAGGGAGGTCGCTCTCGACGGAGGTAAGCCAGCAAACCGACAACAAAATGTGTCTTTATAACGTGATTTATATGCGCTTATATGTGTGACACGCGTGGCAGCTGCCTGGGAAAAGGCACACAGGTCACCGGTAGTCGGTGGCCGCAGCTACCGGGAGAATCGTCCGTGAGCTCGGCTAGCGCTGACTTTGTGACAGTGTCGAGTTGAGTGGGTTTGATCAGTACAGCGGTCGGGGCTTGTTAGGAAAGCGGCGCCTTTCATTTTGCACGTCAAGAACGACACGTTAACAACAAAGCGTGGCATCGGCTTTTCGTTTAGCTTCATGTGGGTCCGATAGCTGTGGTGCTTCCCCCTTCAGAGTGCGGTATCGAAATCAAGTTTAACGTTGATGCTAAATATCAGACATTAATGCTAGCTTCAAGCTAACTAGCCCCGATATGGGCGGTTTTGGGTTAAAAAAAAGTGAAAGTCCATCTGTAGTTAGCTAATGCATGTCAGCCTATTACACGCATTTAGGTGTTATAGCGTTTATAAGGTAATGTGATTGGGTTTTATTTTAGGTTGAGTATCATTTAACTAAACTGAAAATATAATGGGTACACATTGAGCTAATGTAGCCAAGTTAGCTTGTCATGTGTGTGTATGCACTGTGCAGGTTCGTACCTATGGAGTATTGCTAGCTAGCTAAGTAGCCTAAGTTGACCAGGCCTGCACAGTGTGACTGCTGTTCGCTGTACAGTGTTGCCTTTTTTGTTGTAACCCCTTCTTTGCTTCAAACGCACAACTACGTTACTCCAAGTGTCCCAGTTGAAAAGATTGATCCTAGCAGGCTGTCGCCAGAAACATGAATGATCTGCTGCACTTATATCTCGTCACTCTAAAAAAAAAAAAGATAGACCATAGTTGGTTGCGCACTTTGTAACCTCGTTCGTCAGAAATAACAAGCTTGTTGGACCCAATCTTGTTTGTATATAAATCATGTTTCCAAATAATATTGTATACAAGAGATCCATGTTATCTTTCCCCTATTTAGAATAGTTATCCCAGTTGGGAATATCAGACTTGGCAGGGGTCTCTCTCTCTCTCTCTCTCTCTCTCTCTCTCTGTCTCTGTCTCTGTCTCTGTCTCTGTCTCTGTCTCTCTCTCTCTCTCTCTCTCTCTCTCTCTCTAGTGATGGAAATAAATAAACTTGGTTCTGGAGAACTTGGGGCTGAGATACCACTCTTTTGATTTGATACCGGATGATTTATACCGGACCAAAGACACTATGTAGCCTACTGCTCTATGACCTGATTATGGACTTGAGGGCCAAATACTTGCAGAGACATGGAGCACCCCTGCAGTGCACCACACAGTGAGCTGGTTAAGGTCTTATGAGTTTGGACAGAGTGAGGAATGTGAACCTTCACATGGTCTTCTACAAGCTGCGAATAGGAAAGCTCATTAAAGTCTAGACTTTAGAGGGAGCATGGATTTGAGCAGCACTGCTGCATAATAAGAGGTAAACGTGACAGGTTTCATTTGACTGCTTCAGAGATCCAACCTGATCCGCCATCACAATCCAAGCATTTGTGAACACTTTACAGCAGTCAATTCTGTCGGGTATACAGTACCTTTTGCAGTCAAGCTCACATCCTGCATTCAAATCTTAAGCCACAGGTTGTGGTTTACACTATATTCATTTTTCTTTGTTCCTCATAATGTCTGGTTGATGATGCTTGAGGAAAGTTATAAATTGGTTCTTTTTTAATGAACTTTGATTTCAGATTTGTGTGTACGTTTTTGCTGAGCATTAGTAAAGCTTTGGATTACTTAAATAGGCTGTCAGTGAGGCATTCATTTATGCACTTTTCTCTTTTTTTTGCATCAAGGTGCAAAGTTCATCTTTAAAAGCTGTCCAAATTTTTTTTAAAGCCGTCACTAAGTTTGACCTCCCAATCGAACCATGTCATTGTGAAGACTTAATTACTAGTGATATTCAGTGTTATTCAGAAGTCAGTGTTGTATTTGATTCCCACATCAAAGGACTGCATTATTTCGCTGTGAGTGAAACCCTGAAATGACTCATCATCGATAATGATAAGCCGATGGAAGGATTATATTCTATGGGTTACATAACCACACTGTGTGTTTTGTTTATTTGCAAATGTGCATTTTAGTGGGGAGAGTTTTCAGCAGTGAATTCAGCACTTTTGATTACTTTACTAATGTGGTTGGCAAATTAAATTCTTAAAGTCATTTATATTCTTTCAACCCCTTAAACATGTTTTTTCAATGCATGCACTGAGAAGAGAATAGAACAGGGTGCATGTTAAGGTTCAGGCAGTGGTTTCTCATGCAATTTATATTCCTCTGTTGTCCAGACGCAGGATAATGTATTAGGCTTTATGTCTAAGACAGCCATGTGAGTTGAGTTGCACTGTCAGTGCAGAGCTCGCCCTCCCCTTGTGGTCTTAATGCTCTCAGAGCTGCTGTCCAATTCTCAGAAAGGATCAGAGTCAGTATGTGCAGGAAGACAGGTGTCTCTGTATGTGTGGATAGATATATTCTACATGAATATGTCTATCCACGCATAGAGCTTTTGCTTGTACTTGTACTGGTAGAAGATAGATTCATGTATGCGATAACCATCATAAAAACTAAGGAAACATAATTAAGGTCCATTTACACCTACTTTAATTGTGCATACTTTTTTTAAAGTCTAGTGAAGTAAAGTTACAGGAGAAACAAGAAAATCAGTTTCAGGTTCACAAAGATGGATTATAGCAATTATCTGAGAATTAAACTGACTAGAACTCAACTAGTATAAATAAAAGTATGGCTGTTGTAAACATAAGACAGATACCACAACACACATTTTAGTTGACAAATACCACTTAAGAAAAAGTAATAAAAATATGCTTTTTAATAATTCAATAATCTTAATTGGGCTCATATTGTTTGCTGTAATTGTGTAGCTCTCCACTTATTTATGATCCCCTTTTCAGAATCTCTTGCTCCGTTTTCTGGAACTCTCTACTATAACAAGGAGTCCTCATGGGTCGTGTTTTAATGGGATTTTTGAATATCTTGGCCTATTTCTTTTTTTTTTTTTTTCTTTGTAGACAGAGGAGCGTTTTGTGTTTTAAATAAATTAATCAAAAGATGTTTGTGAAGACAGGAGAGGATGTTTGCCATGCATCTACAAGAAAGGAAATGTGTTTTTTGTTTCTTGCTTAGGGAGGTTTTCTAGTGAACGAACCGCCCTGGTGCACACTCATAGCAAGTAGGGTGTGAGGTTGTTTGAGGTCAACCAACTGGCACCTTAGCGTAGATGTATGCAAAAGTATAGCACATACAAATGCCATAAATGCCAGATTTATTTGATTTTTATACTGACTTTTTAATTTTAACATTCATAAACATGATGATATTACTATGTGTTCCAAACTGCATCGTAGCCTTCATTGAACAGTTGAAATACAGTTTCCTGTGGTTGTATCTGCAATACAAGCTCCTGAGCTGTGGTTACACTATGCTCTCTAACAGTCAATGGGAGGTGTGTGTTTGAAAGTTGGTGCGTATTGCTTAAAAAAATAACGATAATCATATTTTAGGTTCCGCCTTTAAAAGCGCTCAAAGACATGTTACAGGCACAAAAATACAGCAATGTATCAAGACATCATAAAGTCAAACAAATTGGCACAATACAATTAGTGAATACAAAATCCATTCATCCGTTATCTGATATGCTTGTCCTGTTAAGTGGTCGCGGGGGAGCTGCAACTGATCCCAGCTGACATCGGGCAAAGGCAGAGTACACCATGTACAGGTGTCCATCTATCATAGGGTTGACACATAGAGATGCATAGAGACAGACAACCATTCACACTCATATTCACACCTACAGGCATTTTAGAGTCAATTAACCTGTCATGCCTTTGGAATGTGGGAATAAGCAGAGAACCCACACTAACACGGGGAGAACATGCAAACTCCACACAGAAGGGTTCCCCTCTTGCTGTGAGGGGACAGTCCTAACCACGACACCATTGTGCATCAGTGCAAAACTCAGTGTGGATGTAGCCATTACAGTCAGAATCAGACTGTGCCAGTTTACAAAGGTGTGAATACTCTTGCTTTTGAACTTGAATCCACTCACGTGTGTTTGTGAAGGCTGTGGTTTTGACTCCTACACACAAAACTGAAAGATTTGTGGGCAAATGTGGTGCTTAGTGTTGAAAACTTGACGATATGGCTGTAGTTTCAGTTCACAGACTCTAGTGAGAGAAGAGAGTGAAAGAACACATTTTCAAAATCTCATCTATGTTTCCCCTGTTTCTTCCGTTTTGATCTCATAGGAAATGCACTGTAAATGGCTCTTCAAGCAATACACAGAAGTCCTTTCAGCAGTTCCATGTCTGGCCCTCGACTCGTCTTCACCTGCTCTGCCATTTGAAGACACTGGCACCCTGCAGGGCAGCAGCCTTCAGAGAAACTGAATCTGGGATCTATCTACACCTCACATACCAACCCGAGAGGAATTAAGCTTCAAATGTTCAGCATCAAAGACATTGAGCCACTCATTTTGCAGTTTAATTTTTAAGCTTATGGAACAAAACTTGGAACAGATTGTATGTCTTTCCGACTGCATTTCCTGCCTTGGACAACATGGAAGCTTTTTTTTGAGTCAGGTTAAATATCTCTCACCTCATCCCCTCCTTCCTGTCTCTTCAGTAGAAGGAGGGTGGGGGATAGGTGTGGCGTCCCCTACCCTTCCTTGTAGAGTAGGCTAGTCTACCTGAGCACCATAGCATAGCTCCTTTCCATTGCCTCGTGCTCCCACCGACTCCATCTCTCGATTCCCTCTTCATGAAATCCTGGAAGAGCCTCAAGGAAGAGGTCTCTGTCCCTAGCCTCGGCGGGATGTCACAGGAGGAAGGACGGAGGGCTCCGGTGTCCCAGTCCTATTTTCACTCCCCTAACCCAGACCTGGACTTGGCGGGCAAGCTTTATAAGAGGGAGGTCGGTGGTAAGCCGTATTCTGTGTTAGTGGACAATAAAATGGCAGCCAAGACATCCATGGGCGATCAAAAGAGCAGCCAGTTGCCCATTCAACATGTGACCCCGCAGCAGCATCAGCAGTATTTCAGAGAGGGAGGAGCAGGGCAGGATTTGGGGACGCAGGGGTCGCAGGCAGGCCACGACGGCACCTCTGATGACACTGAAGATGATGATGATGATGACGATGAGGAAGAAGAGGATGAGGATGGGGAGGATGAGGGCTTCAAGCGCGAGCAGATCATTGTCGAGGTTAACCTGAACAACCAGACCCTTCATGTATCCAAGGGAGACAACAAAACTGCAGCCACAGCAGATGACTGTGAGAGAGCTGGCAGCGACGACGACGATGACGACGATGAGGAGGAAGAGGAGGAGGACAGCCTCGATGAAGAAGAGGAGGAAGACGACGAGGAAGATGAGATTGAGAGTCGAAGGACGCGGTCAAAGAGGGCCCGTCGCGGTGCTAGTAGCACAGCAGTTCCCAGCCAGCCACGGAGAAAAAGCCTCAGAACAGCTCTGAGCGCGGCCGGTGCTGGAATGACCACCAGGGGCCGGAGGAAACACATGGAGCCCCCCAAGAGCAAGCGCAAGTCAGCCAGATCAGCCCCATCGTCTGCTGGTTCCACAACGTCGGGAGGGAAAGCAGAGGCGGAGGAGAAAGAGATGCTGGCGTGTGAAAAGTGCCCCAGAGTGTTTAACACACGCTGGTACCTGGAGAAGCACATGAATGTCACCCACAGGCGAATGCAAATTTGCGACAAGTGTGGCAAAAAGTTTGTCCTGGAGAGTGAGCTGGCCTTACACCAGCAGACTGACTGTGAGAAGAACATCCAGGTAAGGAAACGTCTCCCGTCTCATATCATATCTCTGTCATTACTCTTGCAAATTTACATTTTATTCTGAATGCTAGAAAAAGTGCGTTTCCTGGGTTCTCCATATTCTTTAATAACATATTTGTATACCTGGATACATTTAACAGCTGCCCAGAACAACTTTTAGATTTATTTTGGGGGCTTTGATGCATAAACTTGTTTTTTTTTTTTCAAGCTTACTTACTTTGTCCAGTAAGTAGTACAGTAAACATTTGAAACATGAAACGTTGAATTTCTTGTTATACTTTCTTCGTAAAACTAGTAATAATGAGATTGTGGTGTATGTGTGAAGTAAAGTAACAAGTTAGTTTTGTTTCTAGGTAAATTAATAAGTGATTTCATTACTAATTTTATGAATGATGTATATTACCCAGTGAATTATTTGTAATATGTAAGCTAGAAAATGAAAACACATTAATTTGAATGGGCTGAAAGGTGAAAGCAGAATGTAGACCTTCTCTTACTGCTAAGAAATGTAGGTCAAATTCATATACTTATCTGACAACATTGAGTGTCAATGGGATCAGCAGGTTCAATTTGGCTCTAAAAAACTAAAAATGCTGATTCATCCCAGAGGATAGGTACTGTATTGTCCCCTTAGAAAAACATCCGGGTGAGGAGTCATTGGCGTGACGATAGAAAAACAGAATAAACAAAACACTAAACCTTTCACATATTGCATAAAGAGCATATCTCCTGCCCCTTCTGGTGTTACCTCCAGGACATTAGTTAGTTAGTTGGGTTAGTTAGTTTGTCTTTTCACCTTTCCCCAGCTGGTCAAACCAGTTGAACCCATACCAAGCTGTGAATATATATCAAATATTAAAAAAAAAAGAAAAGAAATAATGGCACAGAGAACAGGCCTTGGACCGTCTGATTAAAACAATGGAATATCTGTGTAATAAAAGTACAAGTGAGGCTACAAACAGAGCTCCAGGGTTCATGAATGACATGGGAGACAGTGAACACATAGCTGTTTCCCTGGTGCCTCACTAGTTGTATTATGTATGTAGTGGAAAAGAGAAAGATACTGTTGGAAAATTGACTCACGTGATAGCTTGGCAAGCATTTGCCAGAAGGCATATGAGAGATACTAGAAAAAGGTGGAAATCTCTTTGACATGATGAGACCAAAATTAAGCTTTCTGGCCATCACATTGAATATATGGTTATGTTTTTTTTATTTTGGTGGTAGCATGATGCTATGGTGGTTCTTTTTTGCAGTCCAACTGGTTTTATTTTCCAGCAAAACAAAAGCCCCAAACTCAAAGCCAAAGCTCAGGAATGGCCTTAAAATGCAATGTTCCGTCAGTCCGGTCTTGAAACCAGTCGAGAAGTGGTCCGTTTTACAAAGGAAAAGAATATATGCAACACTGATACATAACCCATACAGACATCATTCTGTAATTGCACATGTGCCTAGTGAAAAATGTGCATTTTATAATTTATGCAATTTACTCCCTCTGTATTTAAGTATGTATCCATTGATCAGTGTCTTGTTACACTTTGGATCAGTTTCACAAAACATGTTGTCCAGGTGGGGGTGAATATATGAAGTATTTCTATGATTTATTCAGGAAGCACATCAACAAGCAGAATTATCATTGATGAATTCGCACCTTTTGATTTTCTTCCCATAATGGCATATAAGCTGTTTTTTTCCCCCAGCAGGGGGAGCTGATGTATAATGAAACAGTTGATCCAAATAAGAACCATCTGATAGCCAGCAGGTTTTGGTGCTGATATTGATATTAATCATCAACAATAACCTCAATGTTTTTTTTCTTATTTGTCGTGTCCTTTTAGTGTGTTTCCTGCAACAAGTCTTTTAAGAAGCTGTGGTCACTGCATGAGCACATTAAGATTGTGCATGGCTATGCAGAAAAGAAGTTCTCATGCGAAATCTGTGAGAAGAAGTTCTACACTATGGCTCACGTCCGTAAGCACATGGTTGGTAAGTGAGGGCCTTTTTCTCTTCTTTTTTTCAAATTTCCTGTTGTATGTTCCATACTGGGGGTGTCTCTCGGTTTAATCTGATTTAGCCACAATATAATGTTTTATGTAACAGATATTTTTCATTTTATGTGTAAAATGTGTCACATTTCTTTCTTGAAACCATCAGATAAAACTAATCTGATAAAATAATGTCTTCTTTATTCATACATGTCTATCCTATTTGAAGTATTGATACATTTTCCGATCAGATGAATGCATTCAGTTTTGTTTATTCTCTTTTTCATCTATCCCCCCCAGCTCACACTAAAGACATGCCATTTACCTGTGAGACGTGTGGGAAGTCGTTTAAACGCAGCATGTCTTTAAAAGTTCACTCACTCCAGCATTCTGGAGAGAAGCCCTTCCGTTGTGAGGTAAGACACACACATTGTGGCGCTGTTCAGACATGATATCCTGCATTCTGATAATCTAGATCAAGTTGTAATTCACAATGGAATCCTAATCTCACATGAATTCAAAGGGACCCTTTGTGATCAAATTTTGGGCGTACAGTTCGAGAACAGGACTGCCTCACTCGAGAGGACTAAAACCTCCTCCAAGGCAAAGCTGCCAAAACAGCGTAGGGCTGAGTGATATGGCCTTTTTTTCGTTTCACATTGCTGAAATGATTTACAATTTCAACCTTTCTGTCTCAAAAAACAAGCAAGGTCTACAAAGGAATTATGTTTCTTTCATCACACTTCACTTAAAAACGAGAGAAAAGAGAAAAAGATGCCTCTTGAAGAAAACAAAATTCAAGATATGTTATTTTTTTAATTCTTGGCCAGATTACAGCGAATGTGCGTTTGCATGTTTTCATTCACATCCTCTATAATGGTGGTTGCAATGCCGATACGTCTTTGCTGTTTAGGCAGACTTTACAGTCAGTATTCCTCCTCAAGGTTGCTGAGGAGAGTAGAAGAGACACTTTCTTTTATTAGCCCATGCTGCCATGTTGATCCTCCTGTATTTTACACATTCAGTGCAAGGTGATTTCTCAGTCAAACCTTGTCAAATATGAACATAAAGAGTGTTCGCCAATTAACTGGATCATAATTTAAATGTACTTAATGTTCAGTGTTTCAGGGCTTTAATCGACTTCTCTTATAGGTGCTTTAATCGCGTGTCAAGATTAGTAACGGTTAATTATCTTATCCCTGTCCTTACTCACTTGACAGACGGCCACCAGAGGCCTTTTAATGTCCAACCCCATGAATGGACGGCACACAGGGAACATGTCTGTGTGGGTGGAGCTGCTCTAATTAAATGGTTGAAGTCATCCGACAGTGTAACCTGTGTTTACATGCTCTTTTAGGATGTATGTAATGTATATGCCAGTCTCCCCAGTGGTCTAACTCCGTAGTGCCATATGGAAGCAGAGAGATTTTTCCCCACGTACATTTATTCAGCTAAGTGGTGGCATTGAGATTATAAATATTTTACTTTAGGGAAAGGCCTGACCAGGACAGCCATATAATGCAAACATACAGAGTGCTTACATGCACCAGAATAATCTGGTTAATGTTGGCTAGCTGCACTAACCTAATTTCTTAAATGTTGTGCACATAAATGAGAACTCTGCTCCCTTTATCAGATTATGGGATGAAGAGATATCGTGTTAACACGGCTAGATGTCTGGAGAAACCATGTATGACCATGTTTACAATTATCCTGGGCTGGACTTCCTCACATGCAAAATAATCAAATCAATAAAATTACAACATTTCTTTGAAATGCAGGTTAATGTGTTCCTCAATTTCCTGTCTAACTGTACTAACCTGGAAAACAAGATCACATGATGTACTTCCTAAAATACTAATACATAACTAATACTGATTGTCTTATCAAAGGAAATGTTAAAGGTTAAAGCCATTTTCAAGTTAGCAAGTATTGGAATGAAGAGTATGTAAAAGAGCCTGTGTGTTGACATGTTATGTTATCTGAATGCCTCTGTCCCCCGCTGTAGAACTGTGATGAGCGGTTCCAATACAAGTACCAGCTGCGCTCCCACATGAGCATTCACATCGGACACAAGCAGTTCATGTGCCAGTGGTGTGGCAAAGACTTCAACATGAAACAGTATTTTGATGAGCACATGAAAACACATACAGGTGAGAAATTACACGTTTTTTTGTAGTGAGAAAAACTTAATCAGCTTTTTGTCTGCAGCTACTTTCTAGTTTTAAAGAGTTTTCAACTGCAGAAACTGGGAAGCTTTGTTAGAAATTGTAAACTTAACCTAAAGTATGTAGCAATAGAAGAACTTTGGTACTGCCCATGAACACATCCTTCCAGTTTCCAGTAGTCTAGGAACTTTCAGGCTGGAATCTCCTTAACTTAACCAGCAAACTCAGCTTAGCATTCCTATGTTGGAGACAGACATCTCACCTTTCTGGCACCAATCTTCCCTTTCCATCTCTGCACATTCTTCTGTCTAGCATCTATGGCATTTAACGTCATGCAACAGTGATTACATGGATCTGAATGGTTATAAGGTCTTTGTCTTCTGTCTGTTTGTAAAATCTAAATGCAGATACTTTAAACTCAGAAATGTTTTAAATTACAACTTTTCTAAACAACAATGTTCCTGGGCTCAGTCAGTCTAAAAGCCATATACTCACTAAAAATAGAAATACATGGGATGTTTCCAACATGAACATTATAGTGGCGAGAGCATGAAGACGTTGCCCAGTTTTTGTAATGAGAGGGATGTTTTACATCAAAGAACAGCCTTGCATATATTGGGGGTTATAATGACTACCCAGACACATGCTGTATTACATCCCTCTGGTTTTCTGTCCCTGCGACGTTGCTATTTCAAAGCCAAACTGAGCAGTTCAGCCTGTTAGTCTTTCACTGTTGTGCAGCCTGTCGTGGGTGGAGACGCAGCTCTCCGTTCACCCTCACTGTTCTATTTGTGACGTGTAATTACACTACCCTCTCCTCTCCATGCAGCTACCAACCAATTTAGCCTCCTGCAGAAGGAGACACACCCTGTCATGCCCTGTAATAGGCAGTATGCATGTTGAACTCAGACTCCCAAAGTTTGGTTCGTCGCACACAGATTTTTCACTTTCTTGTGATTTCTTGTGTAATGTAACATTTAGAGAAGACTGGCATATTAGCCACCTTTTTGATATTAATGTGGTTTGAGGGAGCCTCACACATGCCACTGTAATGCATTTAGAGAGCCCTTCAGCAGCCTGTTAATAGATGGCTGCGTGGGTGGTAACGGGCACATTCGGTAGCTTCATGGAGGGAGGTTAATGAGAGCGGCATTCCAATGAAGCTGCTGTGATTCATTTTCACATCTCTTCAAAGACCCCCCTTCAACATGCCAACAAATTAGCATTTTTAAAAGGGAGCTGTCGCTGGTGAAAGCAGAAAAATGTTATGTTGTTTAGAGCTTTAATCATTTGATTAAAGATTTTGATTTCTGCCTAATCTTTTTTTGATAATTTATAGTGTCTGTCTTCCTCACACATTAGTCTTTATTTTCTCCATCTGTGCAGGAGAGAAGCCTTTCATTTGTGAGATCTGTGGGAAGAGCTTCACCAGCCGGCCCAACATGAAGCGCCACCGTCGTACCCACACTGGGGAAAAACCCTACCCCTGCGAGGTGTGCGGCCAGCGCTTCCGCTTCTCAAACATGCTCAAAGCACACAAAGAGAAGTGTTTCAGGGTCACCAGCCCTGTGGTCCTGCAGACCAGCGGCCCACCTGTGCCTGTCCGCATCTTTGCCAACACCTTCTCCTCTTCCTCCATCTCTGGTCCCAGTCCCTCAGCCGCCACCCCGGCCACCACCTCGGCGCCCATGGGCCTCAATCCGACAGGGGGGCCGTTACCTCCGCGAGGCCCCGTGGGACACACGTTCTCCCATGTACAGCTCCACTCAAACCCTTCTCACCATCACCCCCACCCCCCGACAACCCAGCAACACCTCTCAAATGCACCCCAACATGCCCCACCTCACCCCCACCATCACCTGGCCGTGCCCCCGGTCTCTCACCTGCCCCCGCCCCCGGCCCTTTTCAAGAGCGAGCCCTTAAACCACTGTGGGCACGAGGACAGCAGCTTCCTGCACCACATGGCTCCCCCTGACAAGGGCCCCGGAGCCCCACAGCACCACTGAACAGTGCTCCAGCTCCAGAAGCCCACACCAAACCACGCCTTGTTCCTCCTCTTCTCATAGTCCTGCCTCCGTCTCTCAGTCGCAGTGCACCTGATGGAAGGGTGCTCCTATCAAACTGACTTAAATAAGTAAAGTTACACATACTCTCCTGTGTATGTTATTCAGACTTATACACCCTCAGTGCACACATTGTAGTGTAACACCCCTACTTTAATAACCTGGTCAACTGACAATATTTTACTACCATTTTTAGTGAACATTTTCTTAGGAAATCTACACAAAAAAGGTTTCTGTGCAAGTTCTCTATCTTTACATTGACGGGTGTAAAGTTTCTCCTTTTCATCGCAAGCTGCTGATGGGAGGTCGACATATGTATTATCTGAGCTTCGTGGATCATCATGGATTAGTGTCATTCAAGGTTCCTCCTCATGTCAAGTTGACTTACGGTTGCACGTTGATCAGGAATCTGTGCAGTTTATCCCCATGGCAATACTCAACCTGTCCTCCCAGTTGTACTGTGGAGCCTCGGCCCGCAGCGATGTCTGATGAATGTTGTAACTGGTTCTACCGGAGCCTTTCTCTGTCCTAAGGTAAAGGTTGAGGCTTTCTGTCAGAGAGGCAACAGCAGTAGTACAAGATGCAGTGCCATAGGTTTCAATAAGAAGGGCAGAGGAGTTTTTGGAGGGGGATATTGGAAAACAGGTTTTTGTAAATGGTTGAATCTAGACATAGTCTGAGGTCGACATCATGGTTATATGGTGCTTTCCATTCCAGTGCATAACATATTTCTTAATTTTTGCTTTTCCATTTGACTTTCAGAAGTTTAATATTTCAAAATAATGTATTGTGTCAGCCGTGCTTTTCTACAATGGATTTGAGGTTTGATAGATATGTTGTGATCAAGAAACTCAAATTATGCAGGACATGCACCCTCACTCTTACTGAAGCACACACACTCAAAAAAAACAAAGACCATATGGTCACTGATTTACTTACTGTTATCAGTGCAACCTCAGCTTTCAGAACAGTCGGTCAATGGATGCTTTTAGATAACAGATGACTGTCAAATACTGCCACTGTGAGGGGCCACACACATGGCCCCATCAGGATTTACTCCACTTCCCTTCGCTGCTGTCTAAATGATACGGGTTACCATGTGAAAGGTCATTTGACACACACACACATTACACACACCTGGGACCTTTCTCATCACAGTTCTTAACAGGCAATTATGCATATTCCTCTCAGCCTATATTCCACAGTCTGGTTTGGGGCGTTGTGATGTAAAGGCTTGTTTTTTGACTTTCGTCGTACTGATTGATCCACACAGGCAAACGCGTGTCTAAACCTGTTGAATGTTGCCTTGCAGAATGATGGCTGATGACATTTTTTTTTTTTTTTTCTGTTCTTTGATAATTTGCTCAGTTTTAAGCTAATGTAGATATACTGAAAGGAAATGTCAGGATAAAAGGCAGGGGTCATACAACTTCTAATATTTGGAATTCCTGTATAGATAAGCATACATGTGATCAAGTCAGTGTAAGAAATTACATTTATTAATGTAACAGCCGATGGTGTGAATGTTATTTGTTTAAATAAGCATTAAGGGTTGGCAAGTATTTGGCATGAATTTGAGTTGGTGGGTGTTGGCCCTTCAACCGGTCTGATAGCTATCAGATGTGTGTGTGTGTGTGTGTGTACGTGTGTGTGTGTGTGTGTGTGTGTGAGAGAGAGAGAGAGAGACAGCGTGTATAAGTGCATGCATTAGTCTCTGCCAGTTAGTCTGTCTGGTTGTCCCCAGTGCTCTTCTACCAAAAGCTGCTTTTACACAGGGTGCCCCAATATGTGTATTTGGGGATACCTGGGATGGACAATAGCAGTAAATTTAACGTGAACGTGTTTTCTACCACTCGAACGATATTCAGTCTGAAGTGGTTAAGCTCAGTAGTGTAGGATGTCCACATTTTGATTTGAGACCTGCAATTATCCTGCCATTTCTGTGGGTCTTAATACAGCTGCATTATTTGCTTATCAGTCTGTCCCCTTGGGTTCACTGCTGTGCTTCAACATTTTTGCAGTATGAATCTTTGTCTTTTTTTTTTTTTTAAGCCTTTTAATTTGTGTGTATTCTCTGCACTTTACTGCTGCGTGGGTGAGGCACAGGGATGGGAGGGACTGACGATGCATTGTGGAACAGAGTGCAGTTGTGGCTGCATGGGAAAGGGTGGAGGTGATTATTTTTGAGTGGATGTTTTTAGGCAAGGAAAGGAGGAGAATACCGGGTGGAGGCGGTTAGTGTGGAAGGGACCATAGCAAATGAAGGACATGTCTTTTAGTATGCGCCTAAATTAATTTTTTTTAAAGATACAACCTTTTGCTCCAATACGGACCTCCCCTCAAAGTGAAAGCAATGTTCCCACTGCTTTGGCAACTTTACACTAGCCCCTCCAAGCGAAGGCTGACATGCCTTCTTCTGTTAATGTTTGTCCAGAGTTTCACCCAGCCATGTCCTCCTCTGTCTTTCAGTTTGATTCTCCTCCTCCTTTCTTTGTTATATAGAATGCACTTTCTACTAAAATTCTTGGCTAGTTAAGAAAAAAAAATTAACATTGTATATTCTTTAAAGATGTTTTAAAAAAAATCAATATACTTTTTTTCCCCTATGTATTTTTAACCACTTAATGTAGCATTGCGTATTTTATTATTGTATCTGGTACAAAATGTGCAGCTTTATAATGTCCTGGTCTGTCCTTTTTTTGTACGTTATCTGGAGATTGAGGAGAAGTGAAAAAGTTGGGCCTTTTTTGATAATGTACATTTAACTGACTGCTAACTTTCAGAAGTAAAAACAAGTAGCCATGATTATCACACATCTGTGTGCTTCTTTTTACCTTCACTTCTGTGAGTTTACTGTGAACAGTTGGTAGAATTGGCAATCAAGCACAATATTTAAAGGATTTCAATTCAATTCAAATCAATTCAATTTTATTTATAGTGTCAAATCACAACAGAAGTCATCTCAGGACACTTAACACATTGAGCAGGACTAGAATACGCTCAAAATTTCAAGAGTCAACACAATTTCAAATTCCCAACATCACCCAGGGGCAAGCGTTACAGCGACAGTGGCAAGAAAAAACTGCCTTAATAGGCTTTTAGGCAGAAATTTAACAGAAGCTATCAGGGATTGTGAACAACATGTTCCTGATAGCTCAGCTGAAAAGCTTAAATTCCTGCTAACTGTTGCAACAGCATAGACTCGATTTGCCTGAGCACTGTTATTTTAATATTTTAGGGTCAACGGGTTGTTGGCGTTACGCCTGTAGACAAACAAGTCTGCTGGCCGCACATGACACTGAACCTTCAACAGCTGACTTCTGTGCTTTTCAAAGCATTTTATTTGTCCAGGAAAGTCAAATGTTCTCTTTTTCTGTGACCACTTCCTGTTTAGTTATTTCCCCTCAGTGTGCACGTGCAAAAACATTTCTTTTAGTCTTTTTAAAAAGGTTCGTTTTGAAGACGTTTTTGATCAAGAAGAACTGGGAAAGCCTTGCAGTTGTTTTATTGTTTTCACCTTGACCTTCAGTGACCTCAGGCAGCGAATCTCTGGTTAGTTTCATCTGAACCCACATACCTTTTATAGATGAGCAGTGAAAGTGTCATTAAGAGCTTAAACAAATGTAATATACATTTATTGTGCAAAGAATGTCCTTGCAATCGACATTTTCTCTCCTGGGTAGCCATTGTTCCAGCTCAACCAGCTTTATCCATTAAGAGTGTGTCTCCTATAAGAGCTAAGACACTTAAGCGTTGCTGGAAGACCTTCTCCAATGCAGCGTGCCCTCGATCACCATAGGTGGTTTTAAGTGGCGCACCAATGAGTCACATAATGCTGGAAGGTAGCTGAGTTGGTCGATGGCTAGAGAAAACTGTAAGTGACTCAGTGCTGGTGAGTGGGTGGTCAGGTACCGAGGCTCACTTCACAAGCAGAGGAGATAATAACACACCGTCTGTACATCTCCATTCCCATTTGGGTTTGGAAATAGTCAGCCACCCCAGCTGTTAGTCATTATGCCTTGTGGTGTAGAGGAGGGAGGAGGCTGTGTGTCTGTCAGCAGGCAGATAAGGAGATGCGGGCTTCGTGCCGTGCTTTTAAGGCTTGTTCGCTGCTCTGATAGTTGCCGTGCAGTTCATTAATCACTATTTGCAAGCATGTATCTCGACTAACGAAAACATTCTCGCCGCAATGCTAATGTTGCTCTGTAATGGAGAATCCACACTGTGAAAAAAAAAAGTATCTGAAGTAATACATCATCTCACAATCAGACTATATGATACAGCTCTATCCTCATTTCCTCTCACTCCCTAACGATAGAGGTCACAGTTCAAGTATAGGAGCAGAATCACCGTTTTTCATGTACTTCCAGTCACACTTGCCCAAATCCAAATCCGAAAACTGAATTATTAATATTAAAAATAATATTATTAATAATAATAATGAAATATGTCCCTGTGCGTTGTGTTTTCACAGACCCCAGGCTCCAAACTGGGTCAACACCAAACTTAAAAAGTTCCAGAGCTGACTTTGGTCTTAGACTGTTTATTCTCTCCACCTTTTGTAAACACTCCACTGGAAAGTGTGTAAACAAGATTATTAATACTCATGGTGAGCTCAACATACACTTAACACACATAAACTAGTTCTGGGAATGCTGTACGGGAAACAGAATGTTTCCATTCTGTGTTTTTCTCCCCCTCTCTTCTCGAAAGCGTCGTGCTCGCGCACAGCAGACTGCTATTAAATGGGCGGACTCGAAGGCGCGGTCACGTCCACTGCGGCTCCGGTGAGTTTTGACTGTCACATAAAAGCGCGCGTGCCAACAGCCAACCGGCGAAACTCTGTCTCCGCTCTCTGCGACGCCGGATCGGTCCCGACCGACACCGCGGATCAAGCGATCGTCTAATACGGTAATGCTCTTTAAAAAAAAAATGAAATAGTCAGATGACTTTATGTGTGCTTGGCTGCATGCCGGGCTCTCCTCCTCCTCCTCTTCATCCTGCTTTTATTGTTATGAGAAAAGTAGGTTAGTTATCAGTTGGCATGTTACTTTTCAAACTTACATTCCTGATCACGACAGCTGAGTGTTAATGAATTGTGAGATATCCTAAAAATAACCCAACGTGACTTTGATATGTGTTTATAAGCATGTTATTATTTTCCTCTCTCCTAGTGGCTCGTTTGGTCTCACAAGTGTAGGCTACTTTTTATTAAGTTATATAAAGTATCTTACTAATGTGCTTGCTTGGTCGCATGATCTGCATGGAACCCAGGTGTTCACACGGATCCGAATATAATCAAATCCCCTCCTATTCTTGTTAACCCTCTCCTACAGCACGAGTCGCTCAAACTCAGGCCAGGTATTTAGAGGGCTGGTGGATGTTGGCTGCCTCCTCCGGTTTGGTGGATGTTGGCTGCCTCCTCCGGTTTGGTGGCTGGCTGCTTTGCTCTCTCTTAGGATTTGGTCATAGACTTTTTCTAAATTTAGATAATATTCGGCTTATTATGTATTTTCCCGTTATTAAATCTATATTTATTCTGTTTTAACTCCACCCCAACCCCACATTCTTCACCTTTTGATGCATTGGCGTTTCCCAGAGATCCTCGGTAGCCTCCACCTTACTGTGGCCTGCCTTGCGTGGGATGCTGGAGAGTGGGAGGAGAGCAGGAGTGGAGATTTGATGCAACAGTAACAGTAAGCGGTGTTTCATAGTCGGTCATGGGGGATTCGATATTCAACTGCTGTTATGTCCCACCCCGTCCCCCAGGCGAGGGGGAGCCCCGCACGTCCAGACGCTCCGAGACCATGGCCTCCAACTCATCCAGCGTCTCCTCCGACAAGCGCTTCCTCATCTTCTTCGACTTCGACGAGACCATCGTGGATGAGACCAGCGACGACGTGGTGGTGCAGGCCGCGCCGGGCCAGCACCTGCCGGCCTGGCTGAAGGACACCTACCAGCCGGGCCGCTACAACGAGTACATGCAGCGCGTGCTCGCCTACCTGGCGGAGCAGGGCGTCACCGAGAGCGACATCCGCGGCACCATGGAGAAGATCCCGGCCACCCCCGGCATGATCACCCTCTTCCAGTTCCTCCGCACCCGGCCCCCGCAGGACTTCGAGGTGGTGCTGCTGTCCGACGCCAACACCTTCTTCATCGAGTCCTGGCTCCGGCGTGCCGGGGCCCGTCAGCTCTTCCACCGGATCTTCACCAACCCGGCCGTCTTCAACAAGGACGGCCGGCTGGTGCTGCGTCCCTTCCACTCCCACGACTGCATTCGCTGCCCCAACAACATGTGCAAGCAGGTGGTCGTCCGGGACTACGTGGCCCGCAGGACGCAGGAGCGGGGCCGCCCGTACCAGAGGGTCTTCTACGTGGGGGACGGAGCCAACGACTTCTGCCCGACACTCTCCCTCGGGCCCCGGGATGTGGCTTTCCCGCGGCGGGACTTCCCCATGCACCGGCTGATCACGGAGACCCACGAAGCCATGCCCGGGGAGTTCAAGGCCGTCACGGTGCCGTGGTCCACCGGGGAGGATGTGGTGCAGAGGCTGAGGAAGCTGGTGGCAGAGTAGAGGGTCGCACTTAGAGACAGAGAGAGGGGGTATCATTGGGGGGCCAGCTGACACTTTTAGTCATATTCTCAGGTAAAACCAGAAAACCAGGCGAATCTTCAAGGAGGTTACAATAATGAGTCTATCTGACGTCAGGCCTGCACGTGCGGTCCGGAAGTTACTCTCAGGGCCAGTTTATCATCAGCAGGTTAATGATTAATTAAATCAATCAGCAATCAAGTGCTTTGTTATCGAGATGTATAAGTAAGCAACATTTAATGGGACATGGTGCGTTTAAGTGTAAACTGGGTCAGTAGGGAAATCCGAGTAGCAATATTTAAATGTCATGCCAACAATTACTATTTAATAACAAGTGTTTTTATTTATCTGTATTTTTTAAAATATTAAATTATAGTCTCGAAAATTAAATCCAAGTAGAATTGCAATCTGGGCATTTTAAAAGATCTACAAGATGATAAAACCATATTTTTTATCCATGTGTTTCTCACGGAATAGCAATGTATGACAACGCTGTGCAAGAGTGTGTTTTTTTTTTTTTTTTTTTTCTTCTTTTGTATGTTGAACTTGTTTATCAGTCCGTTGTGTCTTTAATGTGTAGGCCCAGCCTACTGAAGAAAATATTAACACCAGCAGGAATAAAGCCATCAACTAAAACTCTGCCTGTGTCTGAATGCATCATCCAACCTCATCAACATCCACGTGAAATAAGTCACATATCCTGCTGATTACATACACTCATCTACCCGTCCATGTTTTATATTCTGATCATCAGTAGACTTGTGTTAAACACTGCTTCACATCTTTGAGATTAGGGGCGAATTTAGTTCTTGGTTACAGACTTTCATATTGAAAGAAACAATAATAGAACAAGCTTTTGAAATCCTATTTAAAAAGTAAAGTTTTTGAAAATGTATAAATCATTAATTTTACATAATTTTTGACATGTATTTAGTAAACCTATCTATCTATCTATCTATCTATCTATCTATCTATCTATCTATCTATCTATCTATCTATCTATCTATCTATCTATCTATCGTTCAGATAGATAAATAAAACACAATAAAACATTTAGCATATACGGAACTGTGGCCGCTGGAGGGCAGTGAAAATTCACTCTACATCCCCAACGGGGGTGAAACGCACTGTGAACGTTGATCTGAAGAAGATAGAAAGCCAGTATTTGCTCGCACGACGCCGCTAAAATCAACATGTTGTATATGATGCACAGCAACTTCGCTTGCGCTTGAAGAGTCGTGTAAATGTCGTGTGCTGATTACATACTCTACAAAGCCTGCTATATTCGGATCATCAGTAGACCTGTTTTAAACACTGATTCACATCTTTGAGATTAGGGGCGAATTTAGTTCTTGGTTACAGACGTTCATAGTGAAAGAGACAATAATAGAACCATACGGAACTGTAGATACGTGCTGTGGCCACTGGAGGGCAGTGAACATTCACTCTAGTTTGCTGTCTGGCTGGCTGGATGGATGGATGAGTAGATGTGTAGATAGAACTACAATAAAAACATAAAACATGAACATAGGACAACATAATATACACTGATCACTGGAGGGCACTGAATGCACACGTTACATATGCATGGTCACAGGTCACATGCAGTTAAGCACTTTTGTTAAATTACTTTTAAATTACATTGCATTTTCTGCCTTGAACTTCGAGTGTTGAAGCGAAGCTAATCAAACGAGAATAACTGCTTTGAGAGGTAGATACCGTGTGGAGTGGTTCGCTTCTAATGTAACATCCCCACCGATAGGGGCGATAGTGAACACTCGCCGCCCTCATGTCAATAGAAGAAGAAAGCCGGAAGTAGTATTTGGTGCGCATGGCGCTACTTGGAAAATTATTTATCTTTTGAATATATACCAAACTTTTATTTCCTTTTGACAAACATCTTTGCTGATCGCATTACAACAGACTACAGGTAAGATAGTTTTGTAGACTGCAAGTCACAGTGTATTGCTGTAAGCTAACGTTAGCTAAATCGCTGAACAACAACGTAACTGAATCGTCGACCCCAAGTCATTCATTTCGTTACTTGTTAGCTTGTTAGCATGCTGTTTTTTTTAGCTTGCTAAAGAAATTGGCAAAACAATAAAGTAGGATTCTTTATACACATCGAAAACGTATCACTCAAGCCGAATTTTTAGTCCGAAGTTTTGTCGACGAAAACCATCTGAAAGCTTGATGAATACACAGCGTTAACAAAACTGGCGGTGCATGATATGCTATGTTCAAAGTTAGCATTGGCGTTCATGGTAACTTACGGCAACGTCAACTCACCGGCTTTCGACAAACAAGCAGTCTTATTTACAATGCCACGCGTATTTTAATTACTAAAGAAAGGGAAACACAATTACGTTATTTGCACATTGACTCACACAGCAGCATTTACCGTAATGTAATCATATTTAGTTATTCATGTTAATGCTAATTTAATGTTAAACGTTTCAAGTAGTATCCTGTTGTAGGGTCTCACATTAGATAAAGATGCTATAGCTATTTTATCTCAATTATGTTTCAGTGAAAATGTTTGAGCTTTCTCTTTTGGAATTAGATAAAATTCATATATTGACTTTCCCCAACCATATAATCCCATTTATAGTCATCCACGCATAATCTCTGTTTTAGTTCTCTACAAGATGGAGGCTGATCTGTATGACGAGTTTGGAAACTACATCGGTCCGGAGCTAGACTCTGATGATGATGAAGATGATCTGGATGCAGAGGACAGAGATGTCGATGAGGTACTCTTCAAAATGAGTGTTAACAGTTATGGCGAGGTACTACTGTAGTTTCTTGATGCAGTGTGTGCACACGTGTCATTGTAATAACCCTCTCCTTGTGCAGGGTGACGAAGAGGAGGAGGATGAGCCCGCTGATGCTGATGAGGATGTCCCTGGTATGGAGGTGGTCCTGCATGAAGACAAGAAGTACTACCCTACAGCAGAGGAGGTTTATGGGCCCGAAGTGGAAACTATTGTCCAAGAGGAAGACACACAACCACTCACAGGTTAGATACAAGGAAGCCTCTATTTGTGGATTTACAATATAGTACATTGTATGGTTAAGTCCACATCATATCACATATTTATAGTGGTATGTGATGGATGCTAATAAGTCCTATGCTTGTGTTTTCTTTTCATTCCAGAGCCCATCATCAAGCCTGTGAAGAACAAGCAGTTCACTCTGATGGAGCAGGAGTTACCTGCCACTGTTTATGATATGGAGTAAGTCATCTTCATGCATATGCACATGATTTCACGTTTATTTTGCCTAAACAATCTGCAGATACAAATGTCCATCCAGCTCCTTAGTGGTACAACAGAGCTCAATCTTGTGTATTTCCTGGTAAATATCTTCCATTAACGTATTATTTCTATTTGTAATATTCCCCCCATCTCTTGGTAGATTCCTTGCAGATCTGATGGATGGTCCTGAGCTAATCCGTAATGTCACCCTGTGTGGTCACCTTCACCATGGAAAGGTTAGAGCCTATGGTTTCCTCTGACTTCTGTTTTCTCTCTTAGCTGTGTATTTCTAGTCAGGGCAGGTTGACTGCTCTGGCCTGGTGAATGTGTTGTCAACATGAACCTCTCTTCACATCAGCATACATTAGATCCACTGCATTCATTTGAAAAGAATACATTTCACATTTTAAGCCGCTTTGCCGTTACTTGGGTTTTTCTTTCTTCCAAAACTATAGTGAAAAACACCAGAATCCAATGCAAGGAGTTGAGTTTTCATTAAAGCAAAACTATGTTTGATGTGTTACCTGCATGCAAAATTAATCAGAGCTCACATGGCCAAATTGCCCCTCCTGAGTTACCATATGACATGCAATGAAGCATTTAACAGAGTGTTATTTTGGACATTAAGAACTTTTTGGGGGGCCTGGCGGGGTTTCTTGTTGGCCTGGTGGCTCACAGGCCTGTGCAATTATAGGGGAAACACTCTTCTGTGGCATTTTGCCAAAGAGGACATGTGTTCCTAAGATGCATAATTTATAGGGTAGGAATGTTTTGGAGCATATGCTAATAACATGGCTGCAGTTTGGACTCATCTGTGACTTATAGAGATCCAATTAATTTGTTTATTCATTTCAGACCTGTTTTGTGGACTGCCTGATTGAGCAGACGCACCCAGAAATCAGGAAGAGAGATGATGTGGATGTGAGTGTCGACTATAATTCATTATTGCAAATTATTACACTTATATCCTGTATATGACAGCAGAAACTAACTTGACTTTTGACCCTTTCAGCTCCGATACACAGACATCCTCTTTACAGAACAGGAGGTGAGTTGTTTTTGAGTGGTTTTGGTGAAGTGTGACATAAAAGCCCCTTTTACACTGCGTTTTCGTTGCAGGAGTATCACTCCTTTTTTCCATCGTTATTGTAAAAGTACAGAGAGGGAAAGGGGTGTCAGCCTGTGTTGACAATGGAGGAAGTCTCAGAGGCGAAACAACCTCAGTGTGAATGAGGAGAAACAGGAAGCCCTAACAGAATCTCTGTAAAAACGCCATTAACACTATATTGTGTCCTAAAATACATCGGGTTACCATATAAGAATGGCAAGGAATTGCAAACATATGAATATGATCCGCAAAAGAATAAAGTTTAATTTGGAGACAGCAGGACCGGGTCAATAGAAATGATCAGAAAATAAACTTTAGGGTGATAAAGCTGTGTTATCCTTGCAGTAAAGGTGATTTTCTATATTGTGCTCTTTCCATAGAGAGGTGTTGGCATCAAGAGCACCCCTGTGACAATGGTCCTGCCAGACTCCAGAGGAAAATCCTACCTTTTCAACATCATGGATACACCAGGTATTTTGCACGGCTGCATGCATCGTTTACTGAATGTATGTTTTGGTGATTTGTGGTAGAAAGTGATGTAAAACCACGTGTCTTCCTCGAAGGTCACGTCAACTTCTCTGACGAGGTTACGTCTAGCATCCGGCTCTCAGACGGTGTTGTCCTCTTCATAGACGCAGCAGAAGGAGTGAGTCACTTATTTTCATGCTAGTCACAATGTTGATGTTTAAATTCTGCCTTCTAGTATCGACTCTAGTTTGGACTGCTTGGCGGAAACATAGCATTAGACCTTTGTGTATCTCTGCCCAGGTGATGCTGAACACAGAGCGTCTGATCAAACATGCCGTTCAGGAGCGTATGGCCATCACCATCTGCATCAACAAGGTGGACCGGCTCATTGGGGAGCTTAAATTGCCTCCCACAGATGCTTATTATAAACTTCGCCACATTGTGGATGAGGTCAATGGTTTGCTCAGGTAAGACTTGAATCCCATAAGGACATAGTGTCTGGAGAGCGTGAATTGCTGTGATGTATTAGTGACCCTTCATGGCTGGTCATATCTCTTCCTTCTCAGCACATACTCCACGGATGAGAACTTGGTGGTGTCTCCTCTCCTTGGAAATGTGTGCTTTGCCAGCTCTCAGTACAGCACCTGTTTCACCCTGGGGTCCTTTGCTAAGATCTACTCAGACACCTACGGTAAGGCTCCTTTCCTCATCTCATGTTTACTGAAGTTAGAGAGGTAATAACTAACTCCTCTTTGTGTTTGCAGGTGACATCAACTATAATGAATTTGCCAAGAGACTTTGGGGAGACATTTATTTCAACCCCAAAACGTGAGTAACTAATTCGAGTTTGAACAGAATACTAATATTTAAAGCTATGGCACCTTCCTATTTTAACACATTCTTATGGTAACCGCCATCATCTCTTTCTTTTTATTCAGTCGCAAATTCTCAAAGAAACCTCCCAGCAGTAACTCTCAGCGCAGCTTTGTGGAATTTGTCCTGGAGCCTCTGTACAAGATCCTCTCACAGGTTGGGAACATTTTGTGTAACAAGGCAAAACGACTAGGTCAATATCTCCAGGCCCCATCGGGCTCTGGCTGAGTTGCAGACCTGTGTAATCCTTACCCAAATCCTCTTTGTGTGTAGGTGGTCGGGGATGTGGATACATCTCTTCCCAGAGTTCTGGATGAGCTGGGGATCCACCTGACTAAAGAGGAACTGAAGTTGAACATCAGACCCTTGCTGAGGCTTGTCTGTAACCGCTTCTTTGGAGAGTTCACTGGTACTGTTTATTTAGTTTTTAGCCATCCTTTTCATTTTGTTTGTATGAGTGTTATATTGATTTAGTCTTGCTGCTTTACTCAATGTATCGGCTCCTTAATGTCATTTTAATCTGATGATAAATGGTCATGATTTGGTAAACATGTATCTTAAATCTTCTCTGCAGGCTTTGTGGACATGTGTGTTCAACACATCCCCTCACCACAGGAGGGCGCTAAGAACAAGATAGAGCACACATACGCTGGAGGTCTGGACTCGGACCTTGGGGAGGCCATGGCAGAGTGCGACCCTGATGTGAGTATAATGGAAGCAGAGCAGGAGTCTCTTGTTTAGTGGCTGGTCCTAATCAGATACGCCAGTTAACTGCAAAGTGCTGCAGTCTGATTCTAATCGAGTCAATAGTTTAATTCCAGCTGTTCTTGCAGATTAAGCCAACAGGCTGTTTTTGTTGCTTGAAATGAGCAAGCTTTTAAATAATACACGCCGGACATTGATCACAGTTGTTCCATTAACAGTCTTACTGCCATTTTCCAAAGCCCTGTTATATTTGTTAGGTAGAAATGTTACAACCCAGTAGTAAGCATTTATGGCCCTATTTTCTGTCGCCATCAGGGTCCTTTGATGTGCCACACCACGAAGATGTACAGCACAGAGGATGGAGTTCAGTTCCATGCATTCGGCAGGGTGCTGAGTGGGACCATTCAGGCCGGTCAGCCCCTCAAGGTTTTAGGAGAGAACTACACACTTGAAGATGAGGAGGACTCCCAGGTCTGCACTGTGGGACGTCTCTGGATTTCAGTTGCCAGGTCAGAAATCAACAGTTGGCATGCCTCCACACAAATGATGACATGTAATTTTATCACAAATAAATAAGGATGTATTTTCACTTCTTTAACTTAACCTGAGGAAATAATTGCATATCCACATCGCTTACTCAATTAGTTATTTCGATGACTACTTTTACTTCTACATGAGTACATTTTATTGCAGTAACTTGAGTACAGTTTTGGCTAATCCGACCTCTGGACTCTAGGATGAACTGATTCGAATGTATTGGTCACCGTGACCTCACAAAACACATTTATGGCCGCAACTCAAGATTTCAAATGCAAATTATAACAATTTCACACAGAAAATGATGAGTCTCACTGTGCCGTCCACATTTTTAGATACCAAATTGAAGTGAACAGAGTGCCTGCTGGCAACTGGGTTCTCATCGAAGGTTGTGATCAGCCAATCGTCAAGACCGCCACAATCACAGAGCCCCGAGGGAACGAAGAGGTGAGACTTAAGAGAGGCGTATCACTGAGATTAGAAGAAAAAACAAAAACCTAATTAGGAATGGCATAGTTGACACTTTTTCTTTCTCATACAGGCTCAAATTTTCAGGCCACTGAAGTTCAACACAGCATCAGTTATAAAGATTGCAGTGGAGCCTGTCAACCCATCAGAGCTACCAAAGATGTTGGACGGATTGAGGAAGGTCAACAAGAGCTATCCGTCTCTCACGACAAAGGTATGTCGCCACACAAATACAGTCTTGGGTGACTAATAGGCTTTCAATACTTGTCAATTTAAATCCCTGTCACACAAGCTGAACTAACTACAAAGTAATAACTGAGATTTCACTGTATATAGTGACACAGCTTCGTAGCCTCATAAAATGTACAATGTGTATTTCTTTCAGGTGGAGGAGTCTGGAGAGCACGTGATCTTGGGGACAGGAGAGCTCTACCTGGACTGTGTCATGCATGACCTGCGCAAGATGTACTCTGAGATTGACATTAAAGTAATTCTTCTCACTACTCACAAAAAAAACAGCTGTAAACCTGAAGATAATATACTTCGAGTGGGCCTTTTTGTTTTCTTTGTGTAATTGTACTCGTCTTTGTCTTCAGGTAGCTGACCCTGTCGTGACTTTCTGTGAAACGGTCGTGGAGACATCGTCACTCAAGTGCTTTGCTGAAACGCCAAACAAGAAGTACGTATCAAACAAATGTATTCTATGCACACAAACAATGACATGAGTGGAATTACAAGAATGTGTACTAGATAATAGATTTGATCAAGTGTCTCGTGGACCCAGAATGAGTGATTGACAGCCGTGTGATGTGATTGACAGGAATAAGATCACAATGATTGCTGAGCCCTTGGAGAAGGGGCTGGCTGAGGACATAGAGAACGAAGTGGTGCAGATCACGTGGAACAGGTAAGAAGATGAAGATGTTGCCATCACGTGCACACACATTGAACTTGTCATCTCTGTATCTGTAGATTTCCATTTCAGTCTGATATAGAAGTAACATTCATTTCTCCTGAGCCATTCTGGCTGATCATTAGTTTTTTATTATTGCTTCAGTTAGCAGGACTAAAGGAGCCAGCATCTAAGAATGATGGTTGCTTCTTGAATTAAATGCTATTATTGAAGAAGGCGGGGACGTGGAAATCAGTCTTTATAGTCTTTATAGAGCCATAGTTAATTGTCTTAAACTGTCAGAACAATATTACTGTAACTGTGTATTTATCCTTCAGTCAGGTTGAAAGGGGCCTTAGAATCTCTTGAGTAAGAAATGCATCATCAATGATCTATTAATTATGATTTATAACTGATAAGTATTTTATTTAAAAATGTACCTAGATGTAGAGCAGAGCATTTCTGTGTTTGATAAATGACAGCCTTCTGTACATTGGGACAAGTGTGTGCTCATTAAAACCCCTCTTCCATATTGATCCGATATCTCACAGTAATTGAATCGTGCACTAACAGCATGCCCGAATTATCTAGCATGTGCGAGTGTGCTGTTCTGCAAGAGCGTGGCTTCCTGTCAGTCTTTGGCTCATCTGTTAGGCCATCTGGACCCAGCGGTGCCAGTGTGGAGTAGCAATGCCAAAGAAGTGACATACTTCACACACCATTAAACGGAACCTTCGCTCTACCCTTCTCTTCCATTAACCCCTCTGCCCCCGATCAACCAATCTCGTTAATGTGCCTGCTGACACAGTGTGCTGACCTCCTTTCATCCAGTTCTGTTTCCTCCTTCCAGGAAGAAGCTGGGAGAGTTTTTCCAGACTAAGTACGACTGGGATCTGCTGGCTGCCAGGTCCATCTGGGCCTTTGGACCAGACACCACGGGACCAAACATCCTTGTAGATGACACGCTGCCCTCTGAGGTAAGTTTTCTATCAGCCAGGCAAGTGAGTCACAGCAAAACAACATCCCAGAGTCCAAAGTGACGTCAGCAATTATCTATTTTATATTTTTAGCGGTTCAAAACTCCAAATATTCAATTCATCAACAGAAGAAGCGGCAATAAATGCAGTTTAGCTTGATAAATACCTCAATCTAGTAATTGCTCATTGAAATTGTAGCTGATTAGTTGATTATCATTTCTAATCAAAAGCCACAAAAGCAAAGACTCCGAATCGAATCAATGAGAAAGTTTACTTCTAAAAGCCAAATAACTTTTAACACAAATTACACACTTTATTATTTATATATTACGATACATGTGATGTTAATCGGGTTAAAGATTACTCAAGGCTACTGAGGTTTTGCTTCATGGCACATCCCATCAGAGAATAACTGTTTTTGGACCTAACCCTTGGTGCCTTTTACTTTTTCTCTGTAGGTGGACAAGGCGCTCCTCGGCTCTGTCAAAGACAGCATCGTTCAGGGCTTCCAGTGGGGCACCAGGGAGGGGCCTCTTTGTGATGAGCGTAAGTTCCCTCCTTTCTTTTTTTACCCCTGAGATGATGGTTTTCAGGATAAATCCTCGTTCTTTGTACTGCCGTTGGGGCTGGAATTTCCTCTTTACCTTCATTATGAGCACTATGCACAGGGGAAATTTATTTTTCCTCATCAGTGTAACGTTACCATAACTCAGTCTTTCTGCTGCCCCCCCAGCCATCAGGAATGTTAAGTTCAAGATCCTGGATGCAGTCATTGCTCAGGAGCCTCTCCACAGAGGAGGAGGCCAGGTCATCCCTACGGCCAGGAGAGTGGTTTACTCTGCTTTCCTCATGGTGAGATCATCATCCCATAGCCTGTTCTTCTCCTCATCTGCCATGAGCTTCATTCTCATCTTCACTTTCTTTAATATTCCATTACTGTGATTACGGTTTGGATTTTGCTGACTTGCATTTATTTAAATTGTACTATGATACCATTTCTGTTTTTTTGGCATCTTTCCTTATCTTTGGTTCTTTCACTGCACTCATCATAAATTCATGGGTCGGCTGTACATGGGGCCACAGTTTCCCCAGGCTTTTGTCCTTCCTCTAATGCATAGTCTCCCTTGTGTTGCAGGCCACTCCAAGGTTGATGGAGCCCTATTACTTTGTGGAAGTTCAGGCTCCAGCTGATTGTGTATCTGCTGTCTACACAGTACTGGCTCGAAGAAGGTTGGTATACTCTTTCTCCTAATATCAAGTATCCACCAAGGCAGAAAAGTAATGCATTATCAATATTTGCTGACATTGAGTTTTTAAAAGTGTGTTTTTCATTTAACAGGGGTCATGTCACTCAGGATGCACCGATTCCAGGGTCTCCTCTCTACACCATTAAGGCTTTCATCCCTGCCATTGACTCCTTTGGCTTTGAGACAGACCTTCGCACACATACACAGGGACAGGCCTTTGCTTTGTCTGTGTTCCACCACTGGCAGGTAAACGAACCAGCTTTCCTTACAAATGAAAAGAATACAGAAAATTGGCAAAATGTGAATTACTGCACATTTCCATCCACTGTCATTATGCAAATATCACAAGGCAGAAACAGTCGGTGGTGCTAATTTGGGTGCCATTAAACCATGTTTGCATGTAAAGATTAATTGGTTGCTTAATTGTTCTAGCTGTGAAGAGATCCCTTCCTAATGCAGTTTCAGTTTTTTCTTCTATTTTTTTAAGTCTGACCTTAAGATGAAGATTTTTGCTTTCTAAGAACTATAATTGACAGCTCAGCTCCAGACCAAATGTATTTTATCCCCCATGAAAAATATTACGTTTGAACACGTTATTACCGTTAATACTCCATTTTACTGAATAGAGCTTGAATGCATCATAATACAAGCCAATGCAACCTCCGTCAACATTGGCTGTTAAGCTCAGTGCGATTACTTTGAACAGCATGCATGGGGATCAATTACAATTGCAGTACAAAATAAGCCATAGTATCACATAAATCCAAATCGGTCCTTAATGATTAGCAGTGTGAACATTGTTTTTCAGAAGAAAAAAAACAAAAAAACGCTCCATTCCGATGACAAATGAGATTTTTTTTATTTGCTATCCTTCTGTCACCCGAACACCAACTCTTGCAAACACAAGACTGTGGCAGCTTGTGGAGCAGAATGACAAACCTTGTGCACATGTCTGTCACTCTGGCTAAATTGCTTTTGATGTGGAGTGTTGAGTCATTAAGTTTTAAGTATAATGTAGCTGTTTCTGTCTGCCATGTCTGACATGTGTTTGTGTCTGCACTCTGCAGAGCTGTCAGTAGAAATCAACGCCACTTAGGAGGATTAATGCTTTACAGCAAAGTCATTCGTCTGGAAGAGGAAAGGGTCTTCGTCGGTACAAATATTAAATGTTTTATCCCCTTGAGGTGAAATTCCAAGTAGTTACACATGAATCACGTAACATGCTTAGCCAAACACTATAGGATTTATCATAGAGGGATTCTTTGGGAACATAAAGAACTAATGAATACCATTGTTGCCTATGCAGAACCACAGATTGGTCTTACAGTAATGTTGTTAGGGCCGAGTAGTATATTGACATTTATTGTCCGTCATTGGATTTGTTGTATAAATTATTTATGAAGCGACTAAGTTGTGCGCACAGCAGCTAGTAAATCTGATTTCCCCTGAGTATATTCCTGAAATGTTTTTATAAATTCAGCTATTAGAGCGTTCTATTTTAATTTCCTGTCATCATGCAGTCCAATGTGATGATTTTTCCCCCTCCATATCACCTCATCCCAGGTTTTCAGTTCTGAACAGAACCACAGGACACTCCTGGGGGTCCAATACCAATCACCTCCCAGAGTTACTTTCTAAAGGGCAGCTACAGAGTTTGGACCTGAAACGATCAACACGTTAATCCTGTTAGCACTTAGAATCTGGGGGGTTATTCTTATATTCTAGGGCAGTTTAATCTGTGTCGGTTAGAACATTAAACTTAAGAGGCTGTGTGTGCCTCCCACATTAGTTTGATTATGTACTGCCAGTATTGGCATGCCGACAGCACAGTGTTGAGTTACAGCTGTAAGCAACTCTCACCCATCTGTTGATTGGGCTTCAGCCTCCATTGACTGTTTTTCCCCGTTTCCTCCCGTTTAATCTTTCCCTGAAGCTGGGAAACACTTATTTAGTCCGCTCTCCTCGTCGATTCCCTGATTCAGCATTCCTTCCGTCCCCTCTCTCTGTGCATCTAGGGGCAATGCATCACATATCCATGACAATGAGATCACGTTGTGAAGGTCATACTATGAGCTCCTTAGGATAATGGATTAAGTGAATAATTTTAAGAGCATGTGAACACTTCCTTTAACTAAACCTGCCATCATAGCATTGATGCTGTGTTGGTCACAAACCGAAGCAGTGACAGCACTTGCGCGCTGCTTTTTCCATCACGCTGATGGATTTACTCCTGACTCAGTAACAATGGGACAGGCACGCAACTCAATCATATATTTAGTGACGGGTGGGAGCCACTATTAGAAGTGTCCACTCAGTTTGCTAAAGCTCAACATTTAATATGCATGTCATGTTGTGCTTGGCTTTCTCAGATGTAGCTGCCATGTACTCCTCACTGGGTTAACTACATTTAATATTGCCTTTCAGATCGTCCCTGGTGACCCACTGGACAAGAGTATTGTGATCAGGCCTCTCGAGCCTCAGCCTGCCCCCCACCTGGCCAGGGAGTTCATGATCAAGACCCGAAGGCGCAAGGTGAGGCTAATATGTACTTGTTTATCACTTCAGTTGTTGGTAAGTTTGCTTTTTGCCATGACTGATCTCAAGCGTTTGTTTTTCTGCAGGGTCTGAGCGAGGACGTGAGCATCAGCAAGTTCTTCGATGATCCTATGTTGTTGGAGCTGGCCAAACAGGACGTGGTGCTGAACTACCCCATGTGAGGATGCAACACCAAAACCTACATTTTATGGATATTTGGGTAATAATCTACCTACAATAACACGGAATCCATAAAAGGTTTTCATAGATCCATGTTACACAGTGCTTATTCTGGGTCTCCAAAGACTCTCTTCTATTTCCTACTGGAAATCCCCTGATCAACTGTTGTACAAAAAGATGTGTAACAAACACCTGGATCAATCCTTGGATTGATGGAAACTATGAAAGCACACCCCAGTCCTTGCTGTCACAGGAGAGTTGTTGCTTTTCTTATGGAAATCAGCCGTCAAAACATTGCAGAAGTTTCTTCTTGTCTCATCTTTCTTCTTGTACTTTTATTTTTTATATGTACAAATTAGCTTTGTTTTTGTAGAATACGATGACTTGGAAGCCTTTTTTAAAATTGGATGTCAGTGATCTGGTGTATGTCTGAATAAAATAAGTGAAAATATGTGTACTTTTCTGTACTTTCTTGAAGGAATTTTGGAAGCCAAATCCTCACAATAATGCAACTTTTTGAGGGGTTGTGTAGTTGGGAAGCTGGAATATAGTGGCTTAAATCTGTCTGTGGTTCGAGACTAGTGCTAAATTGAAACTTTGCTGATGGTTTGAGCGATTGCTGTGTCTGTTTGGGATGTTACATGGGCGGTGACTGATGGACAGGCTGTTGGAGAGGAATCAAAAAGTTAGGGTCACATGGGATAGGATATGAGGAAAAAACAAATGCATGTCAAAAAAATAACGTCATTGAAGCAACAGGATTTAGTATTGAGAGCTGACTGTTTGTCTTTTGGACATCACAGAGAGAACTAAGTAAGCTGTCTTCACATGAAAACTAGTTAGTTAGGAGAAAAGTCAAAATACATACCTAATGGGGGTTAAAAACAGATTGAGACCAGTCATTGACAAGTAAAGGATGGAAAATTCTTATATACAAATAATGCTCTCCTTTTTGTATGTAATTTGCAGGAACTGACTATTTAAGAGCAGATTCCACAATTACATCTTCGGCCATGATATCACCAACTTTGATGTCTCATCCTAGGATTACATTTAAAAATGCACCGTTTTCAGGTTTGTTGTGAAATGTACTATTGAATGTTTTAACTTAATAGAGCCGTTTCTTCTGCTTGCAACTCACCAGCAAACCTTATCTTTTGGGGGTGGTAGTAGCTCAGTCCGTAGGGAACCGGTTCCAGTTCAACATGGACCAGGTACAGCGCGTGGACTGGTAATGGAGAGGTGCTAATCTAGATAACAGAATAAAAAAATGAATTTCCCCAAGAGGAAATTAAACTGACAATCAGGTGATAAGTATTTCATAATAATAATAATCACAACATTTAACCGCACCTCATGATGAACTGACGTCTGAGTCTTGTCAGGCCTTCAGAAGACTATGGTGTCTGAACGACTCAGTCCTTCATCAGTCACCACTGACAATCCTCCTGGAGGTGATGGAGATGGGGAAGGTAAGAATGGGGACAGGAAGAGTCAAAAATGGCTTCAGCTGCGTTGACATTTGGACTGAATGTCAATCCTGTCCGACAAGAAAATTATTTTTTTTTCCAGCAGACGTTGTTGATAGGGAAGGGGAGGGGGGGTACTGTGCCCTTTTCAAATGCTTAGGGGAAGGAGAAGTAAAGAGATTGAGGAACACGTGACACACCAATAGATAGAGCTAAATGCAGTGATGACACTTTATTCATCAAGGTATCAGCATGCAGATGCTTTCAGGGTTTGCATCCTCTCACCTCTGCTCAGAAGGCATCTGCTCCGACAGAATGTGATCAACTCACACATGTGTGGAGTAAATGTGCACTCAGATGACATGGTCCCGTCACTCCTCCCCTGCGCTGGCGTGAGCCAGGATCGTGCCTCACCCCGGGCAGTGAGACGGATGGCAGCAGTTCTTGCCGGTCTGAACACAAGGCCCCAGAGCGCTCGTTACAATCTGTGGTCCCTGTACTAAAAATAGAGAGGAGCACGACTCTGCCTTGGTGTAGGGGCCGGCTTGGGGCATCCTCCTACTGCAAGTCAAGCCTTCTCCTTTTTCCTTTAATGCACTCTCATCAGTCACCTTTTCCTGCAATTAATCTCTCCTCTGCTCTTACCTCTCCTTCACCTTGCCTCGTCTCTCTGCACCTGCACATTTCTCGCTGGCTGTCATGTGTCTGTGACTCAATCACACTTGTCTCTTCCTCCTAACGTCACAAGCAGACCTTTCCCTCCAGAACATCCAGCCCAAAAGTAGGAAGCCACAGGCGCAGGGAGTCCAGTCAGGAAATGTTACTCTGACAAGTCTGCTTATAGGGAAGTAGTGACCAGTTATACAAATCATAAATACTTGGTTGAATGAAGATGATGAAGGTTGAGCCTCCAATGTCACAACTCCAGAAAGTTCAGATTTTGAATAACATTGAGGTAAAGTGAAAGTGTATGGTTCGGCTTGTTAAAATGGCTTGTTACCATCATGGATGGATTTCTGTACAGGCTTACCAGAATATTATGGCAGTTTACTTTATTAAAAAGTATATTATTACTTTTCTGACATAGTAAACTATGACATGATGTACTACTTTTTTATGGCACATAATACTATGACATCATTAAAGAGTTTTAAAGGACATACTATGACCTTTTTAGTTGTTGGCTACTTATGTACAATAAAAATTTCTCTCCACACAAACATTTCATTTGGAATCATAAACACACAAATATCTAAGACAAATGGGTTGAAAATAATATGTAAATTTCACGTTTGTTACATGAGAAAGGTCAATTTCTTGGTCCAAATACTATTGGAGTAATCACTAGAAATATTGACAAAGATATGATCTGGATTTGTAATAATAATATGTAATAATAAAATCTGGTCAATATTAAAGTGAGTGAGGTGTATTTTAAGATTATTCATCTAATTTATCCAACAAACTCCTTTCTGAAAGTCAAACATTTATTTTTAAAGTTGTGTAGAACTAGGATACATTTACAAAAAAGAGAAATTATATTTTGTTATTGGTCAAATTACATTTTTAGGTCCACTTTATACATCCAAGTGGACCAGAAGGACATCAAAAATCCACCTATTTAAAAATATAATGTAATCCTATTCTCAAACATTGCAAGGACTCCAAAAAACAGGAAGTCATCAGAACTATTTATATTTAAAATGCCTTAATGTCTTAGTATATGTATGTATAGCTGTATTCTACACTACTCTATGATTTTTATGACATTGCATTGTGAATTTTCTTGTTTATTTTCTCATGAAACCTTTTAAGGCACACAATAATATGACATTTGTGTTGAGACTCATTGTGCCTCCCCAACACCCTGAAGGAGGCACGGCAGAGATGAGTGACCTCAATCAAATGATGATTTCATTCAATTGTCCTTAATTCAATTCAGTGACATAATTCAATCCATCACCATTTGGGCCTTTGTTCTAACACAATGAGCACATCATGTTGAGGCAACCAAATGAGCCAAACAAAGTATGAATGTTTTCCATTATTACACATCAATTAAACGTTCAGCCCTTCGACCCTGTGCTTTATTTTTGTTACCAGTCCATTAATAAAAAATAATGTTTTACAAAATATTAGTAATGAAGAGGACCTTCATTACATTGTTGTGTTATAGTTTATTGCATACTATACAATGCCATTTTTGTGGTGTATGACTTCTTATTATGTCATATTGCATCATGATACTAATATGACTTTTACTATACTATTTCTATGACTTAAAAATAAAACTACTAATATATAGTATAGTAAGTCTGAGTATAACATACTCAGACTTATGACATTGCTAGACTTTAATTTTTTGAACTTTTTTGACAAATTTCTTTTTTGACATTTTTACGGTGTAGTGTACTAAGAAATGTTATGACATTTTAATGGCATACTGTAGTAATTTTTAATTATTATTTTTGGTCGAACTTCTGTTTTACGCCATACTGCACTACTCCATTTTTATGCCATACCATCTTAGGACTTATAATTTTTCTTGGTAAATACTTTGACTTTCTATATGAATTACTACTGTTTTAAGATTTTTGTTACGCTAAAGAACATTGTCACTTTTTAAATATGATTTTTGATATGCATATACTATAAATTAACTGCACTCCATGCGCCTGGCAGCACAAATGAACCAGCTGCTGATGGATGGGACCCCCTCAGAGTGGTTAACCCAAGGCTGTCCTGATCATGAAGGACCCCCAGAAGGGAGCAGTTCCTTCACACTACTGAACAATAAGCTGCCTCTGCACAACATGGAAGCTCCTGTCAGGCATCACTGGGGCTGAAATGAGTGGATTAATACATGAGCCGGGCCCAGAAAGGAGTTGGTATTAACACGAGAGGAGCCAAACCTAAACACCAGCTTCTGGTTGACAAAGCAGTCACTCGAGACCAGACAGACCAACCAGTGCATGGCCTTGATTACAAGAATCTCTTGATTACTATCTCTTAGATTATTATTGAAAAGGTGCAAACCGGTAACTGTAGACAGTGTAGATCGCATATTAAACATTTTAATAACTATCTATATCATTCACTCTGCTTGTTAAAAATATACATGTTAGTCATTTTTAAAAGCATTTTATTCGCCACTGATTAGTAATATATAGTTAATTATTATTATTATTCAAAAAAATAAGACCATTCAAAAAAAATTCTAAACCCTGCCCTAAATATATCTTCAGTTTCTCTATATATCAAAGTGCATCATATGTAGCCTATGTTCTGAAATTTTACATTTTGAATGGTTAAATGTAGCTTATCCTGAAGAAACACAGGAGGGCGCCATCACTGCCTAGCAGGTCAGTGACAGTTTGAGCTCCGTCAAGGTCGGAGCTGTGAGCAGACTCACAAATGTGCACGTGACTGTGACTCCTGCACCCTAGGCCCCCAAACAATACTGAATCATTGCAGAGATCAGAGGATCCAGAAGTCAATCCAAACTTACAGTTTGGTAGCACGGCCTGATTGAGGCTGCACATGCATGGCTACTTTAGAGCGCTACAGAATAGAGGGAGGGGTGGAGGAATTTATGAGCAAACAATCAAGCAGCAAACTCAATGCAACTAGCTGTTTCAATTTGCCAAATGAGCCATATGGATTCTCTTGCTCCAGGCCTTCCACAAGAGCAGATTGATGCCAGACAGGGGCCCTCACACGTTGAGCTGCTAACAAACAGTAAAGCACCTTGGAATGATCCAAATCATTTCCACTAATTTCCCAGCAGGAAGCCCCCCCTGACTGTGCAGAATCACAGACATCATCCAGCGAGGGATCCTGCGCTACAGTCACTTCCTTGGAATATGGTTTGCGGCCTGGTGGTGGGTCGTCAAACTGTGTCACTTGTTCCATTCATCCATCCCATCAACTCTGCACTTCTTCCACAAGAACAACTTCAATCCAAGCTCTCTGTGGTCCACCACACCAAACCAGATCAAAGTCAAGTGTTTGTTCTGTTATTACTTATAATTACAGTATATTTAAGGGGAATGTAACTTGTCTATTTTATTGCATTTTATTCTTTGTTTCATGTTCCTTCATGCTTTGTGTACCACAGACCTAATATGCAAAAACACAGTAATACCATTAAGTTACAATATCAAAATGACTTTATTATTATAGAAAAAGCTACAATAGGAAAACTCTGAGAATGTAACATTACTACAAATGCATTGCAATCCCAGTGATTAATACTATGCAAATATTAGTTATGATTGTTTTATTTAATATTACATTTTAACCTGTTAAAAAGACAAAACAGGATTCAACTGGAATATTTATTTATGTAGCAATATACGCTTCAAACACAAAGGGAACGTTTTGTTTCAAATCGGCTTAATTGCCCCCCCCCCCCCCCCCCCCCGTTTTGGACCCAAGATGTGTGACCTGTCGGGTGCGCGCACTGTCAACGACGCGTACGCGCAACATCCTGCTTAACTGCTCCCCTGCAAACACTGGTCGCCAGAGAATCCAGCTGTCACTCAGCGAGACCCCATTGAGCCGATGTCAGAGTGAAATCCCGGTCGCGATAAATACGACACACCGCTGGATGAAGGTGGACCTCCGGCAATCAACAGATCGGCAACTCCACTGTCCACTACTCCTCCCGCGAAGAAGAAGAAAAAGACGAGCGATCCGAAAGACAATACCGGAGCCAACTGGCACACGTGAGCGATATGTATTACCACATTTTTCGAGCTAGTCACGGAGACATGGACAAACTAGCGCCACATATTTGGTTGTAATTAGTCGATGCAAATGCTCTTGGCAGCGGAAGGGGTTCAGCCCGTGCCAAAATGACCGGACTATTGTCTAGCATCGATGTAACGGAATGGGCCCGCAGGAATTTTGGCACCGGTTTTACGCAACAGACCACATAGTTTAATCGACGTACCTCGACCGAAGAGACGGCAGTGAGGCTGCTATGGACAAAGACGGCTTACACATCTCGTAGTGATGCTATGAGATAAAAGAGTGCTGGTTCCCCCCGCGACGTGGAGCAGAGATTCAACGGTGGGCTTCAAGTTTGGACCTCACCAAGTCCAACACGACCTTCCCCTCCCAAAAAAAAGGATCATCTTACATCTTAAAGCATCTTCACAGACTCGCATAGCGGTAAGAATTTGTGTTTTAATTCCCAATATTGTAGTGATTTCCATCCGTGTTCCTAATGTGGCTGATTTCTCACCAATGGGAGCCCTGGTGAGAGTGAATGTTGCGGGTCATGGACGCACCATTTGGCACCAGAACGCACAGACTACATTTGCATTGCAGTTCACATCTGTATTAATTTGCGCCTTATTTTCCCTGATGTTTTTTTTGTGCAAGTGTAGCACGCTGGTCAGGGCCATGTGAGCAACAAGAGAGCAACTTCTCTATACGGACGTGCTTTTGTGAAGCTGCCGCGACGGGCGTGGAGCCTATATATGCTGTAATTTAGAGTTATATGCCTGAACATCAATTTCAAATCAAATTCACAATTTAAGCCTTGAAAATCAATAATAATCAAGTTGAGAGACTGAACCACAGTGTCTCACAATCTTTTGTTCTCAAATCCCTTCAGCAGCTGGAACATGGTGTAAATGGGCGGTGCAAGGATTCACCTCGGGTTCGGTTAAATCCTGCAGGGGTTGTTCAAATGATTGGTAGTATGCAGATATTTTAATGACGTTATTGAAAAACTCTTGCCATTCGTTAATGATGAATATATTTCACAGGTGTTTGGCCAACAAAGCATTTTTATTTTTGTAATGATTTGTATCGAACAGTGCTGCAATTTAACATGTGGGATCACGTTATGGAAGCTAGAGAGCTTTATTATTAAAAATAGGATGACAAAATTAACAATCTATATAATATATAATAGAACATATGGCTTAACAGATCGTCTTACATTAAATAGTTGTCCAAATAATATAACAGTACCACATTTCTAACCATTACAATTCCACTTAGCAAAAATTGCCCAATTAAACATAAAATAATTTGCAACTAAAACACTCAGGATTTGATTTATGCGTGATGGTGATGGTTACCCGTGGTGTTAGCTCTAAAAGCATTTTACCTCTCTTACAGCAGAATGTGCTAACAATGGCTTTGACAGCCCCACACATAAACCCTGATTCAGTGATTATCTCATCATTTTATATCAAAAGAAGCACTCCCACCACTCAGAGTGGTCAACCATGGTCAGCACCCGGCATTATTCACCATGATGAGAAACCGTTTCATTGTTCTGGATGCCTTTGAAATATGCCACATTGGTTTCTGTGGGGAGCATTTGTCAATGCCAGCAGCAATGGCTCAAATATGAGCCTCCATAATGAGTTTCTCCCCTGCGCTTCAGAAAATCCTTATATATGTTAAGTCATTTTGATGGATTTGGGATATTGCCAACTGAAAGAGTTTAGTGCTCGTGAATGATGCTTTCTTAATATGTGGATAGATGCGATATGCATTTATTCAGAATTTATTTTGTTGGTAAGATGCCAGTTAAATCATATCTACCTCCATTTGCCCTCCTTTCATTCTTTCTTTTCATCCAGTAAGTGCAGTTTTGGCATTTCACAGCCTTACATCTAAATTTAATGAACATTTTGTGAAACTGTTTCTGCGAGACATACATGTCTGTTACCTGATACCCCTCCCATCTTGCTACCCCCTGCATCCCCCAAAGACAATTATTTCACTCCCCGTGGATTGGAGGAGGAACTTGTACCCATATGGGAGAAGGGGAAGTCGACCCCTATGTACTCCAGCACTGAGAGAGATGAGGAGCAGATTCTGTGTGGCAGCGATGAAATGCCCCATCACTTCAGTTAGTATCACGACCAATGTGCTCCTTTCCTCTTTTCATTAAAAAAAGACAGTATTTTCTGTATTATTACAGCCTCCTGCTACCAAAAAAAGAATGGCTTGGCACATACAAGCAATAAATTGCGCATGGATGCTTAGTAAATGATCAGAAGATGTCCTTGTTTGGAAATATAGCCTCTTAACTGGTTTGCTTAGTTGATTTATATTATATCCAATAGCAACACCATGAAAACAGAAAAATGTTGCAGCTGTGTTTCTTCTGCAACAACAAAAAGAGTATCCAAGAAAAAATATATATCTTTGATGAGTTGTGAATAGCAACAATGACAAACCCGGCTATCAGCAAGTAAGTGTCTTGACTAAATCACATGATGAAAGTATGGAATTTAGAGCTGGAAAGTTGAAAAGGCACCAGTATTGGAGGAAGCATTCAAACCATTTACTTAAATAAAAGAAGCAATACTGCAATATAAAATACTATAACACAGGACTCTATTATCTACAAGTGCTGGATTCAAATGTCACAATAATACACACGCATTATTAGAAAAATGTACATGCCCCTTGTATTTTTATTTTATTATGTTTAACGTTGGGATTTCATTCAAAAGCATAGTTCGTCAAAGTGGTGCCAATGGAAAATTAGATCTTAGAGCTTCATATTTTATAAAATTATAATGTGATTATGTGATTTGAAAAGTAACAGAATCTTCCATGAAATAGAAAGACAACTACTCAAATATGTGTGATTAAGTACAGTATGTGAGGTCATCCACATAGTTAAATAACAAGACGACAAAGCACAAACTGAAAATCTCCAGCATGTTCGGTAATTTCATGAAGGAATCTGGTTCCTCTCATCAGTCCTATGCAGAGTTCAACACGGAGCTGTATAGTATGTCGGCTTAAATACAATATTGAATTCTTAATGATTTATGTTAAAAGAAGAATAGATTTTGCCATACACTGTAGAATATATGATTCTGTTCCCCTTTCCATTCACAGTTAAAAGCTAATACGACTGGGAGTGGCAATCGATAATGGTATATTAAATTAAAAGTGCAGTAGATCAGAGCCTTTATATAGAGCATCATGATTTCATATAACGCTATGTGCATATAATTGGAAACAAAGGGGGTTCTTGTTCTGCCACAAAACCACAGGATGTACAAATTATCTTGTGTTTAACGATGTTAAACTGCAGTGTTTGTTCACAACCAGTCAACGTGAAAGCTTCACCAATCTCAGCTAGATGTTCATAATAAAACAACATACAGTATTCACCAGCATCAGTAATAGATGAAGGTCCACCGTTAAAATCCCTTTAAACTCTAGATATCACCAGACTATTATGCGTCTACTTCCATCCTGTTATTTTAATGTTTTTTTATGTTAATAACTTGCAATCAAATCCGGCATTTACAATTATAAGTGTCTAGTGAAATGTCTGCGGGATGTGTTTAAGTCAATACATTAGCAATTTTGAATAATTGGAGTAATTCACTTCCTGTTTTTCCCAATTCTCCCCTTCAGAATGTGTGATGTGGAGCCAGTACAGTAAGAGGTAAATTTTATGCTTTTAGCCACTACATCAAAAACATACCACTTGTATATGAGGAGGCGTTGTTTTACAGCACAACATGTCATATTACTGTAAAAAAAAAAAAAAAAGTATATGAAAGTGATTGGTGGCTGAGTTGAAAGATATGAAGAAAAGGTGGGAGATCCTTAACTGCTTCAGCCTTCCCTAACTGGTTTTGTGCAACGTGAAATATCAAGGTATTATGTTTATATCTCGTTTCGCAGACGTGAGCACATTGCCAGCCTTGATCCTCAGAGCGCAGCACACAGAGGGAAAACGGTGTCTTTACGCCTGCCAACTAGTCTGGATTCCCTCAGCTTGACACTGTGTACTCTGCTCTGCATTTTCTGGTTGCCAGTTCCTGTAAACGACAATAAAGTAAGAGCAGAGGGAAGGTGCTTTGAACTGTTAGTAATTACCGGGTGATTAGAACTGTTAGAGGTCATCCAATGCACCCACTTTTACTCCCTAGATGTACATTTCCCTCTTCTATTAAAGTAGTAACGTTGGTTCAGCTGTACTGATGGGGACATTTAAAAGTACAGTATGGATGCAGTTTGTGGATTTAGATGATGTGCTGGAACTAATTCCAAGATGGCAAATGGGAATCTCGAAGATTAAGTAAATATTGTGAAATACATTCTGTAATGTTGGTTTGAAAATAATTGAGTGAGGCTACAGCGATGTAGTGTCTTTAGATAATTGTCACATTTAGAAATGATGAGGTTTACAGTGGGAAATAATGATGATTTCGGCCTTCATGTATATCCCTAATTTAGTCACCTTATTTTGGTGATACCAGATTATTGTAGTTTTAAGAGTACAGCTGAGCACGCTATGTGTCCAAATATTGGAGAACGAAGAGCAGGAGAGGATTGTGTCGTGTTCTCCGTGACTCACGATGTCTCCTCGGGAAAATGAGCCTCGCAGTCAGCCCTGACCCTTCGCTAAACAGGCGTGTTTCCAGTTGTGTTGGTGCACGTGTCGCTGTGACGCCGGAGCAGATCTCAGTCTTAAATTTGGAAAAAAATAGGAACTAAATGTTCGATTTTTGTCTAATAAAGAGGATCCTGACCACCGCGTTTGCTGCATGTGAATAGTGGTGCAAAAGCAATGCAGTAGAGCTGCATCATTTCTTTATTGTATTTGTATATTCTAATGCACACAATGTAGTTTATTTACCACAGAGCTGAAATAATGAGGTGATTAATTGGTTGGTTGGTCAACAGGAAAATAATTGTCAACAATTTTGAAAAGCGATCAATCAATTTAACTCATCTATTAATCAAAAAGCCAAACATTTGCCAGTTTCAGCTTCTCAAATGTGTTGCTTTTGTGCCGTTTTATAATCAACGCTTTGGTTACTCAGAATTAATATTATGATAGTGAAAACAACTGTTATAATATAATATTAATAAATGATCACTGAAATACGTTTACCTTGATCATTTTAATACTTAACCCCTCTGAATTATTATGCAAAATGATCACATTGGAGCTCCAACGTACAATAATTCTCATTTTTGTGTGATCCATCCTCTATTTTGTCTGACAAGCAGCCAACAAATTAAAAAGTATATATAATCTACAATGATATGAAATCCAGCAAAGCAGTAAATCCTCGCTTGAAGGTGTAAGCAGCAGAGACGTGTGTAATATATATATGAGGAATATATATATATATATATATATATATATATAGAGAGAGAGAGAACCCAACTGAGTGTGGATGAAATCAGATGTCACCCAGCCTGCGCTCATGAAGAGATATGGGCAGTCTAGCAAATTAAAACAGTCGTGAGGCTCCTTCCCACCGGGAATGTCACTATAACATTCCAGTATCAGCTCAGACATACATACTGCGTGCCCGTAAACACATACAGTACACATACGTGCACGCGGATGCACTGAGCCCAGCATGTACGGAGGTGTTTACGCTCCAGTCAGTGTCGAACATGCATATTCAAACTGATATGTCATACTCGTGAATCTGCGCAGGCTGACACATTTACATATGAGCTCGGCTGTCGTGGGCCAGGCTGTGATTCGGGGTGACAGGTCTTATGCCACTTCCCTTGGGTCACACAAGGGCGGAGTCACAATGTGACAGGAATGAAGGCAGAGAAATGCCTCTCATTCACCGTCAGTCTCCAATGACACAACCTTCCTCTCTGTTTCAGTCACATTCTTGGGTTCAGTAGTGGCGAGGCAACTTTTCGGTTTCTACAGTGTGTTCAAGTGACTCATTTCACTTTTACCTCGTGTTGTCAGAGGAGGTTAAAGCTCGGGTAGGAAACTTTGGAGGAACCAGCAGGCGTAAGCTTGATTTTGAAAGAGCGAAAACGCACTAACGCTCACTATAACTACTGCAGGAGGATGAGAGAGCCTTGGGGGAGGAGCGCCACGCATTGTTTTCATCACTAACCATATCATGTCTCATTCACATGAAAAATATCACTTAACATAATACTAAAGCACAAACAGAGCTATTGTTGGTAGGCTACTCACAGCTGTAAAGCTAACAAATATGTTTCCTACCTAGGTTTATGTGCATTCCTAACTTAGATGAATTCAGAGTATCAGTTTGGTAATGCTGCTCTCGTCAAGTGGTTTAAGGCCCAATCGGTATTCATGTATGAATTACTCATATATTCACATTTATCAATATCACATTCAATATTGACAGAAATTAGCACTTTTCTGTTTCTTTACCTATTCTATTGAAAATGAGCACTGCAACTGACAATTATTTTTATCATCAATTAAGCAGCCCATAGGTATGAATGTGAGTGTGAGTGGTTGTTTGTCTCTACATGTTGGCCCTTTGATAGACCTGTCCAGGGTGTACCCTGCCTTCGCCCAATAACAGCTGGGATCGGCTCCAGCCCCCCCGCGACCCTGAATACAGGATAAGCGGTAGACGATGGATGGATGGATGGATCAATTAAGCAACTGATTGATTCATCGTTATGTCATTTAAATGTCATAACATTTTGTTAAATGCCCATCATTGAATAATGATGATGTCACAGTCTTGTTGACATTATGGTTATGGAATGTGCATTTATGACATTACGTCATAAAATTGGGATAACCATCCGCTGTATTCACCGAGTATTATTTATGATCATCACTAAAGGGCAGCAACTGTTGTCAGTTGTTTAGCACCTAATTGCGCAACCAAAAGAATCAAAGAGATCAGACAGGCTGACATCACTGTCCACACGTCAGTATAGAGTACAAGAAATATTTATTTTCTACATATGGGTCAACTAAAACTACAAACAGTTAGTGAATTTACTACATAAGTTTACCATTACCAAGTAATGGACCCAAGTAATTAGACCCAGTTATTGAGGTACGTTATAACCAGCAAACACTGTTTAATGTTGGGTACAATAATGTAGCTCAAAGATAAAGTTTGTTCAAATGTTAATGTTACTATAGTTATTAATATTCCCCGAGCACTAAGGACTTCCATTCCATGACAATCAAGTGTAATGTAAAGAAACAACACTATGGGCAAAGAGAAGTGCTCGTCTTCACTCCTAAATACTGTCGTCCCAGCATTATGGGGCATATAGAGCAGGACTACAACACACATGATTTTCAGAGTCAATACATTTTCCCAACATCTCCTGAGGGAAGCACTTATTGCATGTGTTAATATGGGATATTTTAAGGCGTGACCATAACAACCAGCTTCAGGCCCAAAATACTTTAAGTCAAAGTTTTCTGTTTCCTTTGAAACACCATCAACATGTGCAGCGAAGGAGGGTGTGGATTTCATTAGACACACAGAGTCACCTTCATTATCTGAAGAAACACAGGAGTGATCAGCAGAGAATCCATATGGGGATCTGTGCCACAGTGCTGCACATGGCGGAAGGCATTCGCTTATCCGTCCACGAGCACGCCTGATTGGCCCAGCTGGGGTAGCCATGGTCGGGCAACGTCCTACTCGCTCTCTGTCACCGGAGGAACAACAGAGCAGCCAGGTTCATGGACCGAGGCAGACACCCTGTCACCGCCTTGCTGCCACACTCCAACACACACGCACGCACACACACACACACACACACACACACACACACACACACACACACACACACACACACACACACACACACACACACACACACACACACACACACACACACACACACACACACACACACACACACACTGGAAGCAGTACCACAGAGTAAAGAAACCCCAAAGCAGTTGGGGCCACAGGGATGATAGCACAAAGTCCAAAATGTAATTCTGGAAAGGAGGCCTTTTTAGATGGATTTTTGTAGTTATGATTCACCGTAACAATAAACATATATTTGATTGAATTAGTGCTGTGTCAGCTGTTACAGACCCTCCATCCTCATCCTCCCTCACTGCCACTGGGTCACAGAGATAACCATTTAGCTAATGATAAATGAATACGAGCGTGAGCACTTACAAAAATGAATTTCTTGGTTTTAGGCTGTACAATTTGTTGGCTCTACTAAAGCATTTAAAAAAATATTTCCACCTTTGCCAATACAAATATTGAGTCACGCTAGCAAGTTAACCCCAGCAGCGTAGTCAATTTTATGAATGTATGTGATGAATGAATGCGTTTTGAAAGCCCATTCTTATGTGAACCAGCAGAGTTGTGGCTGTTTGAAATGCCGTAGAGAATAGGCTAATAAGCAAATACAAGGGGTGACACTAATAAAAAGCTGGAAGGAGACAGGGTTATTTTTAGTCACTGTTCCATATACAACATGTTCCTCCAGACACTAAGATGCTCAGGGGTCATCTTCAGTGTTTATACAGTCTCTTATGGAAACCTCATACCATTGGATTTAACTGGACTTTACTGGAGCCTTGGAAATAGGTTTTGAAGAGTTGCAGGCAGAGACTGGATTAAGGTTAGATTTAGTTTTTTAAAAATCCACAAATAAATATATTCATGAGCTAATATTTTACAAAATTATTTCCATGACCAGGCGTTATCACGTGCCATTCAGAAGGTTCAGTAATTACATTCAATCAATTTAGCTTTAAGAAATTTTAAGAAAAGTTTTATTCTAAACAAACTAGTCTCTGAAGGAAAGTGACTAAATAATGAGATAAAAAAAAATAGTAGATCAGGTAATAGAAACAATATTGACAGAATGAGTTAATTGTTTGTCATTTCTTCAAGTAAAATTCAATGATTGCAGCGTCACAAATGTGATGTTTGTCTTATGTCAAAGTAAACTGAATATCTTTCTCAAGAAAAACTGAAAAAATGAAATAGGAAAAACAATATTTGCAACCCTAGTTTAGCTTTCAGATACCTTTACATTTTAATTTGAAAGGAAAATGAAATTGAACTCTTATGCTATATCATGCTCCAAATAGTAGTTTATTTATTATTAAGTGGTCATTTATTTGCATTAATAAGAATAAAAACAACAAATGACTACTCGTGTGTCTTGTCACATTATTATGTTTATAGAGAGCACATGACTCAAACTTTCTTCCTAGCTCTTATGGAGCAATTGCAGCTGTACAATTTCCTGAGGGATTAAAAAGGTATTCTGATTCTGAAATGGCAACCAGTTCCCAGAGCAAACCTTGGTAGCAAAATGTTCTTCAAAATGCTATTTGATCTGATCAAAAACCTGCAAAGTATAAGTTATTGACAATGATATTAAACAGAGAAAAAGCACATCCTCACTCAGAAGCCCACTGAATGTGGATAAAATCGATGAATTGAGGAAATAATCAGCCGATATAACTTTTTGGGCTAAAAAACACCAAAGCAGTGACTCCTATTGCTTTTTTCTTTCCTGTTACATCACCGGCACGTGATGTGTCTCCCAGGAAAAGTCCTATCCTGTCCTCGGTCTCTTCTCCTGGAGTCATGTTTAAACAAAGTAACATTCATACATGAGTAGGTTTCCATGGCCACGAGGCCTCGGGATTATCAGAGGCATGCCCCACCATGGTTTGATGGGTAGGAAAAAGCCCCAAGGCATGGACAGATGCTCTTGTGCTAGTAGTGTAGCCTTGATGATGACCTTAAGGGCTAACACTTTGAGACTCCACGTCTAAAAGAAAATACAGAAAAAAATCACTTGACAGAAATGCTTAAGGCCTCACTTTAAATAGCTCTGTGGTGTTCCAAATGGGTTATTATTGGTTTGGGTCTGTGCTACACAGGACCCTCTTGAATGCAGTTTTTAGGAGTCAAGGGAACTGAGCCTCTGTCCTAAAGAAGACTTAAGATAGAATGTTTAGATTAATTTACAGAACATGTTTGTTCTGAGAATGGTAATGACAGTGATGGTGCTGTCTGTAGAGCAGCAGCTTCATCTGCTGGCACAGTGTGTTTGCCTCTGGTTCTAATCACTGCTCCGGCCTCTGGTTTGGCATGGGAGCGCATGAGCAGTCTCAACCCCTCACTCTGTCTAACCCTCGGGGCAGACACACACATTTAACTCCTGAGGTCAGCAAACCTGTTTTGTGCAATCACCTAGATTAATTATTCTTATTCGTTTTGCTTGTAATCCGTAAGGTCTCAAAATAACACCCATGGTTACCACAATAACAGCCATCGTGGTTTAGTTCTACAGCAAACACTCACTTGAGCAGCTACTTTGTCAGAGTACAACCATACTGTGCATTCATGCTGCAGACAGTGCAAGTCGTTTTCTATACAGCAACATACAGAAAAGTAAAGCAAAGTTTGTTACCTTGTTGTGTTGGAGGCGTGCAGCTCTTCATCCGACAGCTCGCTGTGGCTCCTTGTTAAAAAATACAACCACTGACAAATACTCTTTTTCCAAAATTAGATGCATTTTTGATAACAAATGATGCTAAACATGGCGACAAAAGCATTGTGTTTCTTATGGCTGCTTCCCAATTAAGGTCACCTCATGTGTCATTCATGTGTTTTCTTTATAGATTTCTAAATTTGTACTTGTGCATGAAACTGCAAAACATGGCTGATGTGAGGTGTGTAAAAAAAAAAAAAAACAGAACAAAGGGAGAAGAGCAGCATATATAGCCTCTTGATTGAGGAATTGATTGCACCTGGGGGGGGGGTCCTTTCCAGACAAGAGCGCTTGTTCTGTCCTCCCTGCCTCAGGTGTGATCATGTGATCTCTTGATGGGGACTTCTGACACTTAATCACTATCTGTAAATACACAAAATAGCTTTTATAGAAATACATGCTGAAAATAGTATTAAAAAATTAGTCTGCTTTCATGAAAACCTTAAGGATCGTAACCTAAAGCACAATATGCTGCTATGTATCTGTAAGTAATACATAATAAGTTGGAGATGATTATTCCATCTCACATTATATACTTGTGTTTATTTCATCTTTTATAATAACAGAAGCCATACATAGCCCTAAACTAAAAGAGGCTTTGCACATTTCTTGATCTAGGCAAATGTAAGCACAGCACTGTGTGGTCTTAAACAAGATGTAGGAGAATTCATTAGGATGTTGTATACACTGGCTGTGAGGCGGCCTGAAGGATTTGTCTCAGATTCATGGGGTCTGTATTCTCGGCTTAGAAAATGTGTGGGTTGTTTCTTTAGATACTTCTTGTTAAGATGCACCTTTTTCTAGCTTGTGCAGTGCAATATTTTAATAACCGATCCTAAAAAGAAATCTCACTGCTACATGTTTAAAATTGTCCTCAAAGCACTGGCAGATCCTGGTCCTCCATTATTTTCTCTCCGTCTCTTTTCTGTCATTGCATTGCTGGATGGCTACAGACTGTGTTGAGGTTTAGATCCAATAACAGTGCGAGCAAAATCCAATTTTTCCAAAACCAGACCTGTCAGTTGACATGGCAAGTGTGGTTGGGTGATTAAAGTTGCATTGGAACAAGCGTAACCGTAGGCGAGAACATATTGCTGCAAAAGGGCTCTTTTTTGTTCTCCAGTCAGTCACTGTTTCCTTCTTGGCTCCTGCAGCCATCTTGTGCCTTCTCATTATATTCTTTCCTCCCCCTCTCTGCATCTATTAAGTGTTTTGTAAAAAAAACTTGATTGCTCAGTTCCGTTTACATTCATTCACCATCTGCTGAATTTGGCCGCAATTGTGAATCAATTCTTAATGTTGGCAGCTTTGCATTTACTTGCTTTCTCTCCTCTCCTCTGTGCCTCCATTTCATCTTTTTTTGTGGTCTCTGGCATGTTATGATATCTCAACACTAAACAACACTAAACACAAAGAAAGACAGCTTACAGAGAAGCCGCAACCACCAATAATAAAGAAAGAGCCCAAATGTGTTTTCTCAATGAAAAAGCATTGACTGAGAGCAGCAAACAATGACAGCAACATACACTGGGATCATTCTATTATGTGTGAGGCAACATCAGTTTTACCTAAACATTGCTTTCTGAACTTTGTAAAACAAAATGTAGTCTAACAAATTAATTTATTAACATATTAAATTGTACACCAGCAACTTGGTGAAATAATCTTCAAAATTCATAGGAATAATTATTCAAGTGTAAACATTTTAAATTAAGCAAAAAAACTAGTCAAAACTTGAACAGGAATTAAAATTCCAGTATGTTATGTATATTGTATATACGTATAACTGAATTGAATAGTTGGGCCCCATTGACACTGATCCAGCTATTTCAGTCAGTATTGGCCTGATATCAGTATTAGTGTATCCCTACTAAAAAAAGGTTGTTCATTTACCTCTTGACTTCCACCAATAATCTGTCATTTGTACTGACATGTACGACACTATGTGTAGACTCACTGATGAATTTAGGCTGAACTCTGTATCAACTCTGACTCTGAGTATTGGCGTTTGATCAACCTTGGCCCTTCCTGAAGCCGGGGTCTTCGGTCAGCCCGCTTTGCCCCTTCAGGCGAGTACAGTGGCAGTGGAGTGATAGTGTCCATGGTGCAGTCAGATGAAAGTGAATGATGGCAGATGGATGCTATGAACTGACACTGAGTTATTACCAAGAAGTATAATAGCTTCGGAGATCCATGTCTCCTGTCACTCACGGCCATATATATATGAATGATGTCCTGTGGATTTGTCAGAAGAAACAGGGTCAGGGTCTGCCAACAACACATTTATTTATTTATTTTTTATTTATCTTGACTGGGTGTCCTTCAACCGGAAGGATCTGCTAAAACATCCTTGAACAACATGCTTAACTCCTGCCAGCAGAGTGTGAATTATCCCCTCAAAGCAACAAACAAACAGCTGTTAAAACGTGAAAATGTTGGATTCTCATGCACAGTTCAGGAAAGCGAGAAATGTTTCAGGACTAAATTATTTTTCTCTACATATTTTATGTCATATACTTAGATTCTGAGAATTTACTGTAGTTATGCACAAATTCAAACTCACTGTGATATCTTCTCCTTACATATAATTAAATATATGTAATTTTATACTGCTCAATCTGCAGACCAGTCAGGTAAACATATTGGTGTTGAAGTGAATTATTCATGTTGAGAGGGACTCAGTAGCAGATTATTAAAGGTCCATGTCAACATCTTAACCCAACTAAAAGAATAGTTGCTCTGTGCGTTGTGAGGGTGAACGTATGCATGTTATATAGCACAGACGTCCCCGCCTCTTCCTCCACACAAGCTCAGGCAAAGTCATCTTCTCAGCGTCCAGTCACTGTGATGGCAAGGATGTCTCTACTTATCTGGAGTAAACAAATTCAACTGCAGCTGGCAGTGGCATTTGGCGTCTGGGTGCTCTCCTTCCTGGCAGCATGAGTGTGTGTGTGTGTGTGTGAGTGTGTGGACGCAGCAACACAGAGGTTGGATTGTGAAGTCAATGGTTGCCCCTCTCAGATGTTTGATTTAAACAGCTCCGCTGCCGCTGGGCGAAAGCCACATTTTTATTACACAATGCTAATTAGTTTAGCAGGAAGTCATGCGTGTCTCTAAGTGATTGACTCATTGTCACACCCTAAATAGATGTACACGACTCATGATGCTCTAAGTGCTAATTTCACGCTAGCTACAGAAGTGGAATTTAAGCTATTTACTCGTTCAAAGTGAAACGTCAGGTGCTAATAATGGGAGGACTTTAATAGGACAGCGGTTATCAGTCAGTCACTCATTAGTATTGTTACTCTGTATTACATCCTCAGGGACCTGTTTGTGATTTATGTTCTATTAATACCTCACATTTAGTCTGTCATCTCTATGGTGAGCGTTGACATTGTCAGCCCTGACAAAGCAGAGGGGGATGAGTGCAGTTGGCAGGTCTCAGGTCTGCTTTGGCCTGAGACAATGAGCTTCACAGTAAAGCCAGGCTTCTGTATAATGCTCTTACGTCCCCCCTTCATCTCCTTCCCTCTGTCCCGCTTTACCTCACCTAACCCATTTGTCTTTTTCACCATGCACCCCCGGCGTCTCTCCTCTGAGGTCAATTCTAGCCGAGCCCAGAGACCCATTATTCATGGTCAGTCATAAATCACCAATCTAATCAGCTTCTGCACACATCAGCTGCCAGGGGAAGTACATCTGAGCACAAGAAATCAATCTCATCAATAAGTGAAGAAATTGTGTGCTTCTGTGTGTGTGCGTGTATAGTAATTGACCCCTTGTGTTGAAGTCTGTAAATCTTTCGCTATGTGGGGGGTTGTCCCTGTTGGCAGTTTCATATCACTGCTGCCTCTCTATGAAGTCCCCTATTGAATAAGAGCAAGATAATATGTGTTCATGGCCCCACTTAAACACAAAAGAAGTTATTTTTTAATTATTGTATTGCAGTTAGAGGTGTCACATCTGAAAAGAATGGTTTAAATTTTGAGTTTTTAAAAAATTGACGCAGAAAAAAAATGTACACACCTTCGTCCACACTCTGGCTCAGGTTTTCAAATATAGTTGTGTCTTCAGAGTTGTTCAGTGTAGCCGTGTCTTATCTCTTCTCTGTTTGCTTCTCAGTGGCTGCCATGGACACTCAAAACAGAGCTACTATGTACATAAACAACATTCCCAGTGCAAAGCTCCACATTCAGGCTTGTGAGACAGGACAAGGTAAAAGCGATACGTGAGTTATATGTAGATTTTCCGGAGGAATCCGGAGCTGAACTTGGATGCGTCTGAGCTTCTTTACACCACATTCCATGAAATTCCAGATACAGTGTTCAGCATAGAACAGAAACATATTTTGGTAGAAGAGGGGGCACCCAGAGTTGAACTGGGGACCTCTTGATCTGCAGTCAAATGCTCTACCACTGAGCTATACCCCCTCCTACAAAGTTGTTCTCATAGAAAAACATCTCTCTTTGGTTTGCCTGCATGGTCATAACCTAGAGTGGTTGTTTCCCACCTGGGGCTTGGGACACCGCCAAGGGGTCACATGTTGAATCGGAGGGTTTTTTTTTTAACAACCAGCTCTCATTGTGAATATTCAGCATATATTTGTCTCATGTCATTGACTGAATATCTTTACTACTATTTCAGAATTATGTCAGACAAATCAAGTAATTGATAGTCAAAGAAGAAAATAGAAAATAATTGATAGTTTATCACTAAAGAAAATAAACATTAGTTCAAGATGTACATTATAGTAATCAAGGTTAAATATGCTCTCTGATAGAATAAAAAAACTGTATATTATATAGCTGGTTACTGGCCTAGAGGCATCATACTGTATGAACCATTACTCTCATCCAGTGGTATGTGATGTGTCCCTATGGTCCCTGGTGGATGATGATGAGGAAGAGGAAGTGGAGGTTTTGGAGAGGGGGATGGGGACAGTAGAGAACACAGAACAGTAGAGAGAGCAGAATAAGGGAGGTTAGCAGAAGGGTGAGGGTGTGCTGGGATTTGTGGGGGCGGGTAGCAAGGGCCCATAGGGAGGGAGGTGGGGGATGGTGAGGAAGGATGCCGAGTACCCCTGCTTTCTGATATTATAATACCTCTATACTGTGAGCTGGCTTGCGAGCGAGCTCCATTTTCTGCCCTATAAATGGGGGTGTTGCATGAGAGCATTGTCTCTGCACAGAGCTCAGTGCCATGGGCTGAAACAGGCCACTCCATTCATGCACTCTCTCCGATTTGTCTCATTAGACTGTGGGCGCCATGCGTGTTTAGTTTGCTTTGTGTGTTTAGGTGTACATGCATGCCTGTTTGTTTCTACAGAGTGTGAGAATTGATTGCTTCGCTTGCAGGGTTTTCCTCTGTAACATATGTGTGTGTGTCAGGCGTAGGTCAGCATCTGTATCCATTGTCGTTTTCTTTTTTTCCGTGTGTCGTGGACAGACGATGACAAAGGATAAGACCTCATATTAGGGAAGAAGGGAGGGGACTACTCTCTTCAAATTCAAGTCAAGATTTTCCTGCCCTCAAGCAAGTTGTGAAATCGACACACGCTTTGATGGCCACGTAATCCTCGCGTTCGCCTCATTCAAAAGCAGCTCCAGACCCTTTACTTTAGAGCCCGCTCCAAATTATTGACCCTAAACCGTGGTTTTTGTTTTCAGTTCATACAAATGTCGAATTGCAACTTGCAGAGGGGGAATGAGTGTGTTTGCAACGCACCATCAGACCTCCCCTCGGAGTCATCTCGTCACCATTCTGCTCTTTGTATCTATCAGTCTTTCAGACAGCAGAATGGCCCTACAGTGTAGACTGAGGCTGAAAGCTGCAGCTGCTGCACACACTGAGCAGAGGCAAGGGACAGCACTCCCCCTGCTCCTCTACACACACACACACACACACACACACACACACACACACACACACACACACACATACAGAGAGAGAGAGTGAGAGAGCTGCTCCTCCCTGTTTGTCTGATGTTTTGCTTTGCTTTAATAGCAAGACTGATGCCATTTAAATCTTCCGCTTCAATTCACTCAATGCAAATCCAGCTGCATAAGTGGGTTACAAACACATAGACGAGGACAGTGAAGGCAGCAGGCCCATACAGCCAGTTAATTTATTCTAATGTCAGGTTTAACTGATACATTAGCAGAGCGTAAAAGATCTGCCATTATAATAAAAATAATAATAATTGCAATATTTTACATTAAATTTACATGATTGATTTCAAAAGTAATGTGCACCCATTTTTTTTTCAGAATTTCAATTAACAGATCACATTTCATAATTCACATGACCGTGATGCATTTACATCCACTGGGTTGTTTGTTACTAATGATATGATGATTACTTTTTTAATGCATTTCAACTATTATCCTGTTTATTCCACTACATTTATTTGACAGCTGTTGTTAATATTACATTTTTACTTAATATTCACAGCTTATAAAATCACGTATTGTCAAAGATTAAATGACTCAACAAAAGAAGAGATATTTATGTGTTTGAAGATCTAGTATTGTATGACTTAAGATCAAGGTGTTGCGTATCATTTAATATTTTTGTCCTAGCTTGCTTAGATTGATAAAACAATAACTGCTGTCTGCTGTTTGCTTATATGTATATTTCTTTTACTGTTACTTATCACAGTGTCATTTAAATTTGTTTTCTCACATGTGTAACAATGTACACAAACCTCCTTTGGGGGTGGAGTTAAACATAACGATACAATGACATAATATACGTTATATACTATATGTTATGTGTTATTTAATCATGAATTATGAGCACTTTTAGACAGCAGAGTTGCTACTTGTAAGTAAGTATTTTCACATTTTGTTATTGCTACTTTTAGGTGTGTAAGGTGCATTTAGGTGAGTTTTTACACCACTAATAATGTAATAATGTTAAATAATTTTTCATATATGTGTAAATTAGCAGTGTCATAAGACACAAACCACAACTTAATGCCTTCTTGCTCTTTAGTCATCAAGTTTAGTTTCATATAAACCAAACATTCTGTTATGCACACATACATGAGCTAAATCCAACTTACTCTCCAATTCCCATTCCCCATTTAGCAACACGAACAGATACAGTAGATGCATTTTGGAACCAGCTGTGGTATTTGGGATGTTATTTAAGGAAACCTTACTCTCCTTCATCCGTCTCCCCTCTGTCTGGCTTTTCAGCTCCTGCGGTATTAAAGATATGCTGCTGTGAATTAAGTATTTTATAATCCCGTATGTGCTGTACAGCCTCTCTGGCGAAGACTCATCAAGGTGAAAGTGCTGTGTGATTTGTTGGATATTATTAGCATGGTAATAGGATCTTAGAAGACACGGAAAGAGAGGGAGCAGCACACGCTGTGCATCCAGGTGTGTGATATTTAGCAGCAGCAGCCGCCCCAGGAACAGATCTGTCAGACAAGGGAACACACACTGTAATGAAAGAGTGGCCACTTCCCTGAAGAATGGGAATGATATGAATAAAAATAACACACATGTACAGTAGTGTGTGAGCACACAGTCAGAGGTTTAAATAAACACACACACACACACTCCCTCTGCCCTCTAAACCTGTCACCAAAGGCAAAGGTGCTCTGCACATGCAGCTCACATGTAGATATCCACGATGCGCTCCATCGCTGCCTGAAGGTGCAACAGGAAACTTCTCGTTCTGAATCACTCTCAGCCTGACTCACACACACACACACACACACACACACACACACACACACACACACACACACACACATATACACAAACAAAACCACAGAGCTTTTTTCCCTCGGGAGCGATTTGCTTTACGAATGCCCTTTAACTTGGTTACTGGGACAATTTTTTTTAACCTCTAATTCATCATGTATTATACACAAGTCAATACACACACAAACTTCCTTCATTCACACAGATTTCAGACTCCTCCTCTTTCCTCTTCCAGCCCTCCCTCCCTCCCTCCCTCAGCTCCTTCCCTCTGTCCTACTCTTCCTCCTTCCTTCTCTAATGAGACTCTGAGCGTGCAGGTGAGCCTGAGCCTGAGGAGATGACCGTCTCCACCAGTGCGCATGTGTGTCTTGGCATGTGTGATTATGGATGATAATGTACACACATGCTCACGGAGAAGCCCGGCCAACCGTTCACTTCACGTTAACTCATCTCCTTGCCACTAATTAGAGATGAGAATCTTAAAAGCTGATGAGTTAAAGACTTTTTATTGCAAAGTATGGAATGAATCATAGTCCTTCTCCATCCTAATTGCAGTGATGGTGATCATCTTTGAGGTGCATGTGCAGCCATCTGTTTTGCATTGATTTTTTGGGGGGATTCAGCAGTAAATGTTCAGAAAATAAATTAAATGCACAAACAACAAAAGACTTATTACAAAGTATTATCAATTCTGTCAAAGAAACTGACCAAAATACTGATGAGGAGGCATCCAGCCTTGAACTGGAAACCTCTTGATTTGCAGTCAAATGCTCGTGATGCATGCACAGTGTGCAAGTAAATTCCACCAGACCACTGTGTACATTGGTAAAGGCAAGGGAGCACCCAGAGTTGAACTGGGGACCTGTTGATCTGCAGTCAAACGCTCTACCACTGAGCTATACTCCCTGAGTTGAGGTCAACATATTATTTGATCTATAATGTTGACCTTCACCTACATACCCCCGACTCAGACCAGCAACAAAAAGACATACTGAGTCGAGGAGGAATCACCTTCCCTCTCAATCACAGATTTATTAAGTTTATGGGTTCACTCATGTCATTCATGTTTGTGTTGGATAATGAACGTTTGCTTAGACACTGTAGCCTCCAATTATTCTATTAAAATTTAATGTATTCATAAAATGAACAAGGGTTTAATATTCCCAAGGACTTATGCAGTAAAGGTTAACATTAAGTGGAAGTCTTTATTTTAACCATACAGTGAACTCACACCTGAACAACTGATACTCTTTTTTATTGCCTTGTTAAGTAATCAAGTCTAATCTCATAACAAATATACTGATGAGTAGATACATTTTTGAAAATATCCACATCAGATTCGTTACTGTAGATGTGAGCTTGATCCAAATAGCATGAACAAAAATGACCCTATTACCAAAGCCTGAGTAAACAGAAGTAGTTTGCTGTTTTCCTCTGGTGAGTATTAATATGTTCTCAGCAGGAGGATTTTCCATAAACTGCATGACATGGTTGGTTGGTTTGTTAGTTTGTTAGTGTGCAACATTATTTGTAGCATGCACTGTTTATGGTATGTTATCTTAAGACCTTATATCCATTAACCCAACTATCCATCAACCTATAGATTAAGGCAATATATAAACAACCACATGTGTCTATTCATATGGTTTTATCTGTGTTTGTAGATCAAGAGGCCCTCACTTAAGATCTGGTACCCTGTGGAAATGTTATATGTGCACATGTATAATGCTTTATTGCAGCCTGATGATCACTGTCGGTTGTCCCTCATGTAGAGGCTGGAATTTCTCAAATGAAACTAGCAGGAAGTCCAGGCGTTTGGATTGAGAACCCCTGGCATATAATACAGAACATTATGTAAGATCGTAAACACAGGTGTCAAACTTTGTACTCGACGTTCTGAAAATCTACAGGTTTCCGTTCCAGCCAGACACCACACTGCAGGTGATTGTAATATATCAATGCCTCTGGCCGAAGCACTAATCAGTAGCTGCGATTACACCGTACTAAATCAAATTATAGGAAACATGCCGTTTTGCTTGCAGTGAGCACTTTGCATCGATATTGATTCACTGAAGCAGTTTTGTACCTCGACAACAGTCTGTGCACACACTCCTGCAATTAAACGGAAGAAAATCTATAAAAGTGTAAACTGTTTATTTTTGCCTTACAGACGGCCCATTGAGTTGTCTGATGGATTTATGCTGGCTTCCACACCATGTTTACACCTAGAGGGTATACAGTATGTGGGATCATAGTATTGAATAGGGGACAATTGAACTACACCTCCTCATTCAGACTCTTATCAGATCTTTGATAATATCTCTAGAAAAGTATATATGCTTCGGTGTCAGACGCAGAGGGGCAAGTGAGTGAGGACACGCTGATTATAGATAAAGTCACTAAAACGTTTACAGCCTATTTAACTTCCCAGAATTATCATTATTATTCTGACAAATAACTGATCTGCTTCTTCATGACTGTATATTATCTGTTTACTGAGCTGAGAACAACATATTTACTATGCTTTGGATAATTAATGCTGGTTATTTGTAAATAAACAAAGCAACTGAATTATGGCAATTATTTGCACCCAGGATATCAATCAAGATATGTAACCTTGAAACAATGACCTCTTGACCAGTAGTCAAATATTCTACCACTGTATGCTCTGATCCTCACAGTGACATTTCTATACTTTTACATACTTGGCTTCAATCCTTCAACAAATACAAGCTGTTTTGCATTTAATGAACTTACTGAACCTACAATACTTTCTCACTGAGTCTGCTCACACTTTGATTTTGGATGCACTGACACAAAAAAAAAATCTGTACTATCACTTTGTAAACAAGGGAGACAACTATAGCTACAACTAGAGAGGATACAAGATACCCCCTGACCCGCTGTCCAATGACTGGCCAAACATTGGGATGTAATAAGGCTGAATGGTGTCCAAACATTCATTCCAATGGAAGCTGCTCACCCAATCCAAACAACAAGAAAGTCTCTTGCTCCCTGGTTGTTCTCGCCATGCTGGGGAGTGGACCCACATGATGTCTTTCTTTGGCATTATAAACAACACACATATAATATATTAAAACACTGCTTCTCACTGTTTATCCTGAATTAATCCCACAGCTACATAGTTTAACAAAGCGATCAGTAGGCTCCAACTAACTTGTTATCTATGTCATTTTATGTCTTTTGCCACTTTAATATTTACGCCTGTAAATTATTCTGACTGTCTTCATTTTAGTATGTTCAGTCTGTTGCTAGTCCAGTCTGTTACATTCAGCTCAGAGCAAATCTAGATTAAACAAACACTATACATAAGGTCAATAGCTCAACATCTATTTTTAATAACACATTTGTCAGATTGTGATTCTTTCCGTGGTCTGTGTGTTCTTTTCATAGGATTTTAATGAGTTAGTGACGTGCTCTGTATCACGGCTGAGCTTTGTCACCATTAAAATGGAGCAGAGCTACGATGCTTAAAGCTGCTAAATCAATCAGCGACAATGGTGATTCAGTTCAGCTGAATAGGCATATTGGTACAGGACAGAGCACCGAATGGTTTACATGAACTTTATAGCAGGGGAGGAAGTGTTGAAAAATGTGTCACTTTTATTGGTTGGAGCTAAATCAGTCCTTGGAAACTTCACCATCAGGAAGTTGTCATTCAAACTCACCTTCCTGGTGGTAAACTTGAAATTACTGTTTTGTTCAGGACTATGTTGTCATCTTTACAAATGCACTCTTTCCCAAGAGTTTAAACTTTTCCATGAAATCTCCATTTCACAATGACACTGCTGCGTCTGGCTTAATGCACATTAATAGCTACCCGTCAGTCTACTACTTGGAAAAAGATACATTGCAGTAATCGCTTGACTGGAACTGTCTTGGGGAAAGCATTTAAATGACAAGACGTCTGACGAATGTGTCACTCAAGCCTCTTCTTAACAGCGCTTTGATGTTTACATGGATGATCCACTTTCAAATGAGCCAAATTAGTTTGGTTTATGCAGACAGGCTGAAGGATTATGGGAGTTGAGAAACAAAAATCTGCTCAATCCATCTATGAGCAGTCTGATTAATGACATGCTGGTAAACATATTTTTAAAGGCTGTTTACACGCACTCAAAATATCAAATATATCAGGCATAACATTGAAGGAGTGTTGAGAAGTTGTTTCAAATGTCAAGCAGAGCTCTTTAAATGAGAGGTTTATTTGCAAAATAATCTGACATGATCCGCATGCTGTCAAACTGCATGTATTACTATGTATGTATTCTGTGTGTAACCTAATGACACACACATAATTTAAATACTGTTTTATGTAGTCGTATGGTATGCATGATGAGCAGAAACAGATTTATGAGGGCCAGTAGAGTCATACTCATGGAGGATAACGTACCACAGTTAATATTACCATCCATTGAGGTTAATTAGAAAGAGTAAAAATCAGTTGATATAGCACTCGGACATATCCAAATGAGTATTCAATTCTTTTCTCTTTTTTTACCCTTTTAATTGTAATCTTGGAGCCACCAGGCTACACACATTTACTGGTTTAGAATAATTCAGTGACATCTGATCAGTCTTAGCTGTTTGTGATGAAAGAAGCAGTTCAGTTTGAATTACAGTGTCAGTGAGAGTCAACCGATTGGCGCCACATCATTAACTCTGATGTAATATATCATCTCTGTAAGGAAGCCAGCAGATTATCCCATGTGTACACCAAGCACAGTTAACAGACATCTCATATCTTGTGCTGCACTGAAGACAAAAGAGATCAGAGTTGTCACAGCTCTGAAATGTCTGTCTGACTGTAGCATTCATGTAGGGTAGTTGTGTTATCAGCAGCTAAAACCATAAAGTATATGCTATAAATTGACTGTCATATAATTGAACCTGTAAGAAAAGCAGCATACTTAACCCCTATATCGTGACAGGAAGTTAAACAATGCAATCAAATGCAACATCAGACGTCTATAAAACACAAAAATAAAAAAAATCTGTCTTAATATTTCATACTTTTCCAAAATCTTTCTAGAGCTTTTTCACCACCACTCATGTTTTTATTTTATTTTTCCTACAACTGTGAGCTGCGACGCCATTTCCTTTGTACATTGCTACAATATAGTACTATATGTACTATATAGCTGTTTGCAGTTTCTATTACATGCAGAAAACCTGCTTAGCAGTAATCTGAATTTGAACAGAACGGTCAATTGAGTCATGCAATATTGAAAACACCACAGGCAATAGTTACATATGTCAAAAAGGGGGCAACCAGATTTGAACTGGTGACCTCTTGATCTGCAGTCAAATGCTCTACCACTGAGCTATACCCCCTTGTGTCAAGTATGTGCACTGACAGCAACCTACACTTGTTCCACTTTATGTCTGCAAAAAAATAAATTAATAAATAATATCTATTCGATTGCTGGCTGAGTCTGAAAGATGACCTCGAAACACACACACCGATAGAAAAGTGGCTTACATAGCGATTTAGTGTGCATTATTCACAAGGTATAGGTTGAAGACAGGAGGCACCCAGGCCAAAACTGAGCTGGGGAGCGCTGTACTATGATTAACTATGAATAGTACCTGTGTCATAACCATATGCATCAAAATCAACAACACATCTGCAGTCTTCTATAAAATAAATCTGTATGACTGAAGAAATGCTCTATAAAATATTCACATCAAATGGAGATGAGGATGTCAAATTATTCAAGGTTATTACCAAGATGAAAAAAATATACCTATTTCACCACTTATCTCCACATTCATCAAAACAAAATGGCAAAATGCCAAAAGCTGTACATTAAAGAAAAACATATTTAGCAGAAGCTGTAGACTGTGAGCGGCACAATGTGAATTTAAAGAGGATTTATAGCCTGTGATTTCTCAGCACATGATCTGTGAAACGTGGTGATAGCAATTGGTCGGCTCAGAGGAAAGAGATAAGGAAAGAAGCTGAGATAGCGTGCAGTACTAATTTGAGCAACCACCGCTGGTGAGTGGATTTGGACAATATCAAACGAACAACTCTTATTGTTCGTAGCATTGCATGATTATAGGTCTATGTGGGAGCTTTAGGGAGGGAGCAGCGTGAAGGAGAGAGGAGGCCGTGCAGAGGCTGAAAGTGATGAGGAGGATTATGACCAAACGTCCATATATCTGCAAGCAGAAACTGCAGTCTGGGCAGTGGACATCAAACATGAAGATGGACCAGGGTCAGCAGATTATGTGGATGTTTCCTAGCTTATATTTAAAGTTTTTTAAGACGTGTACAACAACTTTCTGTGTCTACTAGTTGTTAGGGTTTTTTTTTTATAGTTGGCAGCTCACTGGCCTTCTTAGTACCCAAAAATCTTCTGGCATTCATAACATGCAGCATGTTGGGCATCAATTATTTGTCGTACACATTGGACTTGGTATGAAGCTCTTGGCCAGTGGTCTGACTAATACTAGAAATTAAAGCTAGGGTTGGTAATCGTCTTTATTTCTCATTACATGCTGACAACAATCAATAAATCAAATGCTCTGACAAAACTACATCTTCAAAGTCTTCCATAAACTGTGAGTGCTAACAATGGGAATGATTATTCCTTATGTTCATTTGAATTAATTGGTGAAGTGGCTTTGGAGGGAGGGCTGAATGGACGGGTTGTCAGTGTTGCCAACTTGGCAAATTTCTTGACACATTTACATAAAACCAAATTTTGTGTCAATCCAGTAGTTTTAGAGGCATTCTACTTAAATCCACAAAAGTAAATAAGGTAATATAGAGAAAAAGTCAGGGGGTCACCAAAGTCATTAGAATACATTGTTGGGGAATTCTGTACAAAATATCAAAAACAATTCAACCAAATGTGGTTGAGATATTTCTGTCTAGACTGAAGTGGAGGACGGACTGACCGACTTACAGGCTGATATGCCAGTAGAGCCATGTTGCAACTACAAACATACAGTATATTGCAATGACCAACACGTTGAAACACACACACTGAAAGCCCCATCCTGTTGCTCTTGGTGGCCAGAGGTCTCACAACGTCAGCGAGTTGAGAATATTTACTTCCAAAACCACGTACTTCCCCTTCCACCCTATCACTGTCTGTCAGTCCCCACTACCACCTCCTCATCCCCATCATCACCACACATACAAACACACACACATCCCCACCCCCAACCATGACCCATTTTGAAAGGGGATGAGGGGGTAAGTGAGGACCATTTTGAGTACCACGGGGGAGAGGCAAGATGCTCTGCCTCCCTCATTCCTCTCTCTTTCAGGAAGAGCTCACACTTGGTTAAGCACACACACTGAGGCTCTTCATGAGAGAACGGCCGCAGAGCTGCGTGATTTGTTTTGAGTTTTTTTGTTGTTGTCTGGATGCCGTTGATGATTTTAGGTCAGTGCTGTTTGATGTCAGCCGAGGTTAAGGGGGATGTAAAGGAAGCTAAGTAACACGGGGGGACAGAGATGAGGGGCCTCAGGTTGAGAGACAAAGGACACAGTACCTGATATCTGGGAGAGAAGGAGTAAGTATGCTGCTTCATCACTATACTTTGCTGCTTGTTTGTTGCCTATATCTGCTCTCTATGTTTGGATTTAATCATTTGAAAGTGACTTAAAGTAAAGACAAAGGGAATAATCTTTCATTTGTAACTGATCAGTTCAGGAAGCAAGACCTCCTGACCAAAGGATGAATATTTACCAGGTCTGGCGACGTCTTCCTCAACTTGTTCATACTCTTTTGAACTTAATATCACTAAAAAGATAATTTTGTACGTGTTCTTTATCTACATGAAGCTGAAGGAAACGCACAGATGCATACAGAGTGTCTGCTCATGCCTCGGAGATTCCTCCTGTAACATATGGAACCGGTTTGCCGTTGCGTTTCTCCCCTTCGGACACTGTTAATGAGGGAATTTTTAGTTTCCCACGAATACTGAGAGAGAAACGCTCCTTCCGAACCCGCCTCTCTCGTGCAAAATGAAAAGGAAGAGCTCATTCATCCATTTCAGCAAAGACTTCCTCATCTCAAGATTCTCTCACGTTCGTCCTCAATGATCAGCAGTTTCTATTTTTGTCCCTCACTAGTGAGTACTACTCAAACCTTTGGAATTTATAACTTATTTGCGTGTCATGTCTGCTTGCATTGACCACTCTGCAAGTAAGTTTCATGTCTGTGTTTTTCATGTGTGTCTGTGTAAATACCAGTAACCTTCTTACTAGCAAAACCAGTAACCTTCTGTGTGCGTGAACTCAACTTAGTGAAAAGACACTCTCAGTATGGCTGTTTTTAATCACTTCAGGGACTTTTTTTTAAGAAAAAGTTGCTGCAGAAAAAAAGAGACAACCAGAAAAGTTGATAAGAAATCCATATTTAGCAATGCCCGATTTTTTCGGTGATTTGAATATAACTGTGTGCCAACAAAGGAGCTTATCCAGCCTTCAGAACAGGAGAAGGGAAGTAAGAACCCCTGCTTTTTAAGCTGAGCATTTGCGTGAGTGGTTATCTCAAATCAAATAACGAAATCACGAGCAGAGGCTGGTGCCTTTTTGATGTGACATTAGTTTGTTGGTTTTGTATGAGATCTTAACTCACATAGGATCATCCAGGAGGTTATCATGGACAGATGTCTGGCCAGCTACTGTGTGAGCAGATTAGTTAGATCTGTGCAGTCTGTGTGGGACAAGGTGGAGGTTTGGAGGGGCGTCAGTGAAGCCCGGGGATGCCGCTGGCAGAACAGAGGGAGAGGGCACTGTGGCAATGACCCTCGAATAAGTACAGTAAGAGGAATGTTAGTCCCAGAACACGCTCAGAGGTCCCAGACCATCGTCTCATAGCCCTTGATGCTTTCATTTGGGTCTTTTGTTCAAAGGAAGTATTTGTGTTCTGGTGACTCTATTGTGGAATTAATGAGACAGACACTGAAATCATCCGTGTATTTGTCATTGGATTGGGGTTACCCTGATATCTGAATATTAATAAATGTATGTTTTTGATGGCTATGTTTGAAAAGAGGCTCACAAACTCTTGTCTACATGTGGCTCTTTACAATAGACATAATTGTGCCAAAAATTCTAATCTCATAGAAATGAATAATTAGCTACCCTGTCCATTTTTCAGAATAAATGTTTCTTTTTATGTGATTAAGCTTTAGAAATCCAGCACATTAAATCTCAGCTCACACTGCACTGCATTATTGTCAGTAGTGGAGACAGCTTCACACTCTGCCGCCACCAGTTTGAGACAGGCTTTGGTGTGTCTGGATTCCTCTAACATAATGTAAAATGGGGCTTCAAATAGGGAGAAAGATATTTGTGAAGCAAATTAAAGCATTAACTCAACTTTGTGTCGCTACTGGCCAAAAGGTTCTACTATGCAATAACGAGTATTTAATATATTCAGCAATAAGTTATTCAGTAAGTTTGAATAGAAAAGGTTTGAGAATATGCTGGGGGTTATTTTGGAGTGGATAAATACATTTAAATGTTGTATATTACTTAAATGAATGTGTTAATAAATCAGTTTACTGACTTAATCTATTATATATTTGAAAATAAATATTTATAGTTTTTCTTGAATTAAATCCGACACTTTCCCACTGTTTCAGAAGGACATTTCTATGAGATTGGTATCTCTCATTTTAGCACATTTGACAGAAATGACATTTCAGATGTATCCTATACATTATTCTAAAGAGTGAATAATAATGCCATTGTTGCTTGCTATAGTGGTGTGCATAATGATAGTGTTTTAATACTCATATCCACAACTCCTTTTACTTTTTACAATCACTTTAAAAACATTAAGAGAGCGATAATAAATTAGCATGATGATGAAGAAGGAAATGTTAATCCCCAAGGCTGTATTCACATTCATGCTCTGCAGGAGGAAAGTATATGTGGGAGTTGTGAGCTCGCTGATGGATAGCGGCTGTCTATGGATGAGTACGCCCTGAGAATAGCAGTGACAAATGAATATGAATAAAAAGAACTTGGAAATTCTCCAACACCTCCAATAACTAATATCCTTACATTCACTCATTAATGCCTTTTTTTCTTATCATTCATTTACAGTATGTTCATTATTTTAACAGCCTGTGGCCTAGGTTTATTAATATGAATGTGACTCTCTGTGAGTATTGCTAAAAAAAAAAACTAAAACCCTGAAATGTATCCAGATAATATCAAAGGTTTTCTGTTTTTACTGGCTAGATTAAATGTCATGTTAATGCTTGAATAAACCGCTGTGTCTACATGTTAGTATTTGTCAAATTCAAAAGACATTAATTGATGGTGTTGAAATGTGAAATAGAGAAACCATGAACATGCATCTTCACCTGTTGCTGCACAGGACTCCCCTCGATGATACATGCGTCTCCCTGTTACACAATTACAACTCTCATTCACCTGCAGTGGCCTCCTGCACGGGTCAGGGTTTGTCCCGTCATGGGCTAATTTCCCAGGTGTCCCTCCCAAAGCCGGGGGCCTTCCAGCTGGAGTGCTGTGTCCACATGACGAGTCAGTACTGAGAAAGAGGAGCACCTCATCTAACCCCAAAGCAGAGTTCCTCATAGTCGCGGTCTGTTCGTGTGCAGGGACATTGTAGCTCTACTCCACATGCTTTTTGAGGCTGTGTCTGCATGTGTGTGTGTGTGTGTGTGTGTGTGTGTGTGTGTGTGTGTGTGTGTGTAATATATCTTGATGTGATTCTCTGTGGCTCATGAGGGATGAAAGCCAGTGACTGAGGGGATCCCTCCAGCGGCACAGACTGTATTTGTAACTGACTGGTTGAATCTGCACGTGAGGTCACAATGTGGAGCGTTCACCCCTTAGGAACTGATCTGTGTTGACCTTTGACCTTGTACTGTTCTGGAAGGGCTATGATCCACTGTATATCAGGGACTTTGCTGTATCAAAGAGACTGATAGTTTGATGACCCATCATGACCTTTAGGGCTGATGACTATAGAGCCATTGACCCTGAGTGTTATTCCCTTTAAATGTAGTCCCCTATTATATAAAATCACAGTGGGATTTCCCAGAAGAGGGTTATCCTGGTTTCCTTTTCTGACTTTAGAACCAAAGTCATTTTGATGTTTTCCTGTGTGACATGATTTCCACCAATTTGCTGTTCATAGTTCATATCAGAGTAACAGACAGAAAGCCTGCCTGCTGGGTCTCTGCGGTGCTATTTGGGAGGCTGACTCACGCCAGTAACTTAATGCACAGAGTCAGCTTCTTACCCCTAACTGCCCCACTAGCTCCTGCAGACGTAAATTGGATGAGAAAGCAAATGCCAGGTTATATGTGGCTTAGGTAGCAAAAGTATTAAGCGGCGGCCCAGGCAGCCGTGTGCCTGGGCTGGACCGTCTCTCCTGGTCAGGAGGGAGCGTGGCAGTTCCTGCTGCACAAACTACCTAAGAACTCCACAAAGTAAATTCAAGGTTTTATCAAAGGACACACTGAAGTTCCTCCATCATGTGAAGTTTCCAGGATTGTTTTCAGCTGGGTCTTCAGCTACAAATGGGCATTAAATATAAGTCCCTTTTACATCGCCCCCAAATATGACTGCTTTGAAAACTATTTGGGTATAAACATCAACAGTTGGAACATATAGACAAAATATATCTGTCATAACCAATAAACTATATAACAAATACACTAAAAAGACAAATCATTCAGAAAGGAAAAGTATGAAAAACATGCTCTAATAATAAAACATCTTGCCCTAAAACATGCAGCATTGAAAACTTTACCGTTATATTTAATCAAAGCAGTTTATGCTAATACAATATTCTATCATACTTGCCAGAATCTGGTTATTACTATCTAAAGAACGACTGTGCAGCACAGTAAGACTTATGTAAATAAATGCAATGATGTAATGCTGGAAAACTCAGACAGAGCGCATCCATGGAAGGACATTGCTATAAATCCGTGTGCTTGTGGCAGCCTAACGCTCTGCCCTGCCAATTGCTGCTTACTCATACATGTCGGTCACAGGCACTCTCAGTTAGCACCCTCACAAGGACTCCCCTTCGTCTCTACTGTGCTCAGTTATGGCCTCTTACTGTATGTGGGTGCATACAAAGGATTCCTGGCATCTACCTCCTGTGGCCCAAGCATGTCCTTATATGGTCAGACTGATCAATAAGACACATGTTTCAAGTCTTCTTCAAAACAGTCCCGCCCTCTCTGCTCCTACTGGAGACACAAAGCAGAGGGCTGGGAGCTCCTGCTCTGTTCCTCCAGCTATATTTCCCCTCTCGCTGCAGCTACAGCTCGCCCCGACTAAGCTCTCAACCTGCCTGGTAAGGATATTGTGCCTTGAAGCTCTTTAAACCCCAAACTAAGCTAGTATTCATCATTGGATTTTCCTCTCAGTCTAGCTGACAATAAGCCATGCGCTATTGCGGCTTCATAAAGGGAAAAGTTCAGTGGAGGTGTCATACTCATCCCCCAAAGCTGCCCAGAGGGACAGCAGCTTTTTTGGGTTCAGCTCCACTGCCTGAGCTAATGTGGGTCTGCTTCCCGAATCCCCGCTCCAATGGTTTGAGCCCCGGCCACCTGCTGATTCTGCTGGTTTGGATGGACTGCCTGGAGCCGAGACCTAACCTACATAGGCAACATGTCCCTCTTCTTGCACACACACACATGCATCTAAGCACTGCACAATGCTATTTACCTATCAACCAGAGCATACCAGTCAAGTTAATACAATCCTGAAAACTGCACCTCACACAGAAGAAGGCTCACTAAGAGGATTTATTCTTCAAAAGGAGATAGTCTGTTAAATAAAATGAGTGTGTATTTGGCGATAGCAAGTTCCCTATTTGGATTATTTCGCTTCCTTCTCAGTGCTGCTTGATGGTATTTTTTAATACCAATATCCTCTTTCCTCCCCGTTTGGTCCTCTAATTCCCTTAAACGCCTAAACTTGTCAGCAACCTCTCTGTGGTACTGAGCTCCAAATTCTGTGTGTGTGCATTAGTGCTACAAACAGCAACATGTCAAATTAAGGATATATTGATTGCATGAGCTTCGAGAGGAACACTTATTTTAATGTCACCCATTTCCCCATCTTGTTACTTGCAGAACTAATGCTATCTCCACAGGGATAAAAGTCTAGAAAAATCTCTACAAACTTGCAACTTGCTTTGTTACGTTATAAAAATGTGCATTTATTGTGAACTCATACTGTCTTCCTTTCCCCCCTTCCCCCATTGACTTTCTCCAGAGTCTGTGAACAGGTGAGAGAGGGACACTGTCTGCCCCACTGTCCAGCGACACCATGAGCTGGAGCTTCCTCACGCGGCTGCTGGAGGAGATCCACAACCACTCCACCTTCGTGGGGAAGCTGTGGCTCACCGTGCTCATCGTCTTCCGCATCGTTCTCACTGCCGTCGGGGGAGAGTCCATCTACTACGACGAACAGAGCAAGTTTGTCTGCAACTCGGGTCAGCCGGGCTGCGAGAATGTCTGCTACGACGCCTTTGCCCCTCTGTCTCACGTTCGCTTCTGGGTCTTCCAGATCATCTTGGTGGCGATGCCTTCTCTCATGTACATGGGCTATGCTGTCAACAAGATTGCACGCTTAGATGAAGCCAAAGGAGGAAGTGGTTCTGCTGCAGTTAAAACAGGAGGAGGGGGCTACACACACAGGAAGCCCAGGAAAATCTGTTTTGGAGGACGGCAGCACCGGGGCATTGAGGAGACCGAGGAGGATCAGGAGGATGATCCAATGATCTATGAGGTGCCAGAGATGGAACCCCCGAAAAGGCCGCGGGATCCACTGCAACCCACGCCAAGACCCAAAATCCGACATGATGGGCGCAAGCGTATAAGAGATGAGGGGCTGATGCGAGTCTACGTTTTGCAACTGGTGACTCGTACACTGCTAGAAGCAGGTTTCCTGGCAGGCCAGTATTTGCTTTATGGCTTTCGTGTGATGCCTGTTTTTGTGTGCTCAGGGAAACCTTGTCCCCACAGCGTTGACTGCTTTGTGTCGCGGCCGACAGAGAAGACCATCTTCCTGCGCATCATGTATGGTGTCACCGTCCTTTGCCTCATGCTCAACGTTTGGGAGATGCTCCATCTGGGGATTGGTACGATCTGTGACATCCTCCGCCGTCGGCGCTGCCCACCTCAGGAGGACGAGTACCAGCTGGGATTGCTGGGCACCAATGGGGGTGTGGAGGGCTCAGTAGGCGGGGCAGGGCCTGAGGCAGGCTGTGAGGGAGGGGTGGGTGGCGATGGGGCTGCAGATTACGTGGGTTACCCCTTCTCGTGGAACACCCCATCAGCTCCACCTGGCTACAATATTGTGGTAAAGCCAGAGCAGATGCCATACACAGACCTTAGTAACGCTAAGATGGCATGCAAGCAGAACCGGGCAAACATCGCTCAAGAGGAGCAGCAGCAATTTGGCAGCAATGAGGATAACTTTCCCACTGGAGGGGAGGCCCGTGTAGCTTTGAACAAAGACATGATCCAGCAAGCTCATGAGCAACTGGAGGCAGCCATCCAGGCCTACAGTCAGCAGCACCGGGCAGAGGAGCAGCTTGGGGACAACCAGGACGACAAGCCCCAAAGTAACATCATCCAGGCCCAACCTCCGCCCCAGCCTCAGAAGGAGCGTAAGCATAGATTCAAGCATGGGAAAGGAGGCAGCAGTGGAGGAGGCAGCAGCAGCAACAGCAGCAGCAGCAAATCAGGAGAGGGCAAGCCTTCTGTATGGATTTAACCCCAGAAACAGTGACATGTATTGAAACCATATATTAGAGACTGGATGTTGAGTTGTTGCAATCTTCCTTGGATATTTAAACACCACTGTGCCTTAAAGAATCCTGCAAGCTGGAGAAGATATGTGTTTGTGTACTAAGGTGTGTAAAAAAACAAAAAAGGCGGATGTTGCAGCTGACAAATAGTTTTGTCTGGGCTATCGTTGTTTAACTTGAAATCACACCAACACAAACTGTAGGCAACAGTCTCCTGTTTACATGTCTCGTTCTCCTCAAGTCCTAACCAGATTTTGACCTCTGTTGTCTTCTCGTTCATCCTATCTTAGGGATTTGAACAGTGGAAAATTACTGAATGAGTTCTGTTGCAAATCAGATAGATTCCAGATATGGCTTAGCTAATTTTCTGGCCGCTCCTCTGCAAAGACATTGTCACCATTAATACATTGGCATCCTAATTCTTCGGACATCAAAGTGAAATATCATCATAAGACAAAGGCAAAGGAATGCCATGTCATTTGTGTGTTCTGGCAAACTAAAGCTATGACATACTGTACATACTGTAATGGTGTTATCAAGGAACATCATAACAATGTAAATGCAACAAAATGAAAGATAATTTGGTGGCAGCGCCTAAAGCACTGACTTTATAATACAGCAAGAACATCACCCTCCTGAAGGCTGTGTCCTGTCAGTCATGTTCTGTGTCTGTTTTTTCTCCAGTGTCCAGTGTTATGTTGCTGTGACTTTGCATTTGACCATGTGTTTATAGCTTCCTGTGTTTTTGTTCTTTTCCTATAGCTGTGCTACACCAGCTGCTGAAAACTTCTTTTTAACAAGGTGCATAAGCAATTGCGTTTTCATAGTTAAATCTTCAACTTCTTTTTTGTTTTTTTGTTTTTTTTAAATCTTCATGGCTATTGAACAAGGCTGCTTAGCACTCCATGGCTGTCTCATCTACCTTGTAGTTGACTGCCCCCTGGTGGTATCTTCTATGTAAATGGGGCTTCATTGGGGAGTAGATAGCAGTTACCAATGCTACCTGCATCCAGCAACACCTGAACCAGCTGTAGTGTTCCTTTTCTAGTGACAAGCCTTGTGTCAGTTTAGTATTCTCAGTGCAATGAGTTCAGTGTTAAATGCACAAAGGCTGCAATATCACCACGTTGTAATGGAAAAGGTTTAAAGCCATTACTATAATATAGTGAGACCAAACACTGTTTGTGTAATGCAAGTGTCAATGCCAAGATTTTATGCTAGGCTGCCATGAAGCCTGGTTGTTTGTAGCTTTGGGATACTGTGGCCATGCTACTCCAATTGTGCAAAAATGCCTATGTGATACCAACCCTTTTGTAAAAGTCACTTGTTTTTTGTATTACAGTATGTGTATTGCTTTTTTGGAATGGGTTGTAAAATAGCAAACTCTAAAATGGAGTTGATTTTTATGTTTGAGCCATTTTTTATATGAAAAAAATACTCCTTTTTTTCCAATAACATTTTTTTTTGTAAAATAAGGAAAAAGAAACAAAGAATAAGTTGTATGGATATTTATGGTTATTGTGTTTTAAATTGCCTTCCAATTGTAAAAAAGAAAAAGAAAATGTGAAATATGACAGTATATTTTTATAATACGTCGGCTACAGTGACTTATTGATGTGAAAAAAGAAAGCCAGACTTTTCCCTGTATGTTACAATGTCAATATTTAATGTAAGTAGTAAATTTCTGGGCTATGTTGTGTTTTTCCTTTTCCAACATTGTTCGGAGTTCTGCTGAACAACGTTGAGCAGAGAGAGACACAAAGATATGAAGTGCCAAATTATTCAAACCATTCCAAGCTTTGTCCACAGTGACTTTAGAGACAAGCTGCAGTTCTTTTTATGACGGTAATGTGGGAGGGGGCTGAAACGCTGGCACATTATGTTTCGATTTAATAAATCAGAGTCTTTCCTAGTAAATAGTGAACGGACTCAACAAACCATCATTCATGTGATATTCTGAGGCTGAACTTTGTGAACAGCCAGCCTGCAGAAAACATCAGCATAAATCACCAGAAGTACTTCAGTCAGCTGCTCCCAGAACAGTGATTGACACTGGCTCCACTGATGCCACTCCATCCCAATAAGCCACAGGTGATTTACCGAGAGTTTCCCAGTCAGTGTCAGCCTCCTCCCTTGGAGGCCAATCAGCCCTCATTAAATTCTTCCCCAGTGAGCAACGTTTCTCAACTATTGTGTTTTGTTGAAGAGAAGGAAACAGATTTAAGTATGATGGATAACAGAATGATGCTTTGTAGTTAGTGACAGCAGGAGCCACTAGAGGGCGACTTTCTGTCAAAGGAAGGACCACTTCAGGGAGTGAAGAAGGGGCGATTGAGGAGGTGCCATGAGGGTACTGAACGACCCCATCTGCTCAGTCTGCATGAATGGCAGCTTGGCCTTACATCTCCAAAACTATTCTAGGTTATGTGGCTTAGACCTCTTCCTGTTTGTCTTCTGGTTGGCTGAGAAACCAAGATAAAGTAGAAATAAAAAGGTAACTCAATAGACAGAAATGGCTTTTACAACTTCATGTATTAGGGAATATTCTCCTCTGCATATTATAGCTGTCATATCAAAACCATGTGACTCCCAAATAATTAATAAATCAGTAAATAATTTTTAAAGTATATTCAGTGGAGATATATTGCTAATGACAGTGTGCAGGATTTATACTTTTTTTGCAAGATAGAAAACAACATGATAAAGTTTTCTAAATTTGAGATATGTTTCACTTGACATTGACAATATGCATGTTGACACCCTCAGAGACACATGCTGGAACTGACAGCTATTTAATTATCCATCATACCTGGCAGCTGAATGAAGTAAAGAAACTTAAATGGAAAGCATGTCAAACAGTGGCTGAATCAGAAGTCTTTTGTGGGTCTGTTTATCAGGGATACCACAACGTTCACCCTCAGCATCTGTCTGTCTGTTCAGAAGAAAGACTGCAATGTTTCCCTACATGTTTTAAAGGGTGTTTTCACATAGTCCTCTTTAAACGAACCTAACTCAGTCCCCTTAAAGTGGACCAGCAGAAAAAGGACTCTATTTGTGTTATCATTGTCAGTTAATTTGAAAGAGGACTCCGTTCTGGTCCACCTCAGCTCTGATGGGCCTCAGACCTGTTCCTGTTCACACTATACACCCTTAGTGTGGTTAATTTACTGGTAAAACTTGGTCCGTGTTAGGGTGTTTTCAAACATCAGTTTCAGCCCAACAAACTATCTTAGAGTGATGACTCAGCATTTGTTTTTGTGAACACTCTGAAACGAACCATACTCGGACTTCCTCAGGAAGGTGATCAGAGTACGGTTTGCTTCAAGTCTGTGTTGCAGTTCCCTTTACCTGGTCATTGTGAACACAGAGTGAATTTGGTTGGTTTATAGAGGAATTTGTGAAAACACCCTTATAGTCACCCATGTGGGATGTGACAATAAAATAGTGGTATTACCGGTACAAACTCTGATTCATACATACATTTGTGTTTGTGTGGTTTTTCTATGCCTTTTGTAAAATGTAAATTTCTTTGAGTGCCATTCTAGTATTCCCAGCAATTTTTTTTCATATACTTTGATGAAAATATTTGCATGTAAAAAGACCTATTTTCCTACAAAAATAAATCAGAAATGCATATTGAATAAGGTCTCAGCATCTTTTGTTTGGCCTCCACAGCTAAGAAACTTAAATAAAACTGAAATTAAAGGCTTCCCACTCTTGAAGATTGAGTATTGTCCTTAGTATGAAATCTGTGTTTGATTTTCATTGGTTGAGAGCAGGGTCTACAGTCACAAGGGCTGATGTTGTGTCACTAGCAGGAACAACACTGGAGACCAAGGAGATGTCACTTCAGCTCAAGTCAGCCTTGTCATTTTGTTTTTTACATTTCGTTCAGTGACAGTTGAACTTCAGCTTGTGTTGACAGAACACCTGAGTCTGTGAGACTTTAAAACTACATTCAGGGGCGCCGAAAAGGGGGGGTAAAGGAGACGGATTCTAGGGGCCCGTGATTGAGGGGGGCCCAGAGAGGCCCCTAATGATGATGAAATTATAATACAGAAAAAATGATGACACTAAGTTATGAACTAACATATGATCACAAATGTTTTATTTTCCATGTCCTGGTAACAATAACTTTATTTGTTTTGGAAACATCAACGCCTGCAGGCCCCCCCCCCCCCCTCTATTTACGTAAAATGGTTCAGTCCACTGGATCAGCTGCAGGTAGCCAACGGAGGTGTCACACAGCACCACAGATTCTATGTAAAATAGCATCAAAAAATGTAGCCGCTGTGTTGGGGGGCCCTGTAAAGATTCTTTTCATGGGGCCCAAAATCCCTAGTGGCGCCCCTGACTACATTAATACATTACCAGGGATGGAAAGAGCACTTAAAGGGGAAGTCCGGTGTAAAAAAGTTCCAGTTTTTTGCTAAGAGTGGGATAGGGGGCATCAGACTCAAAGTAGCCAAACACTTCTTTATAGTATAATGAGTGTCCTAACATATAAAACGAGACATTGACAACTTTGTAAATGTACAGATTGTTTATTAAAAACTGTTTATAAAACCAATACCTTGAGTCGTTTGCCGGTTGGCGCCATCTTGAAATTAAGTCCCTACAAGTCGATTGACGAACACAGATCGCTGCATCCTCAGCAGTGCAGAGGCTGCACAGTCCGCTGTCTGGCAGCCCTTTCATCGCGCTCCCGCAACTCTTCGTCCGTATATTCGGGTTCGAATAGGTTCGGACGCCCATCAAATTCAAATGGCTGATTGACTTCAAATTCTTTGTCATATTCACTCAAATTTAAAAATACTCCAAAAAATACAAGACACATCTTTGTTACAGTGATGAGAGTAAATGTAATTGACTTCACCCCAGTGCATCATAAGTTAAATGTTTGTTCCAATTGAGCCATTGTTTTTAAAATGTTTATGCTTGATAATACATTTATTTGTTTAATCAATCAATCCAGACGGATCATCAACAATGCTCAGAAAGAACATTTTCTGAATTGAATAAATAAGTAGGCCTATACAGGTTAATATGTATCTCTTTTCCACTGAATTCCATTCAGTTCACTATCATTTAGTCCGTCATCATTAATAATAGACAACAAAAATGAAAAGTACGTTTTTGTGATTCTCTGAAATTAAAAAAAACAAACTTTCCCTGGAGAGACAAGCCAGTGGGACTGAGCAGAGTGCTGCAGCTGGATGTACAACGAGGTCACTGCAGATATGAGTGGAATCCCATGAGCAATGTCTGGGAGAGCAACTTGTGGCAACGGGCTATTTTCTCAAAAAAAGAAACAAACACTTCATCCCATTATTGTCCTAATTGGCCGGATGTACTAACCCTACAGAGATGTGATTTTGGATGCAGTGTACACAAGCTACCATCATGATTTGGGGACAGGGAAAGAGGAGATTCTTTAGTTATTTCCAAGTGGTTCTTGCAATGAGTCTTAGAGATCATCATCCAGATGTTTGCATGTTTGCTCCTCTCAGAAACTGTGGGCTGCCCTCCAGCACTTCACGCAGGAACGTAGTGAAGTGGAAGGTGCAGTAATGTATAGCCCACTGATATCACAGCTGCATTGAATATAGAAATGGTAACATAGAGATGAGCCCAACGTGAGAATCTGTAGAGGAATGCATATAAAAAGGTTGTGGAAAAATATGTTTATAAAACGCCAGATCATATTGTGTTCCAGAAGAATGTGTAAAGAAATGTTGTATTTTCATGATAAATCTTGGCACGTTTTGGGCCAATTATAACATACAAAAAAATCCTTCTTTTTTAATATTCATTGACTTTGACTTAATTTTCCCCTCGCACCTTGTGTTGTTCAGAGACAAAATCACAAACATCCACGTGATGCAAAATGGGACTCACCGAGTACAGCTTGTACATTATTGTTCCGGATGACAGAAATCACAACTTTACACTATAATTCTATAATGTTCACAGGCTTGTGATTATTAAATTTGGATTTCAGCGCAAATATTTTTTGGCTTTGCCAACTCAGTAAGTCCCTGTAAGTCTGTCTTGCTCGAACACTCTTATCAGCCTCTGGCAAACTCAGGCTGTCTGAGGGGCAGGCGCAAAGACAATTTTAAAAAGGCAGCTGCAAGTGTGCAGAAAGTTTTTGAGTATGTAGAGCAAAATGTTCTTCTTTCTATAGGGGCTCTTTATCATGTTTTATCCAAAATAGATTTGGCAATTTAGTCAAAAGTATATTAAAGACTGGGTTACAAACAAGGCTTTGGGCCTGTCCTAGCAGCTGCCCCTGGACCTGGGAACTACTTTTCACCTGGTCAACAATGTCCCAGGTGAAGCTTGAGCACACCCTGACTGTGCAGCCGCAACAAGAGGTCAAACTCAGCCGGCATGGCATGAAATCTTGTTTTAGCTTGTCTGTCATCGTAGTAGTGGTTAGTCAAGGTATGAAGTTCATGTGGGTGATTACTGAAGGGCCAGAACCCGTACAGATGTACATTGGCACAGTGTTCCAGTGCCAGGCTAGCCATGATTATGCCGGTGCTGAGCCGCGATGCTCGCAGGCCTTGGGAGCGCCAGAAGAGGGCCAGAGTCTGGAGGTACTCAGGGTTGAAGAAGATAGGCCGGGTGGGGCTTTCAAAGTCCTCAATGCTGTAGACGGCCCGCAGGCACACAGGAGTGTTCTGGCCATAAGAGAAGGCAGGAAGTAGCAGCAGCGAGTTGCCATAGCTACGCAGACTCTCCACAAACGGACGGCGACGCCCCATCAGAGCCCCATACCTAAAAATAAACAGCATTTGTTAAGCAACCAGACAAAAGGAACATTTTAAGGTGCAGTGATGCATCCTCTTGCTCACTTCTCTAAGAAGATGCTTGGGTTTGCCGTCACAAGGTCAGTCTTGATGCCCACATGTTTCTCATAGCCTTTTCCCAAAGGAGGTAAGTTGCACCTGAACAAGTAACAAAGATATAGAGAATGTTATATAGAATTACAACAGAGATGAGTTTAATTCTGTTGATAAAGATTGTCATCAGCCTTTCAGTCCACTACACTGGACACCTTTCTCACCTGATAACAAACTGAGCTGAATCGATCATCTTTCCACAGCTGCTGTTGGTCAGGATGCCTCCGTTCCCAACAACAGCACACGTGTCCCATGTTTTATTTGGAAACGGATGCTCCTGGAATCAGCATCAGCAACGGAAAATTTATTACAAAACAAGAACATTGATATAGATAATAATATATTGTGTGTGAGACAAAGAGCCATATTAAGGCAGGGTAAACTATGGCTGGATCTGCAACCCAGTTGCCAGAAATAATGTTGGCATCGTTAATCCCGGGATAAGTTAAATTTCGACATTTATGAACCAAAATCAAGTTTCATATCAGCCTTGTATCATACTCGCAGAAACGCACATAAATGACGGGTTAGGTTTAGGCAACAAAACTGCTTGAATAAGGTTATAAAAAATGTTTGCAAATCCCCCGCTGTATTCACAACTTGTGTGTTTATAGATTTCATTGCCTCTTTTCCCCCCCTTCAGTCACATTCTCACTAGCCCAACGGCTAATGACACAATGCCTCGTGTGACAGTATGCATCGCATACAGAGACTATAGGGTGCCTCGACACACGTGAGTTGAGAATTTTCACACACAAACACCAATATTCTTGCACCCATCTGTGCAGCGTTGGGCATGTTGGTCTTCAAATGAGGTGTGGTGACGTCAATGGCACATATCTCCCTGCTGTTAAGAGGCGCATTATTTGCAGAAATTTCACTGAATTTCCTACATTCTTGTGAATTTTTTCTTAATTTTTCTTTCCTTTCTTTGAGGCTTCAAAGCTCCATTTATAACACTGACTTCCGCCATGTACTTTGGACCCATTTGGATAAAATAGATCCCTTTATATATTGTTATCACATGGCTGCTTTATTGAACCTCATCCTCCACATCCACATTTTACTTTTATTGTTATATTGAACTTGTATGCCGCCTCGCTTTGCAATCAACTTTGTTCTGTGGGACAGCTTGTGTGCAAAGCTGGGGTCAAGTAAGGAAAAGAGCTCTTTTTTTAGATTGAAGCCATTTCCAAATCATGGAAGAACAAAAATTAAATCCTCTGTAAAAAACATCATGGTTTAGGTTAAAATTACTACGTCTCTTAAATGAACATGAAACTTACAACATGTCTGTATTTGATGAGTGGGGAGTGAGGTTGGTGAAACTTTGGATTCGTAAAATTTAGTTTTTATAAATAAAAACACAATAAATATAAAATTTAAGTCGCATTATACTGTATGACAGATACAGATTTTTAACACTTTTTTTTCAATCATAAACATGTATTTTGTGGTTGAGTGTGTCAAATAGCCAACATGTAAGTATGACCTAAAGCAGGGAAATCATCTCTGTGATCATTTATATGAGGATCAATCAAGACACCAGATGTGGTAAATATACATGAATGAATGACAAACATACCTTTGCAAAGGTGCTGAAAATCTCCGGGGTCACCTTGAGGCCCCTCCACTTTTCTCCGTCGAACACAAGCTTTGATCCCACTGGAGTGTTGCTCTGGGTTATGATGGCCTTGTCAATACCATGGCACTTGCTGTTCAGCTGGGATCTATATAAACATATATATATATAAAGTCTATAATCGATTATTAATAAATACCTCTACCACTTCAGCTTTTAAATGCTGGCGGTGGTTTTATTTTTTTTTTCTGTCACAGCTGCTCAGTCATTTCCTGCCATGTTGAATGTGTAAAGACTGCATGAATTTTATTAATAATCGATCATAGACTTTCCTGCATCGATGCAGAATTGTTCAACAAGGCATTATACATCATAGAATCGATTATTTCTCCCACCTCTAATGAGACTGGCTTATCTGCATGCATGGGCAGTTATTTACAATTTGTTTGTTTGCAATATACAAAATAAAACAAATACAAAATAAATGACCTGATGTTTTGGTAATTGTCTTCCCGCTTCTTCCAGGTTTTAGAGTAACGCCATTTTACATTGTTGATGACCTCCCTGTGAGACACACACACACACACACACACACACACACACACACACACACACACACACACACACACACACACACACACACACACACACACACACACACACACACAGTAACAAATTTGTAAGAAAACATCCAAGTTGTGAAAGTAACATACGGTTTTCCATTAAAACGGTATTATAGTGGGAGTGACGTTTAAGAGCAAAAGGCCGTGCACATATGGAACACTAATGAGTGAAGCCTGCGAGTTCAGGCGGACAACTCAAGCTGCTCCGTCATACTCATGTGATCTACCTCATACTCCAATAATATTCTTCCTTCACATCCTCCCTATTTGGCAGTCTATTTAAGCTACGACGCTTCCCATCTCCCCCTTTCGGCTGTCAGTGCCCCCGCCGCCACGTCAGTATTGCTGTCTGCTTGCTGCTAACCCTCCACCTCCCCAGCATCCACCTGTAGGCTCCGAGGCGTTAAGATATTTCACTTCATCACTTCCCATCATCTCTAATCACATATGGGGAGTGATGATGCCGGAGCCTAGACGCCAACCTCAAACTATGTTCCGTTGCTACAATAAACATTCTAAATGTGAGTCGTCTGACTGAACTGTATTTAGACACGGAATTGGGTGCAAACACTCTTTTGGTGTTGTCTTCAGTCAAACGTATTTTGATTTAATTATGTCCATATCACCCAGCCCTCTTTATACAGTAGCAGACATTGTTATCCAACCTCTAATCTCAGACTACTGTGTCTTCAGGCTTAAGGAGAAAGAGGATCCAAGGCCGGCTGGGGTAAGATTGTTGTTCAGAAGAGGTCTGTCACAGTCGATCGCCGTGTGTCCAACCTCATAGACTTTGAGTGGGATTTTGGTCAATGAGAGCCGCTATGTGTGTGTGTGACTAAATATGTTATATTGCACTAAAAAAAAAAAAAAAAATGTGGATATTCATAATGTAGAAGGCTGAAGAAAAAACCTGTGTGAAAATAAATAAGGGATTATGTTCACTTGTCCCAGGATGCTCAGGACAGGAGTGCTATTCTGTTTTGCCTTTTGATGTTATTGTGTATAAAGCAGAATCTTGCTTGATTAGTTATTAGGACTCAGAGTTAAGCTATGTTTTTTTATTATTATTTATATTTATTTTATATCTCATTATTATGTTTAGTTTTATCGTGACTCAAGTTTCAAAGCAAGCGTTTTAAATAACTTAAGGGGCAGTTCACTAATAAAAAGGTAAAATATCTAGTCAAAAAAAGGGTAATATCTCAAACTAAGTGAACCAGTTACGCTAAAACTGTTGAATATGTGCAGTGAAATGGAAAATGGAATACGTTTATTAAGCCTTGCATTTGGTGCTAATGTTTAAATAAAGGTTACATGATTTATATTTTAAGTCTCTTCCTATACATATATTTTTCTCATTGCTGCATTTTAATTAACTAACTTAAATAAAAACTTAAACTAGCTCATACAGCATTCACTGTTGCTCTTGAAGTACTAGTTTACTCAGATGAGGACCTTACACTTGTTCTATTTTTAGCTCTTACTTTATCGGCAATGATACGTTGTGGTTTCCTTGTTTCCTTCTTTTGACAAATGTACTTATTGTAAGTCGCTTTGGACAAAAGCGTCTGCTAAATGACCTAAATGTAAATGTAAATGCATTCAGCATATATTGAAATTACAGTGCAGTGCTTAATTCATATTAATTGACTTTCAGCTAGTAATATGCTTTATTTACAAAAATAACTGCACAGCATTGTATTCGGGATTATGGTGAGATTCAATTGTTGATGGAAAAAAAACAATATTGCAACTAGCCTGCACTAGTGAATATACCGTAAATTCATACAGCACTATACCATGTTTTAGTACCTAGTATTATAACAGTAAATATGTCACAGGGTACTCGGAATGAAGGAGGTAGGGACCCAAATGCAGTAAAAAAGATTTATTTAAATAATAAGCTAACAAAAAAACAAAGTCCAAAAACTCAGGGAGACCAAACAGGCACACACCCTAAGAAACAAAGAACAAGAATCCAAAGCATAGACAAAAAACGTACAATCAACAGAACAGATACACACGAACTTAATACACAGGGTTGATTAAGGTTACGACAGACAGGTGTGGAGACACAAGGCCAGGCTATGGTAATTGGGGAGAACAAGAGGCAAGGCTAACGAGACAATAAGACACAGCTAGGAGACAAAAAAATGGAGGGAAACCAAGGCAGGAAGCAAAGCACGTGACAACACAAGACAGAAGGACTACAAAATAAAACAGGAAACCAACACTACAAAAACCCACAGTCATGACATGGACAAGACAAGAAAAACAAGTGACAACACAAGACAGAATGACTACAAAAACCCTAGAAACCAAAACAACAAAACCCACAGTCATGACAAATTAACTGTAAATACGTTACTGTAAAAATCATGTGCTGTATTTCAGTACATGGTTTTATTACTGTAACGTATTGTAAAGTAGATAACAGGGTAACTGTAAACTTAACACAGTGATGGGGACACAACTGCCAGTATTTTCCTTTCATAGGGACAATCATTGTTGTGTATTTGCATATATGCAAATATACAGTCAGGTGTATAATTCCTGCGACGCTGGCAGGACATGACCTGATGAAGGCATGAACAAAAAGGTTCCTTCATGAGAAGCAGTGACGTGTTTATTCTCACCTGCAGCCTTTACAGAGGTCGGAGGGCCATGGGGGGCTCCCCTTGTGAGGAGGGGGTCTATAAGGATCCACATTACTGTGGAGGAAGAGAGAAACAGGACAAGTAAGTAAAATGCTGATGCATTAGGGAAATTGAAAGGTTTACATACCACTTACTTGTTGTCGACCATGCACCAGATGAGAGCGGTCACCAAGCTCCCCAAGAAGAAGAAAGTGATAGTAAAAGAGAAGAGTGACTTCAAGAGCTTTCCCCTCATTCCTCTCCCCTCTAAGCTAACTTCACCCACGAGCCCCCTCACCTTCTGCCTAGGGCATAAGGGTCTTAGTTTTTAGCCTTAATTTGATTTCTCCACAATTAATCACCTGTCTTCTGCCTCTTGTTAAAGCAAGTTCTCTGTCTTCTGTGGACCTCCGATTCGTCTACCACTCTTCCTACTTGTGTCCATGTCAGATGAAACTGATCATCTTTTCCACATCCTGCTTTAAATCCTTAATGTCTCTCTGGTCCGCCCATCTTCTGTTACCTGGCTCCCCCTCTTTTTGTCATGTGTTGACACAGGAAAACTCACAGTTCTCCAGTCCACTACAACCCCAAAGTTGGAGCTCCACCCAATCAGAGTGACTCATAAGATTGTGTAACTGATGAAATCAGACCTCAAAAAGCAACAGCGACACAGGGTTCTTGAATAAAGTTAATAGTTCCTTAACAGATGAGAAGGTCTGGTGAATTTCCAGTGAGCATCTAGACCATATTGAATGTGTGATGTGCTTGAGATTGGGTGTGTCACCTGGGTAGTGTCCTACATGACTGTACCATCTGTTTTCTGATGTCAATGATTATTGTAACTGTTGATCTATCGTATCTACATCTGAAATAATCTCTTCCTGGAGGGAAAGTAAATGATTAATTGCTTGTCTCTGCTGCACCACCATTTTTTGGATGAAGTTCATCATAGATGAAAATAATAATAAAATAATAATAAGATGCAGTCTTTAGACATTATATGTGACAGTTAAAGGCATTTTAAACAGCTTTTTTTTCAATAGCTCATCTGATGGGGCTTGACTGAAAACCTGGTTCCAGTACCTCATTCCTGATGGGATGATATTGTAGGATTTTGTGGGCCTTTCGATTACCTTTCACCTCATTTGTGATGGCTGTGACTTTTTATGATTTACAAGGAAGTGAGATGGAAGACAAGGAAACATGGGTAGTGAGAAGTAGTTTACTGCAGCGCTCTCTCTCTCTCTCTCTCTCTCTCTCTCTCTCTCTCTCTCTCTCTCTCTCTCTCTCTCTCTCATAACGCTGCTCAAGCTGCTGTTTCATCTGCATTGTAGTTGACTGCCCCCTGGTGGTATCTTTATTGAAGAGTAGATACCAGATTTACATTACATTTACCTTTAAGGCATTTAGCAGATGCTTTTGTCCAAAGCGACTTACAATAAGTACATTTGTCAAAAGAAAGAAACCACAACATATCATTGCCGATAAAGTAAGAGCTAAAAAATAGAAACAGAATTCATTTTCTGCACAGTTCAGTGTTTGATGCACAAGCCTGCGATGCAATATCACCACGTTTAAAAGTTTAAAGTCATTACTGAAATAGAGCGACACTTAGTGACACAAGATTTTAATGAAGTCTGTTAGTTTGTAGCTTTGGAATACTGCTACTCCAATTGTTGAACCTTGTTTTTTGTATTACAGCATGTGTATTGCGTATGGGAATACAATTTAAAATACCACATTTTTTTTAACAAACCTTTTTTTCAAGGTAGCCTTTTATATGAATACAATATTTTTCCTTCATGTGAGAGAATCAGTATTCAATGCATGGAATAATGTCAACGAATGAACAGGGGCTCATCCGGTGTCAGAGAGGAAGATGCTGCACAAACTGTGGAGCATCATACTCCGTCACCCTGCTGGTCCCATGCTGGTTACCCACAGGAGCATTCAGCAGCCGACTCTTACCACCACGATGCACAACAGCAATCCTTTCCTCTAGTGGAAATCAGACTTTGCGTTCAGGGCTTTCTGCCAGAAAGGGTTTAACCAGGATATTTTATTAAAACTAATCAAGTAGGTTTTTTGGTTTAAACCTCAGAGATTTTGAGCCCTGAAGGCAAAAATTCTCCCATGAGCTATTACCATTCCAAGCTTTGCCCACAGTGGCTTTCCAAACAAGAAGCAGTATTTTATGAGGGTAATTTGGGGGTGGGGGCAATACTGAGAAGCATGCACATCGTGTATTTGATTTAATAAATCTTGTCGAAAGGATATTTCCCAGCAAATAGTGAACCAACTCAACAAACCACTCATGTGAAGTTGTGAGGCTGGACTTTGTGATGTGGTTTCCTTCACATAAACACAGTGAACAACATGACAGAGTGTTCGAGTAGAAAGAGTCTTTCTGATTAATCTGTTCACCACTTGGCTCCACATGTCTGTTCAACAAGCCGCCCTGCAGCAAACAGTCATATATCACCACAAGTACTTCAGCCAGCTGCTCCCAGAACAGTGATTGACACTGGCTCCACTGATGTCACTCCATCCCGATAAGCCACAGGTGATTTACTGTTTCCCAGTCGGTGTCAGCCTCCTCCCTTGGAGGCCAATCAGCCCTCATTAAATTCTTCCCCAGTGAGCAACGTTTCTCAACTTAAGAAGTTACTGTGTTTTGTTGAAGAGAAGGAAACAGATTCGCAGTTAGAGACAAGAAGAGAAGATGGAAAGTGTGTAGCATTACAGCAATACACTATGGCAGCATATGGCTCAAAGGCTAAAATGGTATATGAGGTGTTAAACGAAGATAATCAATAGATAATAGCATATATAAGTGTTGTTCAAAAAAATCTTGGCATGTTTTAGTACACTTAGAGGCTCACAGACACAAAACCACGTAAGTTGAGATGTCAGGGGAAGAGCTTTTATTGCCTGGTGAGACAATTCCACTCTTAATGGCTGATTAATTACATATAAATAACCTTTTTGTGATAAATATGTATTAACTATCACTTAACTTAATCTACCCATCTTGTGTTGTTCACACACACACACAAAAAGAAAATCACATAATTCTAAAACTGGCTCACAGAGAGTTCTCAAGTTTGGTCAACTACAGTTTAAACGTTATTGTTCAATGTGGAGGACAAAAAGATCACCGTTAAGACTCTAGCATGAAATGCAGAACTACAGTTACACAAGAGCCACCTCTTGGTGCAAATGTTACTTATTATCACCCAAAGGTTATATTTTGTTCCACCTAAAGTCCACAATCCCGTTTATTTTATTACCTTACACTACAGTCTGTCATTGATTCAGCATTCACATCGACGTAAAAAGTGCTTGTTTCCAGCCTAACACTGGACCAATATCTGAATGCCACTTTGTGACGGTACATTTCCACGTCTGGTCACTGTTGTGTCAGGGGGTAACACATTCTAACACACGCTCACCATAGCAACCTTTGTGAGGAGGGACCTCCCCAGCCAACTGAGGGCAGCCATGGTGGTTTGTAGTCGATACGAGCCCTGCAGGCACATGGAGTGAGTACCATATATTTCCCCTAGAGAGGTCAGAGAATATTGTCCAAAGTGGTCAAATGTGTGATGCACTTTTTAACAAAAAGTTTAAGCTGTTTTAGCCAGACAATCTTCATGTAAAGGAGGTATTTGATTTTCTACTAAATACATTCAATTTGATCCAAAAGAAGGCACTATAATGTCTCACAAAGGATTACCATTTCAATCAACTCCCTCCAGACTCCAGCTGGAACATTTGTGGTCATAAATACAGTTTAGATACACTACAAGACTGCTTACATAATGTTTACAGCCTATGATTGTTGCATCTTGATTTCAGTGCAAATGTCTTGGCTGCTAATGGGCCAATTCAGCGTTCACTGGAAGTCCAATCATACATCCTGCATGGACACATATAATACGTGTCTTCAGGCAAAATAGATCTAGGTCTATTCATTCAAAATGATATGAAAAGACTTCATGAGAATTAAGGCTACAAACAAGGCACTTTGCCCCTGTCTTCGCAGCTGCACCTGGACCTGGGAACTACTTTTCACCTGGTCAACAATCTCCAAGGTGAAGCTTGAGCACACCCTGACTGTGCAGCCGCAACAAGAGGTCAAACTCAGCCGGCATGGCATGAAATTTCGTTTTAGTTTGTCTGTCATCGTAGTAGTGGTTAGTCAAGGTATGGAGTCCATGTGGGTGATTACTGAAGGGCCAGAACCCGTACAGATGTACATTGGCACAGTGTTCCAGTGCCAGGCTAGCCATGATTATGCCCGTGCTGAGCCGCACTGCTCGCAGGCCTTGGGAGCGCCAGAAGAGGGCCAGAGTCTGGAGGTACTCAGGGTTGAAGAAGATAGGCCGGGTGGGGCTTTCAAAGTCCTCAATGCTGTAGACGGCCCGCAGGCACACAGGAGTGTTGTGGCCATAAGAGAAGGCAGGAAGTAGCAGCAGGGAGTTGCCATAGCTACGCAGACTCTCCACAAACGGACGGCGACGCCCCATCAGAGCCCCATACCTAAAAATAAACAGCATTTGTTAAGCAACCAGACAAAAGGAACATTTTAAGGTGCAGTGATGCATCCTCTTGCTCACTTCTCTAAGAAGATGCTTGGGTTTGCCGTCACAAGGTCAGTCTTGATGCCCACATGTTTCTCATAGCCTTTTCCCAAAGGAGGTAAGTTGCACCTGAACAAGTAACAAAGATATAGAGAATGTTATATAGAATTACAACAGAGATGAGTTTAATTCTGTTGATAAAGATTGTCATCAGCCTTTCAGTCCACTACACTGGACACCTTTCTCACCTGATAACAAACTGAGCTGAATCGATCATCTTTCCACAGCTGCTGTTGGTCAGGATGCCTCCGTTCCCAACAACAGCACACGTGTCCCATGTTTTATTTGGAAACGGATGCTCCTGGAATCAGCATCAACGGTAAATTTATTACAAAACAACAACAACTGACTATTATTCTACGTGTCAAAGAGTCATATTAATGTGTTTAATAAATGTGTAACTGTAGAAGATTACGGTTCCTTTCTTCTCTGGTTATATCCTTCAGGGTCTGGGATTTTCTATACTCTTTTGCACTTCAAAAATGTATTAAAGCAGCTTAAAATTCTGAGCAAATCTTTAATTGTTGTTAAATGTGAAGGTTTCACATTGCACCTTGCTTTCTGAATGTCAGTGAAACTTGGTGGAACTTCAGTGAAAACAGTCAGGACTAGATTTAGAATAAATAGCAGGATGTTTGTTCTTGGATAAAAATCATGAATAAAATAGGAACTGAGGTTTCAGCAGCATTTTAATGTGGCCTGAAATGTGCTGATATTTAGGCCAGTTCAGTTTCAGCCATTCAAGACACACATGAACTACAGATCTGTTCTGCAAACATGACAGTAGGGGGTGTAGCTCAGTGGTAGAGCATTTGACTGCAGATCAAGAGGTCCCCAGTTCAAATCTGGGTGCCCCCTGGAAAGCTTTCGATATTTGGAGTGTTACATGATAACCCGAGTGTGTATGTAAAAATTGGACACGGTCACCATGATGTCTCCTGTTAGTTTGCATACTACAGATTTTAAACAGGAGATAGGCCTTTTGACCATCACTATCTTGCTTTTTTGTAACAAAAGTGACGCAAGTAATGTTAAGTACAACGCTGAATAAGACAGTTTAGGCAAGCAAAAATTTGTGAAAGCCCACTGTACGTGTTAACATGTTAACATTAACGTGAGTTTATTCATTTTATCTGTTAATGTTTAAGATTATGGTTCCTTCCTTTTCTGGTTAGATCCTTCAGGGTCTGGGATTTTCTATACTCTTTTGCTCTACCCCATTCTGTCTCTCTCTCTTGAGCCACGTTCTCACTTCTCATTTGTCATTCTCCATCATTCCAGCAGGTTCAAATCTCTCATTCACCTGCCCATTTCCACTCATACCCTGCCAGGTTCTCAGTGTTGCTTCGGCCCATTTCTTTCCGGCCTGTGAACCTTTACCCTCTAATCCTGTTACCTGAAACTTGTACCCGGCTCTGAATCGGTATCTGGGTGCACTCTTTTTGCTGTCCCATTCCTTTTACTCCTGGACTTTGTTGCTTCTGTTCGGACTGTCTACCCATGCCAGTAAACTTTCACACCTTAATTTTATCAATTAATCCCTCAACTGTTCCTGTCTGTCCAATAGTCTGCATTTGGGTTATATTCCTTGCTGCACACCGTGAGTTTTAAGTATCACATTCTTGTGTATATTGACAAGAAAATGAGTGAAATGTCTCAACAGTGAGATGGATTACCGTGGCATTTGATACAGATTCTTGTCCCCCTCTGGATTAATTATATCCACTTAACTTTTCATCTAGTACAACATCAGAACACATTTCTGTTTGTCCAGTACTTTGGCAAATATCTGCCAAAGTAAAGACAATCCTATCAGCCTCAGCTGAACTTTGTGTTTGCTCATTAGTATGTATTAAAATGAACTACGCTGAAATGAGATGGTGAACACAATAAAAAGTATACCTCTTGGTAATTCCTTACTCATATCAATGTGTAATCTGGGTTGTTATAATTATGTCTTTACACATGTAAAATGGGGTTGGAGGTCAAGAGTTCCCCTGTTCAAATCTTGAGCCCCCCTTTTTTTTTTTGCCCCTGAAATTATATATTTAATATACTCAGAACAAATTCTTAAAATCCAGAAGATCAATGTTCTCTCTATCTGTATGTTCGGAAATAACATCTAGTTGTAAACTTGCAATGTTAAAATATGATTTTCCATTCACATGTTGAGGGCTAATAAATAACAAAATACGCATGACACAGCAGTACAGACTAACTCCTGCTCAGGAAGTCTCTGGTCTGAGTTTGTGAGCCCCTTACCAAAAATAAAACCGTGCTGTGTAGTAGTGTGTGTCAAAGAGCTCATGAGTGAGTAGACGCATGACCTTTGGCAGAACTTGCCAGAGTAAAGCCGAGAAATAATGTCTGTGTTCATTCATTTGAGGATCAATCAAGACACCAAACAAGCAGCAGATATTGTGGTAAATATGAATGACAAACATACCTTTGCAAAGGTGCTGAAAATCTCCGGGGTCACCTGGAGGCTCCTCTTCTTTTCTCCGTCGTACACAAGCTTTGATCCCACTGGAGTGTTGCTCTGGGTAATGATGGCCTTGTCAAAACCATGGCACTTGTGGTTCAGCTGAGATCTAAGGAACCACAAGGACTTTGTTGAATAACATACAAGTAGGACTGTTGCAATAAGCAATAAATCAATTAATCGCATGATGACTTTTAATGTGCTCGGTAACTTTGCCAGCCGCGATAATTTATATTTATAGTTTTCACTCCGGTGAATCACCGTCTAGCCCTCGTCACGTGTTGTGTCAGGTTCCTGTCAGCGCACAGAGTCTGTGTGGGGAGACGGACCCCTGGTGTAGCGTGTAGCATGGGAGCCCCGCTAGTAGCAAACACACTAGTTGAGATTTGGAGTTTTAAAAAGATGGAACTGGTTTCAAAACCAAACATGGCAGCTGGCGTATATTTAAAAAAAAAACTAAAACACGCATTTAGCTGCTACTGTTTTGGTTTATGTTTTTTTGTTTACAATTGCCATGGTAACGGTTGCCATGGCAAACACATAAACCAAGACAATAGCAGCTAAATGCATGTTTTTTGTGTGTTTTTTTTAAATATATATCTGCTTCTCAGCATGGAGGTTGATGTAGTTCTGCCGGCAGGCTGAGCCCTGTAAGTTCAGGCTCTCACTCATGTCATTTAAGGCCTCCTCTTTCTCAGAGAGGTCTTCTATCAGGGTCTGGATCTCCCCCTGCAGCTGGCGGATAAGAACAGCCTTCTCATGGGTGACCTCGATCTCAGCCTGGAGGTTCATGAAGTTCTCCAGGCTGGTTGAGGACTTCAGGTTCTCTTCTTTCTGGAAGTTCTGGGGGTCACTTGCCCTCTTGAGCTTCTCCACTTTCTCGCGGAACTCTTCTTTCTTCTGCCAGCGCTTATTTTACTGCTGCCGATGCTCAGCTAGTTAACATCCAATTTATTTATTGTTTCGATTGTGTGTGTTTTTATTCAAGTGCATTTTTGTTCAACTAGATTGAGAGTCCAGCACTCTCGCCTCACAGCGAGAGGATCCCGGGTTCCTTCTGTGTGGAGTTTGCATGTTCTCCCCGTGTAAGCGTGGGTTCTCTCCGGGTTCTCCGGCTTCCTCCCACAGTCCAAAGACATGCATGGGGATAGGTTCGTCGATGACTCTAAATGTCCCGTAGGTGTGAATGTGAGCTTCAATGGTTGTCTGTCTCTACATGTCAGCCCTGTGATAGACTGGCGACTTGTCCAGGGTGTATCCTGCCTTCGCCCAATGATAGCTGGGATCGGCCCCAGCCCCCCCGCGACCCTGAATTCAGGATAAGTGGTAGACAATGGATGGATGGATAGATTGAGAGTCCATTTTATTTATTGTTTTTGTTTGTTTTATTAATTTATTTAGGATATTTTACATGTTTTCCAGTTCTCATGTTAAATATTCTTTAGAAATAAACGTTTTGATCTTTGAAAGGGTGTACTCGCATTATATCAGTTGAAAATGGTCTCAAAACGGCAATATTATCGCTTATCGCAATCATTTCTGGGACAATTAATCGCCCAGCAAAATGTGTTATTGTGACAGGCCTACATACAAGACATAGAAAAGATCCATAAGTTGCTAAATTCAGTAAGAGCTCATTTAATAGGCAGTTTGTTCGGGTTATACATAAAGAAGACCTAAGTGAAGTAGTCTTGGGTCCTTTAGCTGAAGTACTGTTTTACCATTACTCACATGACCTTAAGTATGTTATATTTAGACCATAGTGCTTAAATTGGGTTGTGTAAGTTCTGCTTTAATCAACTTCCACATCTTTAGTTGTTCTTCTTGCATCCATGAATTGTGTCCTTTGAAACAGTTAAAGGTCATGCATAAGACCAAACCTAATAGGATCTACCTGCCATTGATTTTAGCAATTTGTGGCAAATTTAATCAGGTGAGATTAGATTAGATTCCACTTAATGTTATTATGCAAAAAAGAGCAGAAATTGCAAGTGAGAATTATCGACAGGTATGTAAACATTATATGACATAATATAATGGGACCATGAATCATATGTTCTGGCCAGGACTTTATGGAAAAACATTTTGGGAGGAAATAATTTATTCTCTATGTGAAATTATTGGGAAACAAATTTGGGTTGTTCTGAAATGTACCTTAACTTCCATATGAGACCTAGCAGGCTTTAATCTTTTGTAAGGTTAGTTATAGCTAAAAAGTTTTTTTTGAGAGGAGGCAACCATTTCTCCACCTGTATTTTAAGCTGTGGTTCAATGACATGGAGGAGAGCAAACTTGTATTGTTTATTAGAGCTACCTTTTTAATCATACTCAGTGTACACCCCTGGACCATGACAATGTATGGACAATTCCAGCAAGTATAAAAGTGTAAAAGTTCAGAAGAAAAAGTTGGGAGGATGTCGTCTTCTTTTACCTGAACTTTTGGTAATTATCCTCCTGCTTCTGCCAGGTTTTAGAGTAACGCTCTATTACTTTGTTGATGACCTCCCTGTGAAACACACACATACAGTCAACGGTGTAATCCCTGTAGCAGTGGCATGTCTTGATATGAGTAAGGCATAAACAAAAAGGTCAGTGATGGAGTTTCCCTCTCACCTGCAGCCTTTACAAGTGTCAGAGGGTTCAGGGGCACTTTTCTTTTGAGGAGTCGACCTCTGAGGTTGCACATTACTGTGGAGGAAGACGGAGCCACACAGGACAAGGGAGTAAAATGCTGAGCCAAAACTGAAAATCACATTCTATTGTCTGGTTCCATGCACATATTAATTACAGAGCGATTTCATTAAGTCAGCACCTAGACTTTCACAAGGGAAACTTACCATTGACTGGTTTAACATGAAGTTCTGCACGTATGAATATCTAACTTCAATAAACATTAACGCAAATACAGTTATAGGGCTTACTACTAAGTTGTTCATATGCCATAAATGAACAACCAGCGTACAAGCCACATTTCAGCAGGAAGGCTTGTGCCTCTTCGTGTGTGTGGTCGGTGGTGAGCTACGTTTTACTTGTACTTATTCCATTTCTGAAGAGAGCTCAGATTAAGAAATATAATTCTCTAATAGAATATAGTTTAATTTCAGGTGGTTGCCTATATGTCAGTTGAGGTTTTCAGTGTGAGGCTTTCTGCCATTGTTTGTAAAAATCACCACTGAAGAACTAATCAACTTATTAATACGAATTTTCCAAATTTCTGTACATGTGTCTTCACTCTAAGAATGCTTGGTTGGCCTATTGTGAGTCGAATTATGATGTTGAAGCCCAAATACACATAAGAGGTATATTCACTCATTAAAACTCACACTATGTGCACCTTCCATGACTTTCTGTCTTTGAGTAAGAGGACGGCGTGCGTGGAAAGACTTCCAAAGTGTGCATAAAAAAAAATCTGGCTAACTGGGTTGAAATGTGTGTGTGTGTGTGTGTGTGTGTGTGTGTGTGTGTGTGTGTGTATGTGTGTGTGCGCGTGTCTCTGTGTGTGTGTGTGTGTGTGTGTGTGTGTGTCTGTCTGTGTGTGTGTGTGTGTGTGTGTGTGTGTGTGTGTGTGTGTGTGTGTGTGTGGTATTCATACACACTTACTTGTTGTCGACCATGTACCAGATGAAAGTGGTCAGCAGGGTCCCCAAGAAGAAGAGAGTGATCGCCAAAGAGAAGAGTGACTTCAAGAGCTGTCCCCTCATGCCTCTCCCCTCCGAGCTAACTTCACCAGGATCCCCCTCACCTTCTGCCTGTCTAGCGCTCTGCTTGCTCAACACTCACCCGTCATCTGCTTTCTTTCACCCGCCCTGTTTTCCGACTCCCCCCACCCCCTCCTCCTTCAACCTCTCTCTCTCTCTCTCTCTCTCTCTCTCTCTCTCTCTCTCTCTCTCTCTCTACCTCTCTCTCTCACGAACTCACGCAAGCGTTAATCGTTGGCTTCTGTTTTCTATTCTTTTACCTCACTCCTCCGCCTCCTCCTCCTCCTCCTCCTCCCGTCCCTTCCTGTCTGTCTGTATGTCTGGGCCGGTGGGAGAACGCCTCCTCTGTGTGATTAGCCGCTTCCCTCTTGTTCGGGCAAGTTCTCCGTCTTCTGTGCACCTCTACTTGGTCCTCCCTCTCTTCCTGTTTGTGTCCAGAATGCGATCTTTTCGTCGCTTCGCCACATCCTACTTTAATCCGTGTCCTTTGATCCATCCATAGTATTTCCTCTTTTTTTTTTCTCGTGCGACCAGACAGACAAACTCACGGGTCTACTTTCCAACCGTTTGTCCCGAAAGCTCGTTCCGTTCTCCGCCCCCACCCAGAACCCCAGCCTCCACTCTCTGCTCCCCCTCCCTAACCCAGCCGCCCACCCCGTAAACCCCTCTCTCCCCCTTTGCACGAAAAGCAGGCAGTAACATGAGTGCCCAGTACTGAATTAGCCCACAGATAGCCTCTTGACGAGAGAGAGAGTGTGTGAGTGTGTGTGTGTGTGAGTGTGAAAAAACTTGCCATCCAATCAGAATGACTCCCTATACCTCCCAAACTCCTACCTAAACACACATAAGCGTTTTTTATTCCAATGTCAAACGTCGGCACTCATATCCTCTTACAAAGAAAAGTGAGTGTTTCTCAGTTTGAGAGGTGGTGGGAGGGAGTGGGAGGTTGGGGGGCCAAGGAAGGGATGTCTCCTCTCTGATAGGAACTGGCTTCCAACATGGCAGCACTGCTGGCTGTAACAACGTGGTAAGTATTGTGGCAGCCAGTGGAAAGTCCCAGGGAGACAGACAGAGAGACAAAAAGCACAAAGAGGAACTCAAGCGTTCGTGTGGCTTTCATTTGGGTGCTCTGCATTTCTGGGTGTATGATGGCAAAGGGATATCATTCTTAGAGGTAAAGTAGGATTACGGTAAAAATATATTGAGCATATGGAATGCATTTAAGAGCAAAAACACCCACAAACAGATGACCACACCCAGTTCTCCTGCATTTATCCCTGCTGATTTGAGCTCGCAGTGGAAAACTCCATGCTGCGCTCCTAGCAGTAAAGCAATAATGCCTAGTAACTACATGCTGAGTAAGCTGGGCTGTCCCACAGCAACCCCCCCCCCACCACACAGAAATCCTAAAACAAAAGAGCTCTTGAAAAGTTTTTTAGTTTGGCAGATGTCAGGGTTTGCAGGAAACTTGATGGGGCTGTACGAGGCTGCTTTGCTGTGAGCAGACAAAAGGAATGATCCGTACAGAAAGGTTGTGCAACTAATACAATTGGGCAAATACTAATAGAGACTGAGGGTTCATGTTATGGTTCCTTGACTGACGAGCAGATCTGGTGACTCCAGTGAGCAGCTTGGCCTTTCATGTTGTGTGACGTGTTTTGGGTAGTACTGTTACATAGTATGCAACACTCCTCTCCAAGGATTGTACAATCTGGGTTTTGGGAATTTGCTGATGTCAAGGACGATGGAAGTGTTTGATGTTGTGCATACACCTTCTCTAGGCTATTCTCAGGGGAGTTCTACCTGGAACCCTATTTATATTTCAAGAGTTTCATCTACGTCCCATCTTTGCAAGGCTCCTGAAGGAGTTGGTACAGCTCAATGATCATGCTTTCATGAACTCATGCCTATGAGGGGAGGCCTCTTGGAGAAAATGCACACATGGATGGCCTTTCGTGCATCATGGGACACTAACAGGAATGTGGAGAGAAATGTGGTAGAAAATGTCTTTCTCCTGCATAGAAACTCCATAATTATATCACAACTGTAGTGCAAGAAGAAGGGAACCAACTTTTAATGGTAGTTTATTACAGAAGAGGTACAGCAACAAACACCTATCTTCTCTGGCGGTCTATTGAATCAAATATCCAGACCTCTCATCTGGTTTCCCTTCATCACAGGCCATCCTACTGCCTCCTACGCACAACAGTCAGTCATTAGCTTATTAAAGACAATGCAATTTCCATCCAAAGACAATGAGCTGCTTAACCAAATTAAAGGCAAAGAAGTGATTTTTCAAGCTGGCATTCATAATCTCGTAACATGGGAGATTTCTCATCAACATGCAGCTCTTGTGTGCCTGTAGGAAGCCCTCAGTCTCTTTGTCGCTGCATGGATGAATCTTGCCGGAATTATCATCTCAATGATGGATGATCGTGTGATTAGGAGCTCACTATTCATGATTTATCTGTTATTCAGAAAATTCTGCATGTGCCCAGGTGAACTAGAAATTAGCATTGCTTCACAATAAATGTTCAAAGTATGTGAAGTGCCGCGTTTTAAATTCCCTACATTTGCGATGTTGGTGTTGACAAACGTTTGCATAGATCTGGACCAAGTGTGTGACCTTGTGTGAGTGTAGCTGCTGTCGTGGCAGGAAATATTGGAGGAAGAACGTGCAAGAAGTGAAGAGTACTTCCTCCAAAGAGCCCATGTGACATCATCACAAGGGTGATGGATGGACAAAGGTCCCATTGTCCCCCAAGACAGCACCCAATGAATCTTACCCCCCACCTCACACATATGCCCCTCTCCTTCAGCAGTGATGGGGCTGTTGCTCTGCTTCTTCAGTTTGCAACTTCATTACAGGATGTGTCTCTATCCATCAACAATCGGGGTTCCCCTCGAAGTGCAGCAAGCTGAAACTGATACTTCCTCTCATCGTCAATGCTCTATTTCACTTATCTGGTTCTAAAGAAGCTCTTACAGCAGAATACACACTTGTTTCCACATGTGGTCTGACTCAGACCTGTTACCAGTAAGAAACACTTCATTACCACGTGGCAGTGACCAGGTGTGGAGATCTGGCTGACCACACTGTACTCCACCGAGGCAGACCTTTTCGTCCGTAAATTGTTTGGAAAACATTATTTTCTCTCCTTCTCTCTCAGTATGAGTGTGACTCTGTGTCGATGACTCGTGAAAACAGATGACGCAAGAGGATCCAAAGTGTACAATGCTTTTTTGAGCAGGCGCAAGGCCGAGGAATAAAAATAACTCAAGGTCTGGAAATAGATTATAAGGTGACAGCTTTGTGTACTTCAAGCCTGGAATTTTTTTCTCCAAAACAAGAGGGGTCAACCAAAATACATAACAAACCAAAAGGGAAGTGCCATGAGGAACTGCAATGGTTTAAAACTCACTCATGTAAATCAATAGAAATTCACCTCACTTCTTCACCCACACCAGCATACATGCCCTACATATTTGTCTGCCCTATTAATCCCTGTACACAGCAGCTGCATATAAGACTGTGTAATATGACCTTTTAAACAACAAATTGATCCATAATAGTGAATCTGGATCCAAAATGTGGGGACATATCCAGACTAGTGCATGTGGGCTACTAGAGCAAAGGTTCCTAACCCGGGGGTCAAAATCAATCAAAGGGGTCACCAGACGATTAAATAAAATAAAAGACAAAATTCTGGCAACAACATTTTTTTTACTTAGATTCCTATATTTTTTTTCTTCTTGTCAAATAATTGAAACTATTATGACTTCTACAAAACCCTTAAAATAAATGAAATAATACATAAAGCTAAAGCTTAAGTTATTAGTTAATAATTTGTCATTCTGCTGGGAATTAATCATCAACTATTTGGTAAACAAAAGATGCCAGCTATCTTCTTGTTTCAGTGTCTCAGTTATAATTGTAATTGTAGGGTAGTGTTATTTAAGTAAGTGACATTGTGACTTTAATGTCTGTGAAAATCAATGATGTATGTGGCTTAATCTTAAATGTTACAGTCTTGTGTATTTTTCAACAGCATTTTTGTCCCATTTGCTCATGTGATGAGGCTTGACTGAAAAGCCTCTGACAGAATCATTTTGTAGGCTTTTCTCCCATGGGCCCATTAATTGTCGCCTTCCACCTCACTTGCCATGGAGGTGATCCTGAAGGGGGCAGTACTGGGGTCATGTGGTTGAGGAACAGCTGATCCCGATGCACTACATTCCAGGGCTGCTTAGCATGAGGCATGGTGCCCCCCCTGCCTGTTTGAATTGTTACCAACCTGCATGTCTCATAAGCAGCTGACAAATGGTGTTAGTACACAAACACTGTGCATAATTCACACTAACTAACTAGAGGGACACATGCAGAATTTACACATCCTGCCATATCTGTAATGGACACGACAGCCTGATCCAGCCACACATTTTACGATTTATGTGCGTGCGTCTTTGAACCACAGGACGTGTCAACTTACATCTTTGTGTGTTTCTAGAAGACAGGAAGTGAGAAACCGTCCCCTGCTGATTTGCCTCAGAGATTCTTTGTGGTTGAAAGCACCACCATGTTAAGTTGCATTGCAAAAGTCAAACCTGAGCAGACATTCAGCAGTTAGATTAACCCCTGACTTTTTCAGAACGTCGTTATCTGTGACAGACGTCCTCCACTAACGGCTGTAAACAAACCAAACTCAGACGTCTTAAAGTGTTATCACTTAAAGAGGACTCTATGTGGCACCACTTTAAGAAGAAGAACAAGATCCAGACACCATTGCTGTGAAATACAATTTGCCAAAGTGACCCCAAGGCCATGAATTAACTGATATTTAACTCTTTATCTGACTCTACAATATCATGATTCTCGTCACAACATTTTTAAGACTTGTAGGAGCTGCATTTAAGTTTATATCTATTTTTATCATTTCTATGTTGTCGTCTATAAGAATGCACCCTCTACAGGTGGTGAGGGAGCTTTCATATACAGGCGCTTATGCTGGTGCGTGTGGTGCATGATGGGAGAAGGCAGGTGACAGCAGATACCGTCATTGACCTGTATTTTACATTCATGTTTTGTTTATTTGTAATAAATAGTCCACAACAGTAAAGGTTAACCGTCTTTGGATATATTCTGGATGAATGCGAGTCGGCACCTGCAGACTCCAAGTGGTACAGAAAAGAGCTGCTAAATCTAAACTTTGGATTTATCATTGCAGCTGCAGCCACTAGAGGGCACTCATCTTCAAAATTAGTTTAATCAGATAAAACATGCAAATTTAGAGTCATCACAGTGACCAGATAGGAGAGGTTAACAGAACAATTTCATTCCTCAGAAAGGATATGAAATAAATCAGAGCCGACTTGAAATTAGGTTTCGTTTACCATCTTTTTAAGACTGATCGGCTACCAGGAACCGATTTGTTTCCTCATTGTTTTTGCAGAAATGATCTGTGTACCAAGATAGCTTATGCACTGCATGATGTATTTGTAAAGTAGTCTTTTTTTCTGCCGTTTAGTTTGACAGCAGCCCTCATTCACACCAAATCTAAAATTACCTTTGCCACTCAAAGTCCACCTACTAGCTTTTTTTTTTGTTTTTACAAGTTCGTCCAGAGCAGTGGTGGGAGAAAAGGAAGGAACAGCACTAGTTGAAAAACACTTATGTTCTGCATTCAAATTTTGAGTAGAATTTGTGGGTAAAAACATCCTGCCTGGTCGTCTTTGGACTCCATGTACATGCAGAGAAAAAACATTTTTCCCCACATAATTATCATATTGTTCAGCCGTCTGACCCATAAATGTATTTTGGTTCACTCATGGTATCGTTTTCAGCAGTAGCTGCAGTTTTCAGTGAAACAGCTCTTAAAAATAAGTCGCTGTAAAGCAAACAGATCCAATTAGAGATTAGCTGTTTCTGGAGCATTTAGTACTAAAAAATGCAAGATATTTCAGAAGTGAAAGCCATTGGTCGTTTTATGATCACATTTTTACTATGTTTACTTCATGTGGAAAAAAATGTAAACAAGACCACCAGTGTCTTTATGTACACTTTTATTGTCAGCACATGACAGGTGGCAGTGTCAGGCAAGATTGACAGGTCCAGATTACTTCTTGGTCTCCTCCTCCAAGGCCTTAATGATCTCCTCCTTCTTGGCCTGGAGACGCTCCTCTCTGCGCTTGCGGGCCTCCTTTGTCTTGGAGCGACGAGCCTCGGCCTGATCACTGTAAGACGAGCAGTTGTTCATACAGTGTGTAATCATAAAAAGTAAATCCAATTCATGTGAACTGGTTTCAAATGAACAAGTTGTCCGGTAATGACTGTTCCATTAGTTGTTTTTAGTGAACTGAGGGAATTTCAAATCCAGAACCCCACAAAAAAAAATGGAGGCATCTAATACAAACACTTTCTCAGGATAAATATACTTCAACCTGCTTTTCTATGAACCTGAACAAAACAGAGTGTGGTTCGAGTCTTACCTCAGGAGCTTCTTGCGAGCCTTGTCTGCCTTCAGCTTGTGAATGTGCTCCATAAGGATGCGCTTGTTCTTGAACACGTTACCCTTGGCCCTCAGGTAGAGGCTATGGTACCTGAGAGATAGCAGAGGTAAAAAGGTACTTAATCATACCATAATGCACTGCAATTCAGAGGCAGAATTATTGCGTGTTCCAGGGTAATAACATTGTAAACAAACTTCACTGAGCTCAAGTCATGATTTGAAAATACCTTCAGGGGATTTAGTTTGGGGAAAATAAGCCCAGAGGCCCAAACTATAAATTAACTAAAAATAAATTAACCTAAGTGTAAAATAAAAAAAAGCCATGTTTATGGAAAACAATGTGACAATAGCAACCAGCAAAGAACCTACATGTGCCTGTCGATCTTCTTGGACTCCCTGTAGCGACGCAGCAGACGACGCAGGATCCTCATGCGGCGCATCCAGGACAACTTTTCTGGCATACGGGCGTTGGCTGTACCCTTTCTCTTACCTAGGAAAAGGGATTAACAAGTATGTCAATACTGGACACATCGATCTTCATCGTCCAGGTGGTAAATTGCTTCAGTTTACTAGTGTAGCAACCCATTTAAAATGTGTTGACTTATTCTTAAACATAATCTGCGCTGAAACACAGCCATCTTTACACAATATCTCCCCTGTAAGCAGGCAGACGTGGTGGGTTGAACTCACCGGTTCCCATGTGTCTTCCCTTGCGACGTGCCAGTGTGTTCTTGCGGCAGCGGGCACGGGAGTGGACCGTAACGGGTTTGCGAATGATAAGACCATCCTTCACCAGTTTACGGATCTGCTGGCCTGAAGACAGAAGGAAACAAGTCAAGTACAGCACCGATTCATCACCACCACACACACCCCAAAAAATGTGAAGAATTATAATTTGCAGTGTGGACATAACTAACACGATTTGTCAAGACCTTTTAATATTGCGTAAAGATCGATTTTAAGCATCCAATATAATAATCACATGGGTAATGTTGATAAGGCGTCCTGATTGTTGATGTGGGATTTTCATCATGATTTTAAATCCCTCAGCAAAACTTCAGCTCAAAACTTCAAAATATAAACAAAATCCCTGCATTACAAAATCGGAGTGTGGCATTCAAAAGACATTTAGCCAGGCATTTATCAAGCATTAATATTCTTATGAAAGACGTCATTTAGATGTATTTTTGCTAATGTATGCATCAACATAATCAGGTTGACATTATCAGGGCATGTCATCTTGGATTTGTGTTGCTTAGATTTCAACGGGTCATGTAAAACTGTCATGTAAGCATGCCTGCCAGTGTCATCCATGAGTCCTCTATGACATCGCTTGATTACAGACATTACAGCTTCTCTCTTTCAGTCACACACCTGATGCACCTCGAGTTAGATGGTCGCAGTGCAAACCAACGTTCCCACATTAAAACACACTACCACCAAGAGCTGTCACGTCATTTAATGGAGAAGACGTAATGGTGGCTAACAATCTAGGGGGACTTGTTTCAAGTTACTTACGGGAGTTGGCGTTGGCGATCTCATTGGTCTCGTTGGGGTCCAGCCAGACCTTCTTCTTGCCGCAGCGCAGGACGCTGGAGGCCAGCCTCTTCTGGAGCCTGAGCATGCTGCAACACACACACACACAACGCCAGAGTTAACGCCGGACAGTTTACATCCCAGCCTGTAATTCTCCGGTGTGTCAAACGTAACGCAGACATGTTTCACAGTATTGTTTCAGAGGCTAAATCGACGTTAGCTGCAAAGCTAACGTCAGACAGCCGGCCGGGTTTGACAACATGGCTTCTCCCGTCTGCTACAACGTGTTGCAGAGCCACGTGAAATGTATGCGGGTTAGGTTTGGGAATTACACTTTAAATGTTATGTAACTGGAAAGGAGAAACGTGTGTGTATCACTGGGTAGGTGTGGGGGTTGATAGTGTGCATTTTTACAGTTAAATTGTGTTTTTTATTTTGCCATCGACAGGGATCCTACCTCATGGCTGCTACCTCAGTAGGGAAAGGAAGGCTTGAGGGACGGACTGGAAGCTACCATTATAGAGGAGAGTCCATCTCTGTACACGAAAGAGCTCGGTGTTATCTCAGACCACGTCAGGCATTATTAATACCGCATACATTTCGTAGCAATTATATTTGTGGTTATTTAAAGATCAAACTGATAGAAAATAATACAGACATAGACAATCTTGAGTTCATTTTAAAAGTCTAAATCGCTGCTCCCCCCCTCGTAAAAATAATGGTACTGACCAGTGTTTTGCAATGCATTATGGGCAATTTGATAGTTGGGTGGATACTGCTATTTGAACACATGGGGGCGGTGTTGAAACCAGAACCGCCACCGATAAATTCAGGGAAAATCACTTTTTTTTTAATACATAATGAACAGTTACAAGTTTAGCAACTTATAGTCTAAGATATACCAAATACAAAATATTAGCATTCCATGCAAAAATGGCTCAAAACGCCATCTACTGTTTTAAAACCTTGAATCTTGCAAGGCCAGTGCAGACATAGAGTTGGTCAGTTGGGAATTATCTGTCATGCAATTTATATTAAAAACATTTTTAACACTCTCTAATCATGTTACTGAGTGATTCCCACCTCTCACATCCCCACATCCCCTCCTCAGTCCTATATTTATTTTATTATTTTTTTGTAATTATGCAGTTGGTGGTTAGGCTCAGACCTGCGGGTGAAGTTATACTTAGAAGCAAAATGTGATTACAATGAGTGGCTACTTGTATTAAAAAATATCCAATGGTGCATTACCAGCTGACATAGACTTATTGAGGTTGCCACTGCACTGTTGCAATCTTGGCTCTCCAACAGCAGCCTGTCGCCATGGCAACGCTGCACGCTCAGTGTGGGTGCACGAGGAGCACTTGTGTGACTTCTTCACCTCAGATTACCCAGAAATACTAGCTGAAATCATCATCTCCAGGCAGAGTATAACCCAAAGTACCGGATCACCTCCTACCACACAGCAGACACCGCTTTCCTCTCTCTGCATAAAAATGTGGCCTCCAGTCAGTACAGAAATGTTTAAACCTTCAGGATGTTGGACTACATGTCAGGCTTCTGTCTACTGAAGAGGAGGCTCACTAATGTGTCAGGAGTAGCATGCCTATTCTGCATCTGGGCAAAAAATATAGACCCTCCTCAACATATTTTTAGTTATTGCTTATTTGCAATGCAACAGCTGGTTAGCACCGTCAGGGTAAAGTCGCCCCAAACCGATTATGTGTATTTAGAATTAATCTAACAATTGATTAATGAATGAATGTACAGAGGTGTGCTCAGCAAGTTGTGCATCGTTTGAAGTTTTTTTGAAGATATTCACCATGGCACATTTACTTTATCATTGAGCACAATACACACTTTTATTTTCACATATTCGCTTCACTATTCACTTATTTACACCTGCAGTTAATCCTTCATTTCATATAAAAAATGTAATTGATAAATAATGAGTTTATTCCAGACACGTTAATGAATTATACTTAAATCAATGTAAGTTTTGTCAGTCAAAACATATTTACATCACTGTAAGTGGTATCAAAGTCACTGACATTCTAGCAGGGTCAGACGGAAACTGCAATCGCATCTGCAGGGTCCTTTAATGCTGAACTCATCAGGGTGTTCATGATGGTGTACCTCTGTCCTTCACCAAAGTGTTGTTACTCACTGTTCAAGAAGTAGAACTCATCAAATCATGCTCATCTAAGGAGACAGAGGAGAGACTGAATAAAACATTGAGGCACATTTATTATACTTGACCTTTGTATTTCTTGCTCTAATTCATATTCCGAACCGCAAGTTTATTCTACTGTTACCATCACTACAAGAAGTTGCCCAAAACAAAAGCTCTGTCCTCTTGCTGCACATTTGCTTTTTTTCTTGGTAGATGTTGACCAGCTGCTGCAGGGAAGTCACAGAGACTATAATCATTTGTATACACCATGTACTTGTACTATGTGCTTCTGTTTTTTTTTAAAAAGAGGATAACATCACAGCTTCCTCCTACTGCGGTAACCATTTCACTGGAAGTATGAACTGCAGCCAGAGAGGATGATCTCGTGGGCGTTAAATCCAACACCATCAGAACTGATCACAAAGTCACAGAAAGAGTTTGCCGCAGACTGTAACAGGTATGGAGATGAATCCTCTCCGGGTTATTATTATGGGTGGTTGGGGGTGACTGAATCTTCCTTTATTTATTTAGGTTGACTTAATCAATCAATATGATATTATCTCTGCTGTGTGACCTCAGTATTTTTTTTAACTTATATTGTAGGCATAATTTAAAAGTTAAGCTTGTGTCTGCTCATCTTATAATGGCTGATAGAGTTGTGTTTTAAACTTTGCAAAAGTCATCCATTACCTGAAAACTCAAAGTTGCACTTATAAATGTCTTACGATATTGTTCTATTCACATCGCTCTGACTTTTCAAATTAAGGCTTTTCATACAAAGCAAATGATCCGTCTAGTAAATAGAATCCACTGTTAGGATTAAGAAATCAAAAGCATGTGAAGTAGTTAAAATGAGCTCCACCTTGACCAACATTCTAGTGGCTACAATTACCTACAGCGATATCCGTTGTGACCCAAGGATACATATTTTAACATGTGTTTAGTATGTTTTTACTGCACAGAGCCAGCCTTACTGATTCCATCCATATTTAACTTTTGATGTTAAAAGTACTATAGAATAGTAATAAAGAATCAACGACTACTATGTAAATGTAATTTCTCTTTGCTGACTTGATCTGGACTAGGCTAATGCTAGAAAACCTGGGGCCCCTGACGACAACTCACCCAAGGGCCTATAACTGTAAATATTTATAATTCCTGGCATGTCTCATGGCCCCAGTAGAGATGTGCCCCGCCTAAAACATTCAGCCACCCGTAATCCCACCCAGCCCAGGGGCAACATTTCACCAGTTATAGAACAGGGTCCCTGGAGCTGTTTTGTTTTTTTGCTCAAGGCCACATCAGCATGATACTTCAGATACCTACTGCCCCCCCTGCTGCTGCAACAAACTAACTGTGAAATTGAACTATTTTCACCCCCATTATTTACAGCCCTCTGGGACCTGTGGGCCCCGGATTCCGTGTGCGGGGACCAGCTACTCGTCCTGACGGTCTGTCCACACTGGCGTTCTCCATTACGACGGCTGCTCTGTTGTTCTCCCATCAATCGATACGTGAAGGTGGGATCTGTTCAACGGGGCGTGGACCTCGGCTCCCAGCTGGAGTCTGGCTCACAGGAGAGACGTCAAGACAGACGGAAACATACCGGGAATGAGAGGAGTCCGCCTTCAAAATTAAAGCATGTATGCTAGACCTAAGTCGCAACGTGAGGCTAGTACTTATAATGGTATACTTTTATATTCTTTACTATAACTTCCATTAATATTGCTATAATAAATTTGTATGATTTGGCCAAATGAATTAAAAAAAGACCATCATGAAATACAACTGGGGCATAAAATGGTCATGTGTTATAACTAATAACTCAACTACAGACTCAAACTTCTAATGAAATGCCAGGATAGCCCTCTAGCTAAGTGACATGCACATAGCAATAGGCAGTATAAAATAATAAATCGATATGTATTAATGTTCTCCCTCACTTCTGAAATGTTTTTTTGTTGTTGATTGCTTCGTATACCTACATTTATTTATTTATTCATTGATCACTAATGTCCACTATTTGTTTTTGTTTTTTTGCAGTCTTCTATTCAATGCAAGTGCATTATTAAAAAGGCAGAGAAAGTCATTCATATAGTCAACGTTAACTGTGGGAAGGTAGCAGGGAGCCATTGTTTAATTTTCAGAGACATAAATGAGCTCATGTTTTATAAATCGTTATTCTAAGATGAAATAATTGAGTACATCTTCAATATAACGATGCATTAATTAGACGCTAGCTTGGCAAACATTTTATTTTGAAAACCCTAACGGAACATGTTAGTGCGTCATTCCGCGGACTTGCTTCTGGTGTAAAAGCCTGGTGCGCCAGTGTGGAACGCTATAGGCTGGAAGGAGGAAGGCAGCTGTTGCCATTATTTTACCAGCCAGCTCTGATACATCAGCGGCTTCACCCTCTCTGAAAAAAAAGATGAGTCCGTCGACAACATCATAAAACACACGAAACTGAAAATAGATTTAAAAAAAAAGTTAAATCAATGGTACAGAAAAGTAGTATGTCCAGGACGCCTTCGACCTCAACCCAGGAGATCCAAATGGACATGTTCGACCATCATCCACACACACAGGTAAGAGGCAAGCAGCAGAAACGGAAGAAATGTCATCACGGGGGGAAATAACAACAAGACTGCGTAAACTAGCGAGTATTTAGAAGAAACGCGATGGCGGTGAAGCTGCTTGACTTCTGGAGATTAACAGGTTGTTGGGCAATTAAGTCGCCTGATTCGCCGTCGGGAGTGTAAATGCTGATGAAGGCTGCACTGATTCAAGCCTGAACTCTGTCTGATTTGAAGAGGAGGCAAAAAATGGATGGTAGCTTCTAGTTTTTGTGATCTTTGGATTTTTTTTAAATGTATTATTCCACTCATGACCTGTAGTTGTGTTGGGTTTAGTAAGTCTTCATATGTGTAACCAGATGTGAGAATATGATGTAACGCTTGTTTTTATTAGGCTACTGTCCCTTATTCGGTCCTGACGAAAACCACGCCTTTTGGTTAATTACTCATTCATTAATTAAGTAGATGATACACGAAATGTTGATCCACCGAGCTGGACGAATATATACGAATGTATGTGAATTAACATGAATTATAGAAAGAAATGGAAGTTTTCAAACCTGACGAACAGTAATTATGAAGTAATTGTGTGTCATGCGTCTGACATCAGATTTGTTTAATTCCGGATGGACATCATCTTGGTGAAGTGATTTTTCCCCCTCTCTCCTCTATTTACAATTGTATCATTCAACTTCCGACGGTGTCACTATGTTTACAGCTACAAATAGGCTGTGGCTGTGAGGAAGTGACATGATGTTTAGTCATAACAGTTTAAATGGATGAGAAAGAAAAAAAAAGATATAGAATATCTAGAACAACACACCCACGCTGAGCTCAGTCATTGTCTCTAGAGAAGGAAAAGAAGAAAAAAACCCCACTGCCATTGACAACCAACGCTTCCAACCATGCCAAGTCCTGCTTCTCTCCCGTCTACTCCCACTGCTCCCAGCTCCTCTCCTCCTCCTTTGCTCTCCACATTCCTTCTACATCCACTACATCCCCCATCTCCGTCCTGCTCTCATCATCTCACCTCGTCCCGTCTGTTTTTAGAAATCAGATCTTTATCTGTGGTGAGAGACAGATGGACCCCCCCTCCTTGTGCCAGGCAGCATGTTGTGTCTTTGGATTTGTGTGTGACACCTCTGATCAATTAGATATGAAGTCCATGCAGACCTGCAGCAGGTCATGCTGGTTTGTGTATTTATAACTGCTGTTGAGAGCATTTTTTAATATCCTGAAGGAGGAGACTGGTTTTCTACCACAGAAGAAGAAATGAACTGTGGGCCGAGCACTGATCCACATTCAGTGCCTGAGGGTCGCTTAGATTAAAGATCGTGTCTGTTGACCGCTGTCAGATTGCAGATCAGTGCAGATCTCTGTGAGCAGGATGATGTACAGAGCGTTCTGGGTGAAAGCGGGTAATGTGGTTTACATTTTACAATCGTTATATCTTGCACCCCCGCCCTTGCACCCTCCACGTTCCCTGCTTTCCGGTTTAAAGCCCCCTGCTCTCACACATCCCCCTTTTTAATTATACACTTAATCTGGGAGGATGTTTACCAACAGGAAGCCTCCCCTCCCTACTTCCTCTGGCATTTCCATACCCTTTGCTGACAGGAAGTCGCCCCATCATGGCTCCGAATGCAGACTCCTCTGAACACGCACAAACGCACACCTGCACCCACATACGTCATGTTTAATATAATGGTGATCTTGTGAATGCAGAGTGTGAATTTGCCCCTGCTCACCAGAAAATCCTCCAATTGTTTTACAACATACAGTATGTCTTATTTTAGTCATTAAGCTATGATCGCCCTAGATCAGACAGACAGACAGACAGACAGTATTTTTTGTGCATAGTTTTATTGCACTAAGATTTATTGAAGTTCAGCAGCTTGATGGAGGCCGGAGTGTTCTTCCTGATGGCAGAGGTTGTAGTCAGACTTTCAGAGTCTGCCATGATTTTTGGTGCTTGGTTGATGGCTGCCTGCTTGTCCAGGCTCTCTATGAGCTAATAGTCTTTCTTCCCTATTACCTTCATAATTGTTTTGTAATCTGAGCAATTGAGACGGTCAATAAGACCACATTTACACCACAGATTTGTATCTGGATGTCTTATCTGGATAAGGTGGAGCACGTTTTAATGCGAGTGCAGAATGGGTTGCACTCAGAATGCGTTGTTATTGGCCCGTCGACATCTGAACCAGGTCTCTGGTTCACATGTGATCAGATATTAGCCGGGTATAAATGTAGTAATTACATTTTGGCAACATTCAGTGCACGCAAGGATAGGTTCACAATTTGTCAAGTCCGTCTTAAAACAATAATCGGACGCCCATGAAAACATTGAAACAAACTTTGCTTGCTGTAATCATTCCTCCTGTCAATACACTATTAAAGGAGCCATTGTGTTGTGCAAAAATATATTCAAAAGTTTATCTGAAACTTAAATGCGATCATTTTAATGTAATATTTCTATGTTTACCTGCTGAGCTGCAATAGAGAGATGGTAACAAAGATAGGTATTTTTTATAATGAACACGTCGTGACTTTGGAAGATACCATCTTGATTTGTGTAGTTCAGACTACTTAAACCCTATTTTAGTGTCAGATAAATGTTTTAATACATCACCGCAGGTATGGGAAGCCGCACACCTGGAGCTGATCTTCTCATCATGGTAGAGTAAAGGACAGTCAGCAGTGTTCAGTTTGTTTGGCACGTACTGAGAGTGAGGAGCTCTCTTCCTCCCAAGATCTCCACGAGGGTCTAGTTAGTGCCAGATTTTATGTTTCATTTGTAAGACTCTTGGTTAGTTGAAATAAAATACCTTGTTGGCAGATAAGCTGACTCTGCCTATCATTGCTGTACTACCACTTTTTCCCTGTAGTCCACCCAATCCTGTTACAGTACGTTTAGGTATGTGAAGCATGAAGACGTATGAACCCTTATATAGGAATAAAACAACTCGGTGTCTTACCGCTGTCCCAAGCAAATGTTTGAGAAACAAACAAACTGAAAACAGGCTTTTCTCTATACTGTTCATAGATATTCCTATGCAAATTAATGCAAGAAAATGTGTATATATCCCACAAAATAATCCATGTAGTTGTGAACCAGGAAGTACAGGGAGCGACAGCGTTCACGTAGAGGGGAGGTGAGGGTGGATGTGTGGGTCACCGCTTGCACCCAGGAGACCGCCGTTCCTGTTCCGAACATAACGAAAGCATGAAACATTAGGAATAACTTGTTGTTGGATATATCCTATAAATAATGTTGCTGCAGTAGAGGAAGAAACAATGCATCTAATCCCCAATACAAATCCCCAGTTACATCTTCCCCATGTTGCCTTGTTCAATTTATACATGCAAAGCCAGTAATACCAGTAATACCAGAAGTTTGCAGCACATAATTGTTGTTGGTGCATCACAGTTAGTTTTCAGTTGGCCATCCTGCTGTATATTCATCGTATCCATCAGCAGCACTAAATCAAGCATGGCACACCAGGCTGGATATATTATTTTTGCGCTGTAGGAGGTTTAAACTGAATTTAAAGAACTCCCAAGGAGTGTATAATCGATGTTTTTCTTATCTGTGAACACCGTAAACCTCTCGTCCCACAGTGTGTCTTTATGTTTCCACCAGTTGGCTCTGGTGTAACAAGTAATGATTGTTCGAAGGCAGGTAAGACGGCATCTGTCAACTCAGGGCCTCGGCCTGCCCTGTCGTATGTGACAGTGATAACAACATACTGAGTCACGGAGGGATCACAGTTGGCAGGTTGTTAACCTGTCCCTAGATCTCTGCTGCTGATCCAAGAACAACCACATAGTTGGATCGGGGCAGGTTTGAAGCAGCTGCTCGGTAATATTCAGTGTTTACATAGGTGTACAGGGTGCAGATGAGAGGCTGGTTGGTTTACCAAAAGTGTGTGTGTGTGTGTGTGTGTGTGTGTGTGTGTGTGCGTGCGTGCGTGTGTGTGTGTGTTTGTGAGTGAACAGCTATGAATAAAGACAGACACCAAACAGTTTGGACAAATAGGGTTAACTAAAGCACAAAGGCAACGAGAATAGAGTTCATGCAAGGATATTTCTTACCTCACAGGCAGCCATTGATTTCTCTTCATGTCAGTGTCTGGGCTGCAGCGTTTGAACATTATTGATGCTGGTGGAAATACAGTTTGGTTACAGATAAGATCAGTGCCATGTTTCTCTTCAAAATGAAAATCTGCTCAAACCTCCCAGTGCACCAGTAAATAATGTTAAATGAATGGTTTAAAACACAGCAGTTACAGTGTATAGTGTTAATTAATGGCCAGTATTTGTCCTCAATTATAACTTCTGCACCAGCTTCCACTTATGGTTGCTGTATTGGCAATCTAAAACTGCCACTTGAGGGAATTTGGAGTCATTTCCAAAAGATGAGGTCTGTTATGACGTATGCGTTTTCCATTTATTTTATGCGGAGAAATAATATTTACAGAAAACCGGCTGTGATGAATGCCGAAACTGAAACCAACATGTAAATATGGAGGAAAACCAAAAAGATTTGCGTTATGATATAACAGAAAACATCTTGAACGAACGTTTGAAAAACTGTGTGGTCTTCGTGATCCTAATTTCCCTCCACCCGTTCACCAGTGACTCCCATATATAGACTACGTCACCGCCGTGATTCTCTGTCTATGCCCCCTGGTGCGCAGGTGAACCAGCAATCACGGCTACATGACTTAACCAAACACACAACATAACATATTCACACACCATCGGAATTAGTGCCCAGGGGGTAGTTGTTGACAAATACTTAAAGGAAAACACCACCGCATTTCCATACTGAACTATGTTCTGCTCTGATCTTAGACGAGGTGATACATACCTCCCTCTCCTCTGTGCGTGCACTCAATGGCTCTTGCGCGCACTCCGCGCAGCGCTAATTTGCTAGCATGTAGCTTGTCCTAGTATATTCCTTAGGATCCAAAGGGGGGTGAAGTTAGAAGCGACCAAGCACTTCCACATTGTCCCTATTTAAATACGGTTACGTGAGTAGTTACACGACCCAAGTTTGGTTACACAAAATGAAACGTGCCAATTTTTCTAAGCGGATAACAAGGATAACTATATAGTATGGCGGAATAACAACTGGAAGCACTTCGACGTCGGCGCAGTAATATCATCACTCAAAACATGACGGGACTATATACCTTCTGCTTGTTTTCACAACCCTGTACGATGCACGTTATAACCATGATGTTTGATTGTTCACAAACTATCTTACTACAACCTGATGCTTCCTCAACTGTGCACAAACTACTACAGGTAGTGCAGGCGACGGCGTGCAGGTCACGTAGGTTCTATTGACGGAAGTAAGAGGGGGAGCGGAGTGATGATATTACTGCGCCGACGTCGAAGTGCTTCCAGTTGTTATTCCGCCATACTATATAGTTATCCTTGTTATCCGCTTAGAAAAATTGGCATGTTTCATTTTGTGTAACCAAACTTGGGTCGTGTAACTACTCACGTAACCGTATTTAAATAGGGACAACGTGGAAGTGCTTGGTCGCTTCTAACTTCACCCCCCTTTGGATCCTAAGGAATATACTGGGACAAGCTACATGCTAGCAAATTAGCGCTGCGCGGAGTGCGCACAAGAGCCATTGAGTGCACGCACAGAGGAGAGGGAGGTATGTATCACCTCGTCTAAGATCAGAGCAGAACATAGTTCAGTATGGAAATGCGGTGGTGTTGTCCTTTAATACATAATATATGGGTAAGACTACATTATAGTGTATTAGAAACTATAAGTTATATTCATATATTGCTTATAAATGCTAAACTGACTGAACTGGCGTTACCACAAACTGTAACATTGTTATACATTTGACAGGATTCGCTACAATATAGGTGTAGTTCATTTGAAAATTGTCCTGAAATGAAAAAAAAACAGGGCCGATACAATTAATCAATTAACTTATTGACTGAAAATCATCATGTCTGCTTTTTTTTATCATGAAGTATTCATTTAAGTAATTTATTATAACACTTTATTTCTCCAGCTTCTCAAATGAACCACTTATTTGCTCTTCCTTTCTGTTTTCGTATCCCTGCAAATTGACGAAAACAGTGTTAGTCTGAAGAGAAAAAAAACCTATTATATAAAAATGTTAAACCTGTGATGTTTGAAGCACTTATTTAAACTTGAATTGTAATAGTAAAAACAGGGGGCATCCGGATTTGAACCGGGGACCTCTTGATCTGCAGTCAAATGCTCTACCACTGAGCTATACCCCCTGTGACATGCTGTAGAACACAAACCATAGCCAATAGAAATAGAGACAGCCGGGGTCATAGAAATGTTGAACGTATTCTGTAGATGCACTGATGATAACCAGCATTGTTTTGTTTAACGCTGAAGGAACAACACAGGCAGTCTCCTGATGAGCAACAAATGTGATTAGTCAGCATTGTGTAACCATGGCAATGTGGGCAGGGTGGGCTCCTAATGCATTGTGTGGCCTCTGCCCAACCCGTATAAGCTATTTGCCAGGGGTCTGCCAATCAGATTACAAGGTCCCAGTTTGCATCCGAACATGAAAAATGACAAGTAATAAAGGCTGCTCATAGACACACTGCACACATTTACTCTGGTCGACTTCCTCTTCAGTCTGGGACTTGTGCTGCTTTATCTCTGCTTGTCTGACTGCCTGATCATATTCCGAAGCTTTTACAAATGCTATTCCAAAAGTTAACTGCTGTCATGCTCCCATCGGAAATGATGGTCTCTACGAGACACGCCAAGATAAGTCATGATGGAGCAACTCAATTAAGCTTTTTGTGTTTTTCTCTTTCTTTCCAATTTCTTCTCTCCCCTGCCCTCCAACCTCTCCATTTTCAGGGAAAGTATGGCAAGAGGAAGAGCCGATTTAAGCGCTCGGATGGAAGCACCTCCTCTGACACCACCTCGAACAGCTTTGTCCGACAGGTAACATTTTACACTTAATCCTTCCTCATCCACTAATCCAGGTGCCAGACTGAGTCTCAGCTCAATTTTATTAAATGAAGAATCATTTGAAATGATGGGAATTAAGCAGCTCCATGTAGATAGTATAATAATTATAAATTACTTCATGTTTCTCTGAAATCCAACTTTTACAGCTTATATACATGAAGTTACAATATTTGCAGTACTGCTAAAACTATTAGATAAACTCACAAATTGTAAGTATTGATTAATGTATCAAGCAAACACGCCATTCACTTTTCTCAGTGAGTTACTGCTTTCCTTTCATTGAACACATTAGTGTTTTAGACAACAGAAGTAATTTGAAGATGTCTTTGTATTTGTGAAATTCTTAGACCAAACCAGAAATTCTTTTCTCAAAGCTAAAAACAATATGTGATGACATCATATAATTCCACTGAAAATTATATTAAATCACATTTATGTAAGTCATAACGTATTCTAGGTTTCTGGAGAATGAGCTCTGTTTGTCCTGCATAATGTGCATAATTAGTGCTGACAGTAAAATTCTGCAAGAGGTCATGGCCGAGAGAAACTGGAATATGATGTTATGATATTATAATTCCAAGAGAAATGCAAATATCTGCAACCTAATTTACCTCACAGTCCTTATTTTTCTGTCTTTTCTTTTCTTGAAAGGCATAATCTCTCTTCACCTGTGTGTTTGCCACACAGCCCACATATTGCATTGCTCACACACTGAAATGGCTTTGATAACGAGTAACGTCAGTAACACCCCTGTGACTATACAGCTACTAGCTTCATTGTCACAGATTTGGAGCTGAGATCAGCAGTTCCCTCTGGGGCTCTGATGGTTATTATTTGTCCCAAGTCCTCCACAGTTACCCCCCTGACTCCACCCTGGTGTGTAGGTGTAGATGCATTGATTTGCTACTAAAACCTGTCAGTTGTCCAACATAATTTTCCTGCTATGAAAGGGTCAAGAAGCCCCTCTTTGTGAGACGAGAACACTTCCTCTCCTCTAAGTTTAGGTGGCGAGGTTAAAGCATCACACGCTTGTGACCCGCGCCGCCGTCCTGTCTGGACATGACATTTCTCAAAGCGGCGCTGTACGGCGGCTGAATGAGTCCACCTTTTCCATCTGACCTCTTCATTTGTGAGAGGAAATGATTTGCCCCTGTGCTGAATGACATTTATCTGTTTGGTACGGGTGTTTTTTTTTAGAAAAAAAAAAAGAAAATCCCGTCTCTGTTGGTGAACACAGGGAGCTAAACTCTCCTGTGGCTTCTAAAGGTTAGCTGCATCCTTGCCTACACACCTTGTCCTTCATTAACTCTGCGACTCTGCTTGCTGAAGGACCACGTGCACTGTGGCCTGCACGTTAGGCAGGATTCATAAACGCTGCATAAGGAACTCATTACTCGTAGTAAAGATGATTGAACGCTTCCTCAGATACCCATGTTCTCTCCTGTCCCGTGCTATTGCACAGCGTTTCACCGGCTTTAATCACAGAGAGCGAAGCTCTATAGGTTTTTGTACATATAGCCTTTTTTAGACTCCCCTTGAACTCAAAGCAGAGCCCTGTATAGGCTTTACAGTCTAACACACCTACGCAAGTGCAGGCTCCCTCACCACACACACAAATACACGAGAGCCACAATCAGCCAACGGTAGAGCTGGCTGGTACACTCGGCCTGGTTTCCATGGCAACCGGGCCACTGAATCTCCCTCTGTGTGCCGGCACAGTGGGATGGAGAGACGAAAGAGAGGATGTTTAGATGGGTTTGTGTGTGGGTGTGTGTGTGTGTGTGTGGGTGTGTGTGAGTGAGTGAGTGAGTGAGTGCGTGTGTGTGTGTGAGTGTGTGTGTGTGGGTGTGTGTGTGTGTGTGAGTGTGTGTGTGTGTGTGTGTGGGTGTGTGTGGGTGAAACCAACGTGTTTGTCCACTGCTGGTTTGTGTGTTGAGTTCAACCAAAACACACTCCGTCTTCAGTCAGTCTGCTGCTGCCGTTATGTACATGAGGTAACATGAATGCCGTTGTTCCAGGAGTGTGTCGTGGAGAAAATAAAATCAGATTTTTACTTCAAATTTGATTCGCCCTCTTAGAAATGGAATAGTAAATGGTAAATGGCTTTCAGCACCTTTCGAGTCTTCTAACATTCACCGATCCACACAATCATACATCAATGCCTTCTATACAAGGTGTCATCGGGATGAAATCAAATCATTCACGCACACACACACACACACACACACACACACACACACACACACACACACACACACACACACACACACGATGTGATGGCACAGCCTTTGGGAGCAATATGGGGTTCAGTAGGCTGTCTTGCCCAAGGATGAGGAAGCATGAGGACTGAAGGCACCAGGGATTGAACTACCCTCCTGAGTCACAGCTGACCTGTGACTCTATTGTGTGTTTTATCATTAACACTTAGAACACAGAGACATGCGCACTATAGGTTTTTGTACATAAAGCCTTTTTTTAGCCTCCCCTTGAAAAACTCAAGGAGAGTCCTGGAAAGGCTAACAGTCTCACACACCTACACACAGAAACACATGCTCATACACGACACTGGGACATTATGACATAGAATCAAATCTGAGGGACGTGTTTGTTTGTTTTTTATGTACACATTTAACAATAAAACAAATATATATTTGCAAGGGTATGTGACAGGAGTTTGAAATGTGACATTTTCCAAGGGACATATTGCAGGAAATAATTCCACTAATGTAATATACACAATGTATGTAGTTTCCAAGGTTTTTTTTTCATGATGTAAAACACAAACCTTTTAGATATATTAAAACCCTTTTGTGAAAGACGCATTTTAGAAATTGATGCTGGTGTGATGCTCAGGACCAACTGGTGGGTCTGCTGGCAGCGCTACATTTGTGCAGCTTCCCCAGCTGACTGTGTTGTCATCAGGTACTCATACAAGAGAGGGGGCGCTGTCAGGTGTGTGTCCATGGAGAAGTGTCAGAGGTTGCCCTCTAGTGGACACACTGGGGCCCCAACACCACCACCCCTCCAACCACACCTATTTGCCTGAAGACCTCCCTCCTTTAGCGTTTTTATTGGTCTCATTCCATATATTATGCAAATCTACGTCTATGTGGATGTTTTTTTTTACTGTCGGTATGCAAGAAATAAATGGTAAACCTAATTTCTATATATGTAAACATATCAATCGCTCATACGACTCGACAAAAAAAAAAATCTGATACATTTTTTTAATGATCCAATTTATACTATTAAAAAATATTGAGATTGATCTTTGCATTTGTGCTTTTCTGGGTACAAAATGTGTGTTTTTGATGTGTGTTGACAGGCGTTACTTGTTGTAAGTGGTTCATTCAGGGCATCATGGTGTCTTAAATGCTTATTTGTTTAAAGAAGTATTACATTTAACAAGGCTGTCTTGTTAAATAATTGTAACGTAGATTCGTGCTGGCTGTGTTAGCCACCTTGAGTCGCAACAGTCCCATTAACTGTGGCGTGAATAGTTCCAGTCAGTCCAGAACCGAGGAGAGATGTTCTCTCTGGCTACGAGATGTGGAGCTGAAGAAGGGAACAGTGTGTAGATTGTACTTTATTCAGTTTGTCCCTGCTGGGCAGCTAACACTAGCTGTGTGCAGGTATCTTGACAAAAGCAGTGCAGATAGATTAGTAGACTTTCAGTTGCTGCCCTTTTTGTGCTTGAAAAGAAAAATGTAAGTGGATTCTTGGATGAAGTATCTTGTGCTGAAAAATATAGAAACAGCTTGTTTTTTATTAATTTTATATTTGCAAAAGAAAATGAGTCCTTGGTATACTGATGTATAACCAGGGGATTTGATTACTATTCAGGTTATGATTTTACATCATTTTATTTCCAGGGGAACAACAAAGTTCCTCGCTCTGTCCTTCAAATCGCTTCTGGACTTTGTGAATATAAATCTCATTGAACTCAGTGCCAACATCCAGGACCAAATCCTCCTCTGATACCCTTTTCCGGGAGAGAGACAAAGAGGGGGGCTGGGGAAAGGGAGATCAGGTCAGAGGCTGAGAGGAATGAAGGAGAGAGAGAGAGAGAGAGAGAGAGAGAGAGAGAGAGAGAAGAGAGAGAGGGGAGGGGGGGTTTCCCTGGGCAGTGCCCCAGCTCGCTCCCACGTCAGTCAGGGCACTGAATGGCTGACGGCTGCATACCAAGCCTCCTTCTGGGTCTCGGTGCGTCCATGTCCCTGTTTCTGCCCAGGCCAGGGCTAAATATATTTCCCCAGTTTGCAAATGTAGCACAAGTACTGCAACCCGAACCCCGGTCAGCTCCAGCTCCCTTCCTCTTCACAAGGTTCACGTTCCTCTGGGTTGTGGAGGTGGGGGGTGGCTTGTGTGTGTGTGTGTGAAGGGGTTGGAGGTTAAGAGAGCACTCTCCTAGTTTCATACTTACGGCACTCTTTTCTGGCTCTCTCCTATCATACACACAACACACATACACACACACACACACACACACGCACCCACAAACACACATGCACATTTCTGCACTTGTCAAGCTAACAGACAGATACTCACACTAGGTACTGCTCTCTCTCTCTCTCTCTCTCTCTCTCTCTCTCTCTCTCTCTCTCTCTCTCTCTCTCTCTCTCTCTCTCTCTCTCTCTCACACACACTCACACACACACACACACACATTACTCTGCCTGTGGACTCCGGCGTTGCCCCCTTGGTCCGCCGTGGTGTGGCGAGCGTGGCAAACGAGGTATGGAGAGGACTGAGAGGTCCAAAGGCCTGTCCTGGTAAGAAGGATCTCAATAAGCTTTTTTTGCTGCGTTTGACTGATCTGGAAGCAGTTTGTGTTTGAGTTCCTCTGGGTTGATTTTTGAAAGTTCAGCAGACACTCCTGCTCTGCGCTATGACAGGAGAATGGAACTTGCCAGCCGTGTTCTGATAGCGCCGTACCTCCTGCTCTGCGGCTTTCTTTGCTCTTCTGAGTGTGAGTCCATTTTGGGTCGGCCACAGCTGCTGGAAAGGCGCTGTGTTTTTAATTAGACTTCCAGTCCCACCGGTTGCCTCTGCTGCTATTGCACTGCCTGCCTGGCCGTCCCACTGTGGCCATTTCAGGGGGCTTCTCTCACCCCTGTCCCCCTGTCCCAAACAGGCCTTGCTTGGATTGCTTGTGTTGCTTCACAATTTTATATTCTGTGTTGTTGGCTTCCCATTATTACTGCAATTATTGCGTTTAGCATGAATTCTATTTCATTTTCAGTGGAAATGTATTGTAATGATTTGGGCTGCAGCGATTGTTTTATAATTATTGATTCGATTTATCGTCATTTCATTGATAAAGTGCCAGAAAATATTTAAAAATATCCGTCGCTGGGAAACTCCCAGTGTCCAAGGTGATTCCTTGTATGTGTCACTTCAACATTTGAAAACCCAAAGATATTCACTCATAATGACATAAAAACGAGGTGTAATCAGTGGATGTTTTTGTTTGATAAATTAGCTTGAACAATCAATCAATTACCAACATTTGATGGACTTTTGATCAATTTAAATGAGTTTTCAGTTCAGCATTTTAGTGATGATATGTTTTTATATCGCATGTTATTGTTTTAAAAACTTCTGTTGCTCAAATGATTTTCTGATGCAATTCAGAACAATAGAACACAGTTTGCTTCCTTGAGCATCACCTCCATAATTTCATATTAGTGCTGCAACTTAATATTGTATTTATTATCGATTAATCTGACAATTATGCTCTCAATAAATCATCAAGTCTATAAAATGTCACAAAAAGTGTTTTCCAGCACCCAAAGCAATGTTTCAAGTTTTTTTGTTTTTATCCTAGAGTGCAAAACCCAAAGAGATCCAGTTTAAATGTCAAGTGGTCGTTTCATAATTTGTTTGTTACTCGAGGTAACTTACGAGATACCTTTTTATTTTTTTTAATTTAGGCTAAGTTATTGTAGCGCTGCTTGGGTTAACACAACATGAAGCAACATGTTAATGTCTCTCATTTGCTTTCCTGTGGAAATGGGGATTTCTGGTGAATTCAGTGCATGACTCATCTTTTTAGTCATGTCCAGCTGGTTGTCATCCTCTGCTGTGACAGAACAGAGTATGGCCTTTTACAGACGCCGGCCTTTAGCATCTGACAGGACATCTGTCCTTTGTGATTCCTCAGTTTGTATGTTTACCTGATTTCTTAGACATATCTCCCTGTTTCTTCCCCCTTTATTCCAATTGTATTTTCTTGTACTTGTCTTCACTGAGCTTATCTTTATAATACACAGTGGAGCTGGAAGCTTTACTGATAATGCATTCTGGTTGGCTCTCAGTTGTCTGAGATGAGACGTTGTGTTCTTCTTCTCTGAAATATTTGATGATGTGGGACCCGAGGAGACTCGGAGATAATGCACACAGGAAAATGATTTCATTTTCTTGCTTTTCCTTCTTTTTTTATGTCACATTATCTGAGCTGATAAGCATGAATATATTTGATCTGTTTAATTATCGGGGCAGGGGTTTGCAGTTTGTGTTAGCTCTCAGACGGTCACATGTTATGAAGTGTGACGACACCTGCTGATTGCTGGTTGCTGATCACGGTTAAAGTCTTCTGACCTGGTATCTGATATAAAAACAGGAATACACACAGGTGATCATTTCCTTTGTTTTATAAGGACTTTAAAGAGGAGGAAAATAATCCAACTGTCATGCTGGTTCAGTATTTAGAATTTTGATTTTGATTTTTATTCAGCCGTATGTATATCCCAAAAGCAAATCATTTTTACTTCATCCAACTTCCATTTTTCCATTTTCCTTTTTTTCTTGAAACCTTTTACAAAAAAGGACTCTCTTCAACCATCATTATTCAAAGCGCTCCTCTCTTGCCAGCCAGCACTCCTAATTCCATTACACCCCCCCCCCCACCCCCCACCACCACACACACACACACACACACACACACACACACACACACATTTACTCGATATCAATGCTAAGGAGGTGTAAATTTATCACGATGGCAGCCGTGTGGAGAAGAAATGAAGAAGAAACACAGTCGGTTTATTTTCAGGATAATTACTCACCTATTGCACATATCGTCTGTTTCACCCTTCCTTCACCTTCTGTGCTTTGTGACAATGCAGCATACTTTGGATTTTGCTACTAGATGTAGAAAAGTTTCAGTTTGGTCTTTAGTTTAGTCTTGTTAAACACACATGTTTCACCTTGAAACATCCCCAAAGGCCATAATGTTTAGTTTGATGTAGGTATTTCTGTGTTATCCTTAAGGCTGGCCAGGCTGTGGCCAGAAAATCATTAATCACCTGTTGCTGATTGCTTTGTTGCAATATCCCGGCCACTGATTTCCTTTCAATGTATTTTATTGAGTATTTGATTCCTATATATCCTATCTGTCTCCTTCCAGATGCAGCTCTAAGCTGGCTGCCTGTAATAAGCTGCAGAGATGGTTACTATGACACTACTAGGGTCTCTAGTCTGGCACTGCCAATAGGAAAGCAGCTCTGTCATCAGGTGGCCTGTAGCTATTTTGAACAGGAGCTGTATGTGAAGTGAAGCAAGCAGCTAAATTAGAGACCCAACCCGATGACATGAGAAGAAGAAGAGAGGGAAGGAAGGAGAGTGTCAGAGATGACAAGGCGGAGGAAATTGCTCCTGAAGTTGCTCAGTCTATCAACACGTTGTTCTGAAAGGGTTTCCGGGGAGAAGGGATTATTGATCACTTGCTATTTTGTCTCTCCCCTCATTCACGCACCTTTTAGATATAAAATAGCGTTTGTGTCTGTGTGCATGAATCCATCAATCCTCCTCCGCCTCTTCTTTTCCCTGGCTTTTTTTTTTTTTTTCATGGTTGTGTGTGACGTGAATCAACTGGATGAGTGACTCACAGAAGCATTTGTACACACACACACACACACACGCATCTACGCAATCACACAAAGAGTAATCCCTCCCACTGCCTCTTGCTCTACATTTTGCTGCATCACCAACCTGTTGTAGTGAGCCAGTTGGTCTCAGGTCGTTACGGACGTCATTCCATCTTGTGGGTTCCCCATCGAGGTTTGTTAACCTTCACTTAGTCAGTGCTCCATGTTGGGAAACACTCGTATGATTTGGAAGATGACTCACAGCTGGTAAGTGGGGCGGCTGTTATTGTCGTTAGATGCCGCATGCCACTCACAGGATTATTCCTCCTACCTGAGTGGGATGTGGGCGCACGGGGTGCCGCCGGGGTTTGAGTAAATGAAACAGGAAGTGGCGATGTTTTGTGGATGCCCGGAGGACGTGAAGAGTAGCTAGCCATCGCCTTGGCAACAGGGAGTGTCTACATTTAGTGTGCTGTTGCCAAGTCACAGAGCGCCTCGATACGACAGGTGGCTGAGCTAGAATCAACATTTGTGTGTGTCCTTCCATTTGAAAACATACAGAGAAGCATGGACGGTAATGAGAGGTGTAGAGCATTAATCACACATAAATGCACGTGTCAACACACTGACACACCACACAGATGCTTCAATCCTCACCATATGAACAGTTTTTCTCTCTAGATATATTTAGACCTTCAGGTCCACTCTGTGTCTCTCTTGAAGAAATGCCACCAAAGACTCTTTCATTCAAATCTGTTCATCTTTTTATTAAAGAGCATCATTTTGGCATTTTACTTTTATTGAAATATATATTTTATTGTTGAAATAGAGGAGAGAGTGAAAAGAGGAGAGAGAGAGTGGTACAAAAAAACTCCCTCACCAAAAGGGATGTTGTTGTATGGTATGCATCTTAACCACGAGGCCACAGGAACATCTCACATTTCTTTTCATCTTTAAAATAAGGATACAAAACTATTCCAATGACAGCAAGCTGGCAGCGATAAGCCAAGAGTTCAGAGTAGGGATGTATCAAATATCAGTACTTAACAATACACTGATTTAGTATTGTATCAAATGCTTGGTATGATTCTTAGGGATGTTTACATTTTCCTTTCATTGGTTATGTCTTAAACTGAGCCGTTTGGCATCATTTATATCAAAAAGGTCAAAACATGTTGATATTAATTTATATTCCAGACTGAGGTGTAGAAAATGCTATCGTTTTGTTCCCAGCACCGATACGCTGGTATCATGTTGGCACTGATCGCAGCGTTTCAAACAATACGCATGCCTAGTCCAGATATATTCGTACACTCTTTGTGTCGTCTGACCACACACGCACAGGGGAATTTTTCATCATCACTACATATGGTGTACTGTATGTCATCTTTGCGCATTCTCACCTCTATTTTAAAAGCCCACACCTAGTGACTCACTTCTTCTGCCTGGCACATTCAGCTGTCCGCATTCTTGTCAGCACCTCCTACAAAGCGCCAAGCAGCCTGTCGGCTGGGAAAAAAAAAAAAAAAAAAAAAACGGCAAGGAAAGAATAAGTAGGATTGTTATATAAGTTGAACAATCAAACACTTCAGAAGTTCAGGCTGCCTCCCTCACTGCACTGCAATGCTGAACAGTACAGGAGGCCGGTGCCGCAGGCTCATAGGAGGAGGCTCAGGTTTTTATTGTGGTATGGGTGTCTGGATGAGGGTCAGCAGGAGAGAGTCAAGTTACTTGAATGTTAGATGTGTTGGGAACTGTAGCCACTTCATGAGAAATGTATATCCCCCTAATATTATAAACAGTCCTCGGGACATTTTTTTTTTTTCAGTCCAGACACACCCACACACGGACTCTGTCGTACCTGAGCAAAAAGACATAACACCTTGGACTCACTGAAGCTGCAGTGGAAATGTCAGCCTGTTGTTACGCATCATCTCCTTCTCAAATTACGCAGTGTCAGCTTTCATGCAATATGAAGGCCAAGGCCCCTTTTGAATCTATGTAGGTTCGGCTGCTTCGGGCATTCATGACCGTTTGACACACAAATACATTGTCAGAGCGGCAACCGTTCTTAAGGAGAGAAAGGTGAATTTGAAGAGAACATGGAACATCAGGAAAACCTAAAGATGAACAAACAGGTTATCGGATTAGAGAGCAGATATTCAGACATTCAGACAGCATTGAGTTCATCAACGGTTTACTCCTGTATTTGCTCCCTCCCAGGGTTGAGTCACGGCCACGTTGTCCTCTTCCCCTCCTCACCTTTATGTAAATTCATTGTGCATTTCAGGGCTCTGCAGACTCCTACACCAGCCGGCCATCGGACTCAGACGTGTCCCTGGAGGAAGACCCTGAGGCTCTGAGAAAGGAGGCTGACAGACAGGCCCTCGCCACACTTGAGAAAGCCAAGGTCAGAGACCAACTCTTATATTTCATTTTATTGAGCTGCTGTCTTTTTACTAATACTGGTCTTTCCCATCACTGCTCCAGACCAAACCGGTGGCGTTTGCTGTGCGGACAAATGTTGGTTACAACCCCGGCCCCAGTGATGACGTTCCTGTGCAGGGGATGGCCATATCCTTCGAAGCCAAAGACTTCTTGCACATTAAAGAGGTATGAACTACCCAGACACTCCTTCACGTTCTTGGACATACACACTCAAAAATAGAGCACATTTTGGTACTCAAGTTTCTGCAGTTTAGAGTTTTCACCAATTCAGCCTTTGGTTAACAAACTGGAGGATCCTGGATCCTGGACATGATTTGAATTGTTTTCTGTGATACATAGTGATACATGGTTATGTGTGTGAGCAGGGGAAATACTGATATATCATTGGTTATGGATGCCTGTCTCTATACAGAAATACAACAATGACTGGTGGATCGGACGTCTGGTGAAGGAGGGCTGTGAGGTGGGCTTCATTCCTAGCCCAGTCAAACTGGAAAACACCCGTCTGCTGCAGGAGCAGAGGATGAGACAAAACCGACTCAGCTCCAGGTAACTTTAACTCCTCGGCAGGTACAGTTAAAAACACTGCAGTGAGCCTTTTATATATATATGTATATATATATACATATATATATATATAGCAAAATTAGTTTTGTGAAACTACGGTATCGTCTTTTTTTCACAACACAATAAATTGTGTATTTTTTTTCCCCACTACAGTAAATCTGGAGGAAGCTCCAGTCTGGATGTTGCCACGGGAACCCGCAGGCCCACCCCACCTGGCACAGGTGAGGTCAAGGGGATCTCCCTATCAACTGGCAATGTAGTTACTTTGTGTGTGTTTTTAGTGGGTGTGTGTACAATACTGATAGAGCGCGCGCGAGAGAGAGAGAGTGCAAGAGAGCGAGATGAGACGAGACAGGCGCCTGATATTTGGATGAAGATTTTAATTGGCTCATTAGTCAGGCATGATGATGAATCACGGCGCGTCTCAGTGGGTTTCTGTGTGAAGTGAGAGAGGTCTTAGAAGGTCCGTCATTAGCACACAGGATGGGACTGAAATAGAGCTGAGAATGGACTGCACTCACTTGACAAGTATGTCTGGCTTGTGTGTGTGTGTGTGTGTGTGTGTGTGTGTGTGTGTGTGTGTGTGTGTGTGTGTGTGTGTGTGTGTGTGTGTGTGTGTGTGTGTGTGTGTGCATCACTGATTCGCCAGGACGATGTAGAGTTGCTGCCTGATAACCAGAGAGACAGCCGGAGAGATCGAAGTGCAAGCATGGGGAAACATTCAGAGTGACTTTAAGGGTTTTTGGTAATCAAATAGTGCCACTGAACTGAACTCAATGTATATTAGAAACCACATATAACCTCTTATAAACCTAGTACCTAAGTAGCATGCTATGTGGCCTAGCTGAGTTAAGGGGAACTGTGCCTTATGTTATTCCTCTGGTCTAAGACCAATAACTGAAATGTATTATGTAACTAAGTATAAAATGTGGAACTACTCCTTGGGAAATATGTTATACATGACATTGAGAGCAAGTTCTCAGTATATGGGGACATTTTCAGTTTCAGAGCTGAGAACACTACGATACAATGAAGCTCAAATAGTGTGAAACACTAAAAATAACATTGTCTATGGAGCAGAGACTTTATACTTGACAACAACACAAGTTTGAGACTTACTTGTCTGGTTTGTGGCTTTGAGTGAGAGCAGCTTACGGTGGTTAATATTGTTTGAACTTTCCTCTGCCATGGAAATAACATTGAGTTTATAATTTAGGCCATGTTCCTCTTCAAAGCAAAAGTTTGACATTTTGACAAATGCACTTATTTGCCTTCTAGCGAGAGAGTTAAATGATTGATAGCACTCTCATAAGCTCACTAATTTAAACACTACGTCTCATTTATTTAATGCATACACAAAACAACGTTTATGTGTATTGTCATTGTGGGTTCAAACAGATGACACGTGTTTATTAATGAGCTTTAGGCTGCCAGTAGGTGGATGTTGTTACCGTTTGACAGAGCCAGGCTCCTTCCTCTTCTTTTCTGTATTTCAACTAAGAAAACCAGCTGGAGGTTCATATTTAATGTGGTATTAATCTCATCTTTCAACACAAGAAAGAAAAAGCACATTTGCCAAAGTCCCAAACGATTCCTTTAAAACAACACAACACCTGCAGGCCTTATCTGCCATCCCTCCATACCAACCACAACTGTATCACCAACAATAATCCCGACCTGCGCTTACTTCCAAACCCCAGTTTTCCCTCTCAGCTTGGTTCCTCCTTTCCTTTTCTACTCCCCTCCAGTTTCCTCTGCAGCCTCTCCTTTGAACATCTTCACTTCAAGTTGTGTTGCTTTCTCGTCAAACTGAATCCACTCTGTGTTCATGTTATTATACCCCACCTCTGTGCTTCATGAGAATCTGCTTTTCTTTTTCAAACTCTTGTCAATGTTGTATTTCCTGTTTAAATCATACAATGCCACCTTTTTTTTAATCTCAGTATATGCCATCTCTTGCAATTTCCTCCATGCCTCTTGCTGGATGCATTTCACATTCTTACTTCTATTTCCCCTTTTGTTTCTCCTCTTCTGTTATTTACACTTCTATCATCCTCTTTTCCTTGTCTTTCTCTTCCTTCTCTTCTTCGTTGTCTGTTCTTCCTTTGTCCCTTTCTCTGCGCCGCCCGCCCTTACCCCTCATCAGCTCATGTGGACACGTCCACTGTGACCTTTGACGTTGACACCCTCGACCTTGATGCGGAGGAGCCCCCTGAGTCCCAGGGTGACCCTCGCTCCCCCAAGGGCATGTCAGGCAGCGTAACATCCCCTCAGGCCAACGCCCACCGTCTGCCCTTCTTTAAGAAGGTAACAATAGGGGCCCAGGGTATCTTGCTTACCTCACTAGCCTCCTCCAAGATTGTGCTCAGGTCTAATCTCTCCTTCCCCTCTCACTAACTGCTCACAACTGAACGTTCCCTGCCGCTACTGTAGTTCCTGAATCTAACACTGTTTGGTCCCTCAGGCTCCGGTCACGACGGTTACGCTGAAAAACGTTTGAATGCTTGTGTCTGTGCTTGTCACCAGGTAGAGGCCTTGAACTAACTGATACACTCTGAAATGGCTGCTGCTGCTGCATATGAGTCTGAATGTATTTCCACAGTGGAGGCATACAGTGTAATCAGTCAAGGCTCCTTTCCCCACTAATCCTAACCTGTCAATAACCAAATGTGCTCATGTGTTTTGTGCTTTTTTTTGTCTCTTCTGGCTTTTGTGTGGAATGATACTGTAGGTGGCCCAGCTAAACAGAAACAGAAGTCGGTGAGTGTGGTTCCTTCTCAAGACTAACCTCTAACATTTCAACTTCTTACTCTTCATCCTCTGTTGTCTCACATGTGGTGGTAAGAAATCTGTCCACGGAATATTTGTTAGCACCATTTCCTGCTTCTGAGGAAGCAAAAATATTCACGGGATCATTTTGTAAATCGCAGTCGTTTCTCCAGAGCTCGTATCACAGCTGTCAGTGTGCAGGTGCAGATCCATCCCAGACCCTGTTAGTCAGAGTGTAACAGTAATACATCCTGACATGCTTTCATTGCCTTTCATGGCTGCTAATTTGAGTGACACTAGCCCACAGTCAGCTGTTTTTATGCATTTCAGCGCAATTTGAATCACACGTTACGGCTGGAGGATAAATGTGAATCACAATATCACAACATTAGCATTTTGTAACAATATGATTGTATAGAGGCTCAATAACCAACCAATAGTATTGGAAATGATCACAATTCTCACTGAGAAAATGGTTACAGTATTATATCAACAAAATATATTTTCATATTTAAATGTCATAAAGTATAACTCATGTTCATCCCATTGAGTTTTATAATGTTTACCTGAAGATAATCCTATGTTTAAAAAGGTGTACGTTTTTAAGTACATACACTCTATTTTAGGAAATATATATAATAATATAACATCTGCCATTTGCTGTAGACATGGCAACTGTAATTGTTTTTTAGAAGAACATGATTGTAAAGAGGAACAATAAAAACTGTAATATTGAACTATCATCCAGATCTATATTATGTAAATCCATTATTAGTCAGAATCGATGAGTAGTTGTTATATTGAGTTCTCCAACTCTGCCCCTTTAGAGACAAGAGCCATTTGGAAACTTTTAAAATATGTATTTTTAGCTTCTGTGAATACAAATGAGGTAAAATGAGCTTCCTCTGCTTTATGTAATGTAATGGAGCGGGGCACTCCAGCACTATCTCGCTGTTGAAGAGCTGCACAGCACACACAGAGGAAGGGACGTGCTTGTAATGCTGATCTGAAAAAAAAAAAAATACATCCAATTTCAATGTTCACAAAGTAAATAGGGCGTGTGACTGTTTTCACCCCATTCTCATTGAAAAGCACACTCTCTCTAAAGAGGACAAATGCTTATGGAGTCCTTATAGATGAATCACTCCTTTCATGATTCATAATGTACAAATAAGCCTCAAGTTAATGCACTGCAATACGGATCATGTTTGTGTGTGGGTGTTGTATGTAAGTCGCTGTGTGTTTGAAGTGTAAAGGGCTTAGACACACACTATAGTACAATGTGTACTTTTAAATTCTTTAAAAATAATTAAATACATCTGTGTTCATTTTGATGATTGAAAATGGCTAAAAATAGGACAAAGAAAATAAATAATAAGAATATTGAAGCAAATGTCCATTTTTAGTGTAAAGATAGAGCTTTGACATAGATGTTTGCACTGAAAGCTTTTTATTTATTGTAGATTAAACACATTGATGTAAGGAAAATCTTTTAAAATTACAAAAAGTTGAAGCACAAACACCTGTGTTACAGCAGCAGCTGACACCAAGCGTCTAGTTTAATTGTGGACACTTTAATTATGTGAGACTGCAGAAATAGAGGCGAGTGCTTTCAGTGAGAAATCGATCCCCGCATCTGAACATTCATAGCAGTCAATAAAACAAATTGACTACAGCGTCTGAAACTCGCCATCCATCAATCTGTCCGCTCACAGAGGGCAAGAAAGGGCTTTTGTGTTGAGTTAACGTTGCTTTATGTGTGACTGTACATTTGTGGAACTGTTCTGAGAGAACCTGCAGATGTAACATGACAGCTTCACTCAACCCCAATGTCGGTGCTGTGTTTCCTGGTTCAGATGGAGCATGTGCCCCCCTATGATGTGGTTCCCTCCATGCGACCCATCATCCTAGTCGGGCCGTCACTTAAAGGATATGAGGTAACGGGGAAAATGTGTAACGTGTTTGTTTTACATCTAATTACATTTCTATAGTTTGTTCTCTGATGCTTGGTGTTTCATCTTTAGGTGACAGACATGATGCAGAAAGCACTGTTTGACTTTCTGAAACACAAGTTTGAGGGCAGGTAAGAATGAGATCATCTGCTATGTAAGGCCATTATGTACTAGTGGCTCTGCTTTAACTGGTTTCTGTTTACTAACCCAGTAACGACTGGTGTACTGCATATCCATTTCAGGATATCCATCACACGGGTTACAGCGGACATCTCCCTGGCCAAGCGTTCAGTCCTCAACAACCCCAGCAAACACACCATCATTGAGCGCTCGAATACCCGCTCTAGCCTGGGTAAGACAACCGAGCCACTTCAGTCCTGCACAAACCACAACCAAAGAAAACTTCGGTCTACAGCACATAGGGTTCTCACGGGTCCGGGGATTCAGTTAAAAGTATTTTCCAGAGAGGGAAAGGGGGATTTAATCATGTTTTGGGCCATGTCATGGAATATCAGGGGTTTTGTTTTTAGCATGTTTACATTTTAGTTGCTATTTATGAAAATGTAATATTTCCCATGCTGTGTTTCTCTTTACGGGGTTATTTCATAAGTTTCCCCTATTTTGTGGTTGTTACGGTTACTTGGTTTCTCAGCGGCAACAAATAACACAATTGTACTGTTGTACTGTTTTGTACTTAAAACTCACAAATTAGGTTTAAAATGCTGTGGCTGTTTTTTGTCTGCTCAACACGGTCATGGAAATTCAGCTTTTAAGTTACCAGTGAAAGTCGGGGGGAGAGATACTGTATATATAGGATGGATGGATGGATGGATGATGGATGGATGGATGGATGATGGATGATGGATGGATGATGGATGGATGGATGGATGGATGGATGGATGGATGGATGGATGATGGATGATGGATGGATGGATGGATGGATGGATGGATGGATGGATGGATGGATGATGGATGGATGGATGGATGGATGGATGGATGGATGGATGGATGATGGATGGATGGATGGATGGATGGATGGATGGATGGATGGATGATGGATGGATGGATGGATGGATGGATGGATGGACGGATGGATGGACGGATGATGTTGATGGATGGATGATGGATGGATGGATGGATGGATGGATGATGGATGGATGGAACTAACAAAAGACATTTTTGGCCATTACTCAAGAATTCATAATGCTAATTATGACAATTTCACAAAAATGCTTAATAGGATAAAATGCTGATAAACTGCAACATGGCTGTTTGGTGGAGGCATAGTTGGATCCTATGATTTTACTGTAGTTCCATGTTGGAGAACATGTTGATAGGTACCGTTGTACCTCAAAGAACGTTTTTTCCCTTTTATATTCCTGCTCTGACAGTCTGAGTCTGACTGGCCTCCTCTCTCTTTTTTCATCGTTGTCTTTTCTGCCCTTCACCCACCCATCCTTCCTTCTCTCCCACCTCCCATCTTCTTCCACTCTTTATTGATTCAGACGTACTGGGTATGTATGCTCTCCTCGCAACAAAACAATGGAGCCCCTCTCCTCCTTCACCCTCCCTTTTTCTTCTCACCATATTCATCATCTGCATCATCTGCTCATACATCTTTTGTCTGTCCGTCTGCTTGCCTGTCAGTTTCTGTGTTCCTCATACTTCCATGTGACAGCCTGTAGTCTCAAACAAAAACCAAAGAAAAAGCCAAAGCCGAAAGAGATCTGTGGGAAGGCAGCTGGGCGGGTTTCTGCTCAAAACTATGAGCAGACACCAAACAGCTCTCACACTTTCATGACTTGCATATAATGCTATCCGTATACTGTATGTGTGTAATGATACCCAAGGATAGCCTCTATAGAAGCTGGACTTTGGCAGGGGAGCCAAGTTTCTCTCTGCAGTCAAATCCAGATTTGCAAAAGTCTAAGTATTTGTTAAGGTTAATGGAAACCTTGCCAACTACTGCTATATGAGTTAAAATTCATCTTTCTTATCACTCTGCGGAGGTCCTGATTTTGATTCCAGCTTTAATTCTCTACCCGTCAGCCCTCTGGAGGCTGCTGAACTGTGTGCAGGCCCCCGTTTCTCTGCAGATTGCCTTGCCCCCCGTTATCATTCTCTGCTGCTGGGTTGGCAGTGCTCACACCTCGGAGGCACTGAGGTTTGACCAGACAGGAGAGGAACACTCTGGTTTTTCGGTTTTAATCTCTCTCCTTACACATCGACAGGCAGATTAAAAAAAAAAGGAGGCGGAGAACTGGGAATGCTCGAAATGCTGAATTACAAACTCTTCTAGGCTGTTGTTGTTGAGGAACAATGAAAACAAAACACCCAAGCAGTCCACGGATTTGAGTGGCTCACAAATAGAATAATTACTGCTGTGCCCATTAGCGCTAACAACAACTAATGTTCCACTTAATTTGTTTTAAGAGGGTTTTTTTTTCTGTTTTATTTACATGGTGAGAAGTTGTGTCTCATTATTATTATTATTATTATTATTATTATTATTATTATTATTATTAGTGATTACAAGTGCCACCGGCATCTCATTCTTAAGTGCCTCCTCCCTTTGAAATAAAAAAGCACACAAGTAAACGATAAATGTTGGGAGGTGGCAACAGAATGAGGATGCTGCTCTGCTCCATTTAGCTGTGCATAAATGGAACTTTAACTGTGATCCAATCTAATTCATATGCTTGGAATTTTTTTTTTCTAAAATCTTAATCATGCATGATTAAGTTCAACCGTGTTGGTTATGGCTGATATACAGTGATGCATCTTCCCAAAGAAAGAGGTTGGTCTGCTGTCTCACTGTATTTACTTGTCTTATCTGTGTCCTGGGCCTGCAGCGGAGGTGCAGAGTGAGATTGAGCGTATCTTTGAGCTGGCCCGCACCCTCCAGCTGGTCGCTCTGGATGCAGACACCATCAACCACCCCACTCAGCTGGCCAAGACCTCCCTGGCCCCCATCATTGTCTATATCAAAATAGCCTCACCTAAGGTATGGCAAGAATTGACCTTAGAGTTATATTCTTTAAGATTTACATTCATTTCAAACCCATGTTTTATACCAGTTTTAGTTCTTTATTGTGCCCTTGATTTAGATGTACCTACCCTTAGTTACACCATTGTTTCAGTAGTGCTGTTGTCTCCCTGCAGGTCCTTCAGAGGCTCATCAAATCTAGGGGGAAGTCTCAGGCCAAACACCTGAATGTGCAGATGGTGGCAGCAGACAAGTTGGCCCAGTGCCCACCTGTGAGTTCTTCTTTGTGACTTATTACTTGAGTAATAAAAGAACTAGAACACTTAATAGAATTACTGGTAAATCCCCTTCATTTTGGTTCCAAACAACCATCAAATCATCTTTGTTTTATGCGTAGGAATTGTTTGACATCATCCTGGACGAAAACCAGCTGGAGGATGCCTGTGAACACCTGGCCGACTACCTGGAGGCGTACTGGAAGGCAACACACCCCCCGAGCAGCAACCCTCCAAACCCTCTACTCAACCGCACCATGGCAACGGCAGCCCTGGCTGCCTCCCCCGAGCCAGTCTCCAACCTGCAGGTACAGGTGCTCACCTCCCTGCGCAGAAATATGGATCTGTGGCCTGGCTTGGACGGGGCTGTAGCCATTGATGGGAAAGAGGAAGAACACGCTCTCTGAAGTCTTGCAGAGAGGGGGAGGACTCCTGCGACTCAACCTCAACTCAGCAGGCTGTTCTCTTTACCCTGAAGGAAAAGTGCATTGAAACCCTGTTATGTACTGTAAATAGAAAACCATTCGCACAAACACTGCTGACACATAAATGAGCCAAATCGCCACGCATAAACAGCTTTCCTTAAAAACACCCACAAGAAAGATTATGTAGTTTGTATGTAGCAGGATCAAACTGTGTTTAAACTGTGAGAGCAGCTCAGCTCAAACCACACTGGACTTAATCCATAAGGCACCTCTGCCGTTGGGGCCCCCTCCATTTCGCCGTAATCAAGAGTAAAATAATATCTGCTCCCAGCCTGCTCTGTTAAGCCTGCCTGGCCTCCTTTCTCCGGCACTTTTTCTTCTCCGGGAGGCTGAATCCAGTTTGCTGTCCTCCTCCGCGTTGCCATGGTACCGCCCCTGAAAACAGCAAGTCATGTCCGCCTCTTCAAACAGAACTGCCTAGTTTAGTGGAGGCTGTTGCTAACACTTTGTCTAGTTTAACAAATAACTAATCAGCCGTGTCTCTATTCATAAGTTACTACAGGCTACACATCAATTAGAATGAGTTGCACACTGCCAAAGATATTTATGTCACATGAGCGACAATATTGTATGCAATATTGCATGTTTTATATCCCCTTCTAACATTTTTATTGAGGCAGTTATAATAGAGGTGACAACACAAATATCCAAAGAACATAAAAGCTAATTGCACTTAAGATATTTTTGTATTTCTTAATGTACGGTGTGCTGCAGATTTCTGTTACTTACGTAATCATATGATAGTCATGTAGGTATTTCTGCTTTTTTTCTGTCATGAGGTCAATATACCAGAAGGTGGCACTGTTGTGGTGTTAAATATTCAGTCTGGTTGTTCAATAACTGCTCGTGTGTGTTTGCAAGTAGGTAACAAAGTTTTAAATGATCAGTTAGTAGAACTAATCTGTTTGATTAACTGAGTAATTGTAAGTGTGTGTGTGTGTGTGTGTGTGTGTGTGTGTGTGTGTGTGTGTGTGTGTGTGTGTGTGTCTGTGTGTGTGTGTGTGTGTGTGTGTGTGTGTGTGTGTGTGTGTGTGTGTGTGTGTGTGTGTGTGTGCGTGGGTGCGTGCGTGTGTGTGTGTGTGTGTGTTGCCCTGCCTCTAACCCTGCTGACTAACTGCTGACAGTTTGGTTTTGCTCTGCTGTTTGTGTCTCTGCATGGTTGCTGTGTGGCATGGCTGTGGCTGGCTGCAGGGGCCGTACCTGGTGCACGGCGAGCAGAAGCGAGACGGGCCTCTGTCAGAGTGCGGTGGGAGCGGCACCCTGCATGACTATCAGACCGACATGGGAGGAAAACCTCAGCAGCAACAGCAGCAGCAGCAGGCGTACCTGCACTCCTCTCGTGGCCAGCTACGGGGAGGGAGCGGCCGGGGGCTGTCACGGCAAGACACCTTCGATTCGGAGACCCAGGGCAGCCGTGATTCTGCCTACACCGAGGCCGGCGACTCCTGCATGGACATTGAGACTGACCCCTACGAAGAGCCCGATCCCTACCGAGGGGGTGGGGGCAGCCGCCTCCACCTGGCACAGCATCACGGCAGACAGGCGTCCTGGGAAGACGAAGGGGCCGAGCCGGACCAGGAAAACCTGAACCACCCTCCAATGCCGAGCCAGACGCAGCCGCATGGACGTGCCAAGCTGAGGGAGCGCTACTGCCAGGACCCTGTGGACACTGGGGCCAACATGAGCCGCAACAAGAACCAGGACGACTGGGGAAGGGATGTCTACATCCGCTGAACACGCAGAGAGATTAGGGAGGGGGGGTGGGGGGAGGGAGTTCAGGTTTTGGGTTCAGAAGGAACTGAAGTATGGGTTTGTGTCCATGCCTGTCAGGCTAACAAATTAATCTGTTTACATCCCAGTACAATGTAAAGAAAAACATCAACTGCCAGATGCCATTCTCGTCAACTACTTGCAATTCAATTTATTTATGTTTAGAAGAATAATATTGGTCTGTTTTTTGTTTATTTTGTTAATACTGCATGAATATCATGGATTTCTATACTGACAGCACGAGGACAGTTATTGTTACGATTGTGAATCTCTGATTGTGATCTGTATGCCTCAATCTCTCCTTCGGTTGTAGACTGTGAAGGCTGGTAGAGCTGTAGTATGTCCTGTCTGTCCTCTGCAGTCTTAAACAGGGTCTAATGTCACCATCCCCATGTACAGTGTCAGGGTTTCTCGTTACCTTAATCTCACTCAGTGCTTGTGGATTTCTCCCATCGTGAGATCCAGAAATGATGAGTCTCTCACCTCCACATTCTTATCACCCAGACCTTAAAAAAAAAAATAAAGCTGGTGGAGAAGTTGCCATATTTTCACACAACAATGTATCTATGTTGCTACACTCGTGTGTCAGCTTGATAACAACAAAGAGACCACTCCAAAGACGTTAACTTCTTCCCTGACCTGGTTCAGCCACTGTACCCGACCGTACACTTCTGACCCAGTCCTCCCGGTTTTCCTTCCCTGTTTTTCCTCTTCCTTGTGGGTGCTGAGGGTGCCCGCGGTTATCATTTGTTCTCTGTTTTTTTCTAACATGGTGGAGATTTTCAAAGAAGCACTGCAGTTGTAGTTGTGTGAATGAAGTGTCCTGCCTTAGTCACTCGCACCTGAAAAAAAAAACACCCCTATTTCAAGAAAAAACTCCAATCACAAGTGCCGGAATGTCTCGCCAAGCCATGTCCACCACTGCCACGGTGGGATGTCTTAACTCTTGTTACACTCGTTTTCATACCATATCTGTGTCTCTTTGTGTCTGGTGGCTTCCCTGCACTGTAGCCCGTGCCGTCGCTCCAGCACGTCTCTCATGACGCTTTTCTTTGCACCAGCTTCGTTGTCTGTTTTTTCAGGGCTAATGGTTATATAAAAAGTACTTGTGTGTGCGGTTAATCACTTCCACCCAAACAACTAGCTTGTCTGATATTAAATGCCACTCTATTCTTACACTTGATTTCTGATTTAATTAGTGTTCTTTCTTTTTTTCTTTTTTTTTTCCTGTGAACATTTGCAATTTTTATTTTTATTTAAATTCAGTTCTTGTGAGAGGAGTATCAAGTGGGGTGGGGGTGAGGGGGATAGGATCATCTTTGGTCTTTTCTCAGTTATCTATAATGGAGATCCATGAATGTCTTTGGTGGGCTGCTTTGGCCCGCCCGTCTTCAGTTGAATAAATAAATATTAAATAATGATCAGTAAATAATGTTATTGTTGCGTTATCGCAATTGTTAAAATGTATCATTGGTGCCTGATTGTAGCTACATTTTGCTTTTTCTGCCTTTCATTTTTAATCTGTGGATAAATTCGTATTTTAATTAAAAATTTAATCAGAAATGACGATGTGTCACTCATTTATATGGTGAGTTGTGAAGACAGATGTCAAAGAAAGTTCCCTTTTTATGTCTCTCATTGCAAAGAGATGTGAATACAGGGGAACCCATTTCATACATTGTATAAGCTTTTTTTCCTTCTTGAGATCATCATTATTTCAGTTTTACCTCAAAGGATGATCACATGCTGTAACATAATATGCCACCCTGCCTGTAGAACACGTCAACAGAGCTTGACACAGAAAAAGAAAATGTTCTAGGACTTGTTTCCTTATCTGCGTGTTCACAGGAACGATTAACTCCTAAACACTCCTCTCTAATTGCAGCACATTTGTTCACAGCTGCTGAGTCTTAAGGTCATGGAAACAAAAACACTGATGTTCAAGTGCAGCTGTATCCAGGATGTGGTTTTTATGTCTCGTCTTTAGAAACTTGGTCATCATGGTTTCTATCCGGAACCTAAACGTGACCTGTGCTTCAGAGTTATTTAACTGTGATAATAAACCAGATAAGATGCAACAGTTTAGTGGAGGAAGCATTTAAATCAGCTGATGTTATGTTGGGAATTTTAGTCCATAAACAAATCTTGAAAAATATAAAATATACATATACTGAAACAAATACATCTCACATTCACTCATATGTCCATGCGTCCACACAAGTTAATTGTGTGTATTACAGGGTGAAAACAGAACAGCAAAACCTCCAGTAGAATCGGACATATTCCACACACAAAAAATAAAGAAGAAGAAAACAATGATTTCACTGTGAGTCTGGGAAAGGAACCAAAAGTAAAAATAATACCCGTTGGAAATGCCAGGGGATTCCTTTTCATACCCAGTTTTGCTTTCTGCTGCTTCATTAGAAATCCCCTTTGATACAGAGAGGGGAAGGAAGCGTCCTTTCCATACATGGACAGGACATGACGGTCGTCGGTTTGACGGAGGGAACGCTCGTTGTATGTTGCCTTTAAGTGCTCCTGGATTAATACTGACTTCTGATCTGCGCGGACTAACGTAAAATTTGGATTTGTCTTTGAAACTGGGTACATGGACCTAATAGATAAGCTAATAATAGAATAAACAGGTGGCAGCTGGACTTTTAATGTTGGCAGAAATTATTTTTTGAGGTGCTTGTAGGCCAAATTTGTTTCTATGTTGCACCTCTACTTTTAGACAATTTGTTTATACTGACTGTTTGTTTGATAGTTTGTTTAGATATATTTTAATATATCATTTTAAATTAAAAATCGACATTTTAATTCCATGTTTATGAGCTAAGGGGGTCTATGTAGAAAACCATTATGCATCACTGCTATAAATAATTGACATTGACTCTGGGATGCATTTCTCATTTGGATATATGATGTGATAAATATCAAGTTATATATAAGTCGCAAAACTGTGGTACCTTTAGTTTAAATCATCACTTTCTTGACTGTATAAGGTATTTCAGCACTGTGTGGCTTTAGCTACAGTAGGTGTAACTTGCCGTGTTTACCTATTCTGAAGGGTCCCTCCTGTGCGTTCAGGCATTCCCCAACGCACGTGAACGCACCATTACTGTCACTGGAACAACTCGCCAGAAGCGCCGCCCACTGACGCCATGAAGTAGAAAGCGATATCAGATGAAGGAATGCTGCTTTGTCCGTCAGTCGGCACCAACGGTTGTCAGATACTGAAGTTTGTCTCCACCGGGAGCGTTTATTGGAGTTTTGCTGTTGCTGAAGTCGTCTCTGACCACTAACACACCTGTTGGACATGGGGTTTGTTCTGACGAAGATGATGGCGGTGTTCGGTGACAGAGGTAAACTTCATCTCTCACACTGGTGTACCTTTCATTATTCATGAGGGTTGTAGATGTCATTCAGTCACGTTGAGCCAGTATCGGAAGGTTGTCGGGTCAAGTCCCCGCTTGGACCGTGCATGAAGTTTTGACTTGTAGCTGTAGAGTTGCCACTTCACCCCCCGTGGCCCTTGAGCAAGGCACCTGACTCCCAAACTGCTCCCCGGGCTATGTGTTGTCCTAAAACTAGGATGGGTTTAATGCAAAGGCTTAATGTCACTGTGTGCTACATGTTAATAATGCAAATACATTTGTATATTTACTTTTTTACTTTATTTACTCCAATACACTCCCTTGTATTTCTTTATCCATCTCTACACAAATATGCTTTTATTCTATTCTGACTTATTTACAGTAAAACTAACAGTGAAACTAACATTGCTGATGGTTGATGAGCGGTACATGAGACCTGGTATTATTGCTATGCAGTGATGTAATAACTTCAGTTTGGATAACAAATGTTACTCTACAGTCCTGCCTGGTCCTTTATCTTATCTGTGTGTTCATTTGTCTAATGAAGCACTGAAACAAATTATGCAACTCAACATTGGAGTGTGTGTGTGTGGTTGTTTTTTTTCTTCAGAGCACAAAGTCATCATTGTGGGTTTGGACAATGCTGGAAAGACAACCATCCTCTATCAATTGTAAGTGACTCGGCTGCTTTCTGAGGCAAAATTGTGTAAAATAACTATAAAGTCTGGAAGATCTGGATTTAAAATGTCTGTTCCCCCCACAAACAGTCTGACAAAGGAAGCTGTGCACACATCACCAACCATCGGCAGCAACGTTGAGGAGATCACCGTGCGTAAAACGCACTTCTTGGTTTGGGACATCGGAGGACAGGAGAGCCTTCGAGCCAGCTGGTACTCGTACTACGGCAACACAGAGGTACGGATCACTTTCTATCTTCAGTACAACTACACATGCAGCACAAAACAAAGGACGCTGAAACTTATTTCATAGGTTAAAAATAAATCAATGAAGTCAGAAACATGAGATTTTGCTGATACGTTTATCTAAAGTTTTTATTTAGCTGATATTTCTTGGTCCTTTGTTCCCCAAACAACTCCTAGCAGGTTGATATTGGGAGTTGTGGAATTAGATATTCAAGAATAAAGTCAGAAACAGAAAGCTTTCATAGGTTTGTGCTAACTAATCCATTCTGGCTTTTTGCTATCAAACCATGCTCCCTCTATTGATAAGTTACTTATCACTGTTAGCGTTACATAATCATTTGAGATGTATATATATATATATATGTGTGTGTGTGTGTGTGTGTCTGTGGCAGACATCTTGTGCCCCCTGCTATAAATACAACTGATAACACAAACTCTGAAATATGAGATAACCGTTGATTTTGTTGCTAAAAAACTGATTTAGTGATGTGTTGTGGTTCTCTCAGATTGTCATTCTGGTTGTGGACAGCACCGACCGTGAACGCCTCACTGTCACCAAAGAAGAACTGCATCGAATGCTCGCACATGAGGTACAATCCAGCTGCTTTGACAGATGTGTTAATTCAAGATCCTTTGTTAGTCCCACAAAGGGGACATTTCCAAAAATGTAAATAATACAAAAAACTAAAGTGTTAGCATCAAAATATACGTACCCCAAGTAAAATGACTGATCATGCAGAATGGTCCATTTCAGAATATACTAGATTATAATTATTGATGCTTTCTAATCCTATCTTAACCTTTAATAATACATTTAATTCATTGGTTGATTCAATTTTGTCTGATAAATATCAATCCACAAAGAAACGCAGTGGGGTAAAAACGTGTAGAAGTGTAAAGAAGAAGTATAAAGTAAGTTAAAATACTTGAGTTAAGCACAAGCACCTCAAGATTAAAGTACTGTTGAGAAATTGTACTTCCAGCCTAATTGGTTTTCACGAATCGACGTCAAACACTATTGTTATTAAGTGAAACTGCCCATGTTAACTATTCGTGTGATGTCTGAGGAACACTCCTGCTTTCAGAGTGACTAATTGCACCACAGGTTACAAACCCGTGACGCATCACAATGAGGAAGTTTCACTCAGACCGCTTGAGTCAGCGTCTTGACGTGCCTGAATATTCCGCTGAGCTTGTTGTTCTCTGTTCCCAAAAATTCACGCGGGGACATTTTTGGGTTTTCCAATAGAAACGTTTCTACCCTATAAATATATATCAATACAGGAAGCAACATTGGTAACCCGTCTTCCCGTCTTTTAGGATCTACAGGACGCGGCCGTTCTCATTTTGGCCAACAAGCAGGATGTAAAGGGCTCGATGACGGCGGCAGAGATCTCCCAGTGCCTCACACTCGACTCCATCTCATCACACTCCTGGCATGTTCAAGCCTGCTGTGCCCTGACGGGAGAGGGGTGAGTCTTGACACGCTCTGTCTCCTTGTCTGCCATCATCATTGTGTACGAGTCGACTGAAAATACCTTTACCTGCTGTAATAACCACTTCTTGTTACTCAAAAATGCTTCTTTTTTCCCCTTCCCTCTCCCAGTCTACCTGCCAGTCTGGACTGGATGAAGTCGCGGGTTGTGCCAAACTAGAACACGCTGCTGTGGATCAATCGTCCTCGAACCAAGCTAAACCTCGAAAAGGCACTGCAGAGGCCACGCGCCAGGATTATTAACAGTGTTTAGGGGCAAAGTCCTGTGGACAAGGCGTCTGATAGAGCCTGCCTAGCCGCACCTACAGGCTGACTTACCCAGCTGTGTGAGGCCTCAGGGCCGGATGGGCAACAGAGAAACCTGGGTGTACTTGGGCTACACAAAATATTCGTAAATTCGTACTTTTGCAATATTCAAGAACCGCTCGATTATATTTTTTTAATGTGATTTTTCTTCTCAGTTGCGGTTATGAAGACGCACACCGTTAGTCCTTCAGTAACACATGTACCTTGTTTGTTAGGCATCCTACCAGACCAGTAATATCACATTCCACTCTGGGCTCAATGGAATTCTGTCCTGTAACTGGGGTTAATGACAGGACGTCTTACTTTATTGAAAGTAGTGACTACAGTATCATTCATTCATTAATTACTAGCACCGAACAAGTTGTCCCAACGGTATTATGACCTAGATTTTAGGCAGAGACATCACAGATTGTCACCGAAGCCATTTTGACATTGTCATAAACACAGGTGTAATTAATAATATTTAATTATAACACTGTTTCATTTAGGTGGGTCAGGGCCCTGCTATTGTGAATGTTGGCTCACTGGAATGACCCACTAAATAGAATGGGGTCATTACACCTGTGTTTACCCTTTATGTCAAAATAGCCACTGTGAACAGATCCTGCTGATCACACTAAAGCATACGTTTCCAGGTAAAGTGTTGTTTTCCCTCATATCTCAATTGTTTTAGGTAAATCTGGTGCTCTTTCATTCCTCCTGTGCCTACACATTCTGTTTTGAGAGTGACAATCATGATCTTAGTTTGACCTTTTGATTGGTGATTCTTGACACCGATGACTTTCTTTCTTACTTTTACCTGTACTACTTCTGATGCAACCAACTTTAATACCTCAGTAGTTACGAAACAGTGACAAACTGAGTTGAGTAACTGCCTACATGAAGCTTTAAGCCTCTATCGTGGAAGACTTTGACACAATAACTGCAAAGAAACTGTAAAGCAAATGCTGTACCACCTGTGGCCTCATAAATTGTGCAGTGTTTGGATACAAGTCCTGAGCACCTGATGCAATTATATTGTATGCCACTGAACAACAGGTCCAGTTCTTTTTTTTTTTTTTTTTTTTTTTACGACCTAAACATATTTAGTAATTTATTTTTAGAAAACAAAGCTCTTGAACTAGTTACCGTATAATACAGTAATTTCCTGAATAGGAAGAAGAGCTAGCTGCTAAGGAGTTATATTTGAAAAAATATATATTGTATTGTGCAATTTGTGTGAATAAATATTATTATTACAAATATGCATTGGGTGTGTTATCTATCATGCAGCTTTGTTTCAACAAGTGATACACAGTGTACTACAGAAGGCGGTACATACAGTGACAGTACACAGTGACAGTCATGACAAAAATACCTGGGTATTGTGCCAACACTCGTATTCACACCAACTGGTTTTGCCAGCAACAAAGGAGTAACTACGTAGATTGAACACGAGACTCTAGTGTTAGTCACTCTAGTGAGAGTATGCTTAGCTGGATACTACATATGCTTAGTATATTCATTTCTCTGCCCGTTTGTCACATGCTTGGTGAAGGGGAGAAAAACCATACAGTAGGAATCGCGTACTTTCAATGGTAGGTTTAAAAAAAAAGTGAAACGGAAAAAACAGGGGGCATCCGGATTTGAACCGGAGACCTCTTGATCTGCAGTCAAATGCTCTACCACTGAGCTATACCCCCACCTGCCCGCACAGAGTAGTGTGTTCGCTATTTGTCCATGAGGACACGCGTGATGGGACTTTCGCATTGTATCGGGCATAGACTTTTGATTTCACTTTCGCCTATTAAGATTTGATTTAGTCGCTGAATCTACTTGTATTTACGAAAGCACGACGCTGGTTGATCGGTTGGGGGGAAATATTAGCCTTCAGTTGTCGCTACACGTACTGAGCTGTTGACCTACAGTCAACGTATTTAAAAAATAATGAAAGTTCTCCAAATTAAACCGTTTCTAACACGCGAAACAAACACGATCTGGTGCCCTTGTGGATGACGTAATGGGCAGTTGACAGCAATTTTAAGTAACGTTAGCCTACGTTAGCTTACTGTAGCCAGCAGCCCTTTGGTCGACGTATTCTTATCTGTGCTTAAGGTTAATTGATACTCTATATACTTAGACACTTCCACGTTAAACGACTACATCTCCCAGGTAAATTTACATTTTCTTTCATTCCACGTTACACACGTTACACATGCCAGAATTAGTTAGTAGATCCTTTGCAGATTTTAAATTATGAATACAAATATTAAATCAACTAATTTACATTTACATTAGTCATACTTTAACTTTGGGTACTTTAAGTATATTTTGATGCAAGTACTTTTGTACTTTTAGTTAGATAGTAGGAGTAGCACTTGTAACGGAGCATTTCTACAATGAGGTGTTTAAAGTAAAAGATCTGAGTACTCCTTCCACAACTGATTCAGTCTAACTAAGTCAAACTAAATATTCAACATATTTGCAACTGAAACAAGTGTGGTGTGTTCATCATTAATCTCTAAATTAAACTAACATTTTATTGAAGTACTCTGTTCTGGAACGTGTTTGCTGGATTGCCAGGGAGCCTAAATGATGCCAGGGTCCTGAGACTCTCTACACTGTGGGAGTTAGCCAGCCGGGGAAACCACTTCCCAGCTCACACAAGAAACATTGGTGGGGTGACTGCTGGCTATTACCTCCTAGGGGACTCCGCTTACCCCCTGCAGAACTGGCTCCTAAAACCTTTTCAGGACACCGGGCGACTGACAGACGAACAGCAAGTATTTAATAGTGTGTTTTGACCAAAAATAAAACCTTTTTGTATTTTGCAAATATGTCTCCACTTTTGTTCATAAATTTACCACGGTTATAAGGATTTACTGACAAATATAATGTATGTAATGTAAATAGAAGTAAAAGTATATGGTAGGAAATCTTAACTTTTGCTTTTTAACCCCTTTTCTGCACGTGTACAGACAAATGAATGAAACAAAGTCTTGATACAATCACACATTTATTAAAAACAAAAGTAAAGTGCAAAACCAACTATTTACAAAAGTCCAAAGTACGTATGTTTCTTGAGACCAGGTCCAGGTGAGGGGAATGTTTTATGTACGCCGGTCACTCATTGCTTGGACGAGCTGGCCCAGGAGACCAAGGACTGCCTGGTTGAATGCAGCCGTCTGTGCACTCTCCTCCCTCCTCATTGTGGCTTCCAACTGTCTGGCGTCTCGGGCGTCAGCAAGGAGCAACTGAATGTGGGTATCTCGCTGAGCCCGGTTCTGCTCCTGCTGCGATACATCCTCAGCCAGCATCTCCCTCAGCACAGCTACCTGATCCTGCTGGGAGAGGCCCCTTTTTCTCTTCCCTGTACAACAATAAAGAAAAGTATTAATAGTGGGTAATTAACCAAAGCAGGCTTGTAAAAATATTTCTGGGGACATACATTTAGGGCTAAAGAGGCACATGATGTAGACATCAAAAGACACTGTCGGTTGTACAAATGAAACCAAACGGTCTCGTAAGAGTGTATTATTACATTTCAGACCAGCGTATATTATGTATTATGTCTGCCCTGTCTCTTACCTGTGACCACACGCTGTGTGTTGCTCGACGTCGAAGCTGCTGCTGCTGGTGCTGGGGTAGGGGAAGGGGAACGTGGGGGGTCGTCGGAAATCTCCTCACTTGTGGGAAGGGATTCTAAAACAAAAATATACACACGACGACTTAAATACAAGCACAAAACAGAATGGCAACACGTGAAAGAGCGATATACAGCACACTAGCACAGGACGGAAGTGTTAGCTTAGCTTGCTATCGATAGCTAAAAGTAGCTAGCACACTGTGTACAACAGACAACAACAACTTTTTACACGAGTAAATACATTTCAGTGAGCTGTGCACCAACGGGTTACGTAACCAGTTATTTTCACGATTACTACAGACAAAAGTCACAAAACACTTACCATCCTCGATCATTGTCTGTAACAACGACGCGGCCGAGTCCAGACCACCATTCCATTCCATTTTTCTCGAGTATGACGGGTTACGTGTTGTCGCAGAACAGCCGATTTTAAAAATGCCGGGGTTGAGTTGTGTTTACGGTCTGGTCGGACGTCGCACTTATGACGCTTCCAGTGACGACACTCGTTTAGCCAATCCGTGTAAGGCAGTCGGCTGACGTCACGTTTTAGTGGAGCTTCGGCCCGGTTGGAACCACGGCCGAGGCGTTACAAAAAAAGTAGCCTAACCCTAAGCCCAACCCTAGTGGAAATGCAAAAAAAACGCGCCGTGCCATGTAGTGCCGTGCCGTGCCGTGACTATGGAAAAGCCCTGTTAGCATTGTGTCTTTGTTGATATTTACTGTAACTGCATGAGGCCTGCTTTGTTTGCTTTTCCCATTTTCAGTCTACCTAATTGCTCTGGATCCAAATGTGTCTCCTTTCACTGCCATTGTTGGCCAAGTGTGTTGACACATAACAAGGATGGTACAAATACATTCATACAGCTAAACAATAATCAAGCTGACAATTGTAACCAAAGCGTAGTAATATGTTTCTTAAATGCCAATTTCCTCTTCGTACAAGTTACACACTGCTGTGTTATACTGTGAATACAGTTTACATGTGAAAACATGAGGTTTGAGAGTGAGATAGTGAAGCATGCTGCCTGCTGCTCCCACACAGGTTAATCGAGTTAACCTGTTCCAGCTGAGGAGGTGTACCTTCTGGATGTTTACATTAGTGCTTTGGCCTTTTCTTGCTTTTTGGTCATTCATAACAAACTTACCTTTCCAAGAAATTAAAATGAAGTACTCAGAAAGTTATTTCTTAATAGTTTTTTTTTGCTTAGTATGCACAAACATGTCTGATTAAGTCCTGTCAAAAACACTTAGGCTTATTCTCAGATCTAAGCCCCAAGAGACGTTTAAAGTTATTTAAAGTAATAGGAGAACAAAAATATTATCTAAAACATTGTCGATTTATATCTTTATCAACAGAAATGGAAGAGTGTGTGAAGTAATCGTAACTCTGCTACGATTCCTTTGTGTGGATGTAAGTATTGTTTCAAGATATACTTGAAAGGATGTGATCCTCTATTAGTGCTGTCATTCATCCAGTAAATTGAATTAACTTTATCAAATAAACATACACTGGTGGTTTCACACACCCTCTCCATATGAAACTGCAGTCCATTTTCGCATACAATTCACATCTCATAGTGTTCAAATTATTTCCTAACTAATCAACTTCTCTTTTTTCAAATATTGGCTTTTAACTGGATTCACCTATCATTGCACTTCATGAAAGAGCAAGTGGTTCTAGCATCCTGCTCATTTTAATACAGCGTCTTAATTTTCACAGACCTCTGTGTATTTATGTTTGTTTAAAGTCAGCATGACCTCTCAAAAAAATCCACACCTGCTGCTTGTGCACGCTTAACGTTGTGTTTATGTTCTGCATTATGGGGATGGGGTACTTATTGCCTTTCCAGCTGTGAATCCAGGAAAATGCTCAGCTGCCATTCTCTTTGCCAAAGATTCTCTGTTTGCTCTCAGTTTTGCGCGTCATTAAAAAAAACAAAACAAGGCTTTTACATAACTGCTTATGTGGGCCACATAAGGACGTTGTTGTTAGAGTTGCGACATGATGTTTTATGGAGTCATAAACAGACTTGACATGGAATGTGTAATAGCATAACCAGCACTTATTCTTGCTCTGTATTGTTAGCACCGTGATCACTGTGTTGGATCTCAGATGTTATATTTCTTGCTGTCCTGAGCTGGTTTGGACAGCGGGAGGCAGCATTCACACTGATGACAGTCAAACTCCAGTGGATGGATGTTTGCATCCAAAACAGAGGAACCCATCGTATAATATTATAAAATAGAAAGATTATCACTCAATTTAAAGTGATGATAACCTTAGCATTCACCTTTCTGCTCCAAAGCCTCATCAGTTGATCCTTTTGTCTTTGCAATCACCACGGCAACGGATGAACAGTATTTTGGAGGAGAGGAAGGGTGTAGTTAGAAACAAGGGGTGGCGTGTGGAGAGAGAGAGATTTGGAGGGAGGAAGAGGGATTCAGGGAAAACTTGTTTTTGCAAAGAGAAGAAGAGGAGGGAGAAGAGAAGAGCAGAGACAAAAAAACTTTTATTTATTTATTTGGTTTGTCTTTTTCTGTCCGACATGTGTTTCAGTTTGGTGATGCTTTTCCTCTGTCTCTCCCAAACAGAGATGGCAAAAGTTTGGGTTCAGCATGAAACGGGTAAGCAGTGTGTATTTTCCCTCCATCATCATGTCTAATATTTATGCCTCTCTATGTTGGTCTGGTCTTTAAAGCCACACAGATTCTTTAGTTTACAGGTGTAGCAAAGCCTGTCTTGCTGCTTTATTGTTTGTTCAAATGGCATTTTATGTTTTAAAGTCTGTGCAATTCAACTCTGCATGTAAATGTTTTTTTCTTAATTAGTTGCCCACTTGTTATTGAGTTAAAATAATAGTTTTATGATCATGTTCAGCGTGGTACTGTTGCTATTTAAACTCACTGTAAACCGCAAGCAGCAAATGGGCATGCCATGCCCTTTTTATTTTACGCACAAAAGTGAATGACCTACTTTACAAATAAAGTGTACAATAAAAATACCCTATTCCACAAGCATGCGACTGAGTCTCAACAACAACCCACAAACAGCTTGTCTCTGGTTTAAAATTAGAGTTGTTTTTCTGCTTGCCTTTTGGGTAGAGTCTGGTCAAAATGTTAGGAGGATTTTGAGCTGTTGGAGAGTAGGATTTATCAGTTGCCATATTTATGTGATAAAGGGCATGTTTTGGGCAGTGGAGGTGTAACAGTTATATAAAGGAGGTGTGTTTGTTTGGGGACATTCATATAAATCACTATATAGCTTTAAGGAATTCACTCGTGCAGACTCCTCTTCTGCCTTTCCCCTACATTCATGAAACCATCCGGCACTTATCATATTCTTCCGCAGGGTGTTGCAGTTGAAACAGCGTTAGAGTGCAGAAGGTGGTCAGATAATAAAAACATGTTTTCTGGCCAACATGTATAATAAGGGGTCAGCTGTCAGCTTGCCATGGCCTTTCCTTTGACTAATTTACTCTTATCTGCCATGTCACTCAACATGATATACTGCTCAGTTTAAAAAAAAAAAGAGACTGGTCCTGAGGGAGCCATCCACACCATCTGAACCAGACTGTGAAAACAAAGAGCCCAAAGCTGAAAATGAAATGTGTACCTGTCAGTGACCTCAGTGTTTGGCCTCTCATGTCTTATCCTGCTGATAAGTTTGCTTAATAGCCTGAATAGCCGATTCAGATATGTTGGAGCTTTACTGGGGGAAAAGAGAAACAAAAAGATTGTTTTGTAAGAATGGATCATAGAAAGGATGTTATTGTCTATAAATCCCTGATATTTTCCCTCCTATTTTATAAAAGTCACATCCAGTTTGTGATAAGCAAAACATGCTTGTGTTTTAGGAAATACAAGAACAAAATCAGATGTCTGCCAACAGCTGAGCAAGTTACTCTGTGAATCATGTTGTACATTGGAACAGCATGTGGGAAAGAGTTTTTGGCCTAACTCCTTTTTTGTCTTCAGGGACAATGAAAAAAAAAGTGATTTAATTTCATCATAATAGAAGAAAACTGTGCCCTAATCTTCTCTTAACCTAAATTAGAATTATTTACAATTTCATTGTGCACCTGTTATGGATGTCATAAATTAAATATGTCCCTTTTACAGTTATTCTTTTAAAGGAGGCTCCTCTCAAAGCATTAATACCATGTGAGTGTTGCGGTAGTAATCAGCTCATTTACTGGCCTAAACACATACTGACCAAAGGGCTCGATTAACCGGATGAAAGTTATTCACTGGAATTTAAGAATATCTGCAATTTAACCAACATGCCTTGATATGAACTCTGCATGTTTATCGTGGGTGAGTACCAACTCTTCAAGCCACTGCTCAGGAAGGGCGTCTTCTCTCAGACCGCTCTCACCTCACCGCTCACAGAAAAGGCTGCTAAATGCCATGGTTAGCTCCTAAAGAGCAGCCAGAGGTTACTGTTCTGTCCAGAACATCTGTCCTTTTATTTGACAAAAAAGCAGTTCCCGTTTTATCTCATCGGGTCTTTTACATATACTTAATCCTTTTTTAAACATCCTGAAACAAACATATTGAATTGCGAAAACCTGGTCTGTGTTCATGAGCAGGGGCGGCTTTAACCAATGACATATTCTCACGTTCTGACTCACCAACATCATTTCTACACTGGCACAGTGAGGCTTAGCTTGGTTGTGCACACCACCCTCCTATTCCCCTAAAAGAAGAGCAAACGTAAACAAATCCAGGTCCGTCTTGTTATCGATTCACCATTTAGGTATTCTGTTGCAATTCTCTCCCATTGGATTTGTTTTTGTTTTTTGAGGGAATAGATGAATATTGGAAAAAGATATATATATATATATATATATATATATATATATATATATATATATATATATATATATATATATATATATATATATATATATTTATATATCATTTTAATTGTCATTGCAAAGCTAAGTGTCAATGTGTATTTCAGAGTCATCCAAAAGGATGACCAGTGTTCATGTTTATGTATTTCTATGAATTGATCAATTAAAATATCCCCAAGAAAATGAGTCGAGTCAAGTTTTCAACCTGCTAGCGTACTATTTAGCATGAATTCTTATAAAATATCCAGCAGTACATGGGCAGAGGTCAGATTATTGAAAAGTTTTTATCAGTTTCTCCTGGACAGCAGAGACTATATGACTCCCGTTTCACTGTTTTGGTTCTCTGCCAGCAATTTCAATAGGTTCTGTCTGTGTGAGGCTGATGACCCCAGTAGATCTTACACGCCACAGCTTCACATGCAGCGTCTGCACCCCTCCCAAGCTTTTATAGACCCGAACGTTTATCTGCTGCACTGGAGACCTCGACAACTGTGCGCACACCATTTCTCCTCTTGCCTCATAGATGCCGTAATAGGGTGGATCTGGCGCTCAGCAATCACACATCTAAGTTTAATATACAAGCTGCCACGAAAGCATTGACGCACCACTTAATTGAATGAAAGGGGGGGGGGGGGGGGCACTCCGTATGAGGTCGAGGCATCTGGGTTGTCACTTTGCCGACTGGTTTAATGACCTATTGTACTTTTTAGACATCTGTGTTATAATTGTGTGAACGGCGCATAAAGCAGACATCACCAGGCCAGTTTCCCCACACACCGTCTTTACTCTGGAGGGCTTGGCACAGGAACAACGTAGCTGAGGGGCCAACAAGCCATGAGTTCCCCTCCCACGCTCAGGGCGGAAATGCCGGTATCAAACCAACATCAACCAACATTTCACAAGCATGAGAAGTTGCTTAGAAGCTAAATGTCAGATTTCATACACTTAAATGTGTTGATTTATGCTAATGATGCAGTTTTTTGTGAGGACAAATGCATTTAATTGAGCTCCTGCTTTATTGTTTAACAAACGAGCGATTAAAGTTCTGGTCTGTTCATTTTCTCATTTACATGGGCTTGTAAAAGTGAGAGGTGGTGGGGTGCGTCTGCTCTGCATGCAAGGGAGTTCCTTGTTGTCTCTCCTAAACAAGCATCACAATGGCTGAATTCAGAAGCAGAGCTGCTTAACCAGATACCTGAAAATCAGCCCAGACAGCGTGTTTTATAATGCGTGTTTGGTTAGAGTCCACTCTTAACCGTCCTCCTAGGTTTTTCTCACCCACGTGAGCCACACCACGAGCCCTCAGCAAGCTACTTCAAGATCCGGCGTTTTTCACAAACACTTTCCAGCGAGCATTACACATACAAAAACGTGTGCTGGCAGAATTGTTTCTTAGCCACGTGCAAGTTCTATTAAGATTGGCTTACGGTGTAAATGGCACTTTGTACTGCAGCAGAAATACACTTTAATAACGTTAACATGCAAAATATTCCAGCAACTCCCGTGTCTGAAACTCCACTCGAGCCCCTAATGCTCTTTGGTCGTGCTTCAGGTCAGTAAATCAGGCGAGGGGCGGGTCGTTGCTGCTATAGTTAGCTAGCGGTTTAAGCTAGCGTTAGCATGACTTGGGGAGCAAGCAAGACACCTTCACTCACAAGTCACAGTGAATATTGACGCGGTGAAATGGAGTGTTTGAGCTTGGGCTTCCTAGCCGGGCCACTGGAAGACCCGGTAGAGTCACCCTGCTCAGGTTTACTCTGCTCAGTTAACAGCAGTCCCGACATGAACACCGGAGCAACAGAGACGAACTCTTCGCGGCAGCCAAGCTGACCACGGCAGGACATTCGCGGCGTTTCTGACGGGAAACTGAACATGACGGAGTGATTATCTTGGCTTTTTTTGTTCCTAGGCTTCTGTTTACCTCCTGTAGTTCACTGAAAAGCCAAAACACAGAAAAACAGCAACGTTAAGTACAGGTGGTCGCCCTGATTTAGGGTTAGATGAGACACTCCGCTACAGGGAAGCGCTCGCCTGGGGTATTTATAGTCTACCTGTGACGTCACCGCCACTACCGTATTGGACGCAAAAAACCCGCAACACCGTAACATCCCCAATAGAGGACAGACAGACGGACTGACAGACAGACAATCTGAAGAGAGAATCTAAGTCAGTATTTATGCAAGTGCCATGCTTACTTAAGGAACAGTTTTTAAGTAATTGTCCTTGACTTGAAAATTTACATTTTATAGTTTTGTCTATAGTGTCACGTCACTTCATTTTGGAAGCCAATATTGTACTTTTTATTCCAACCAGTCTAATGTGAGCATGAAAACATGGTCCATAGGTCCACATCCAAGTCTTGGTATGCAGACAAGCATTTTCCACACATTGAATAGAAAATCACAGAGTGATGCTAAAATAAACTCCCAACATCAACTGGCGACATGCGGCTTTGAAGAAAGACAAGCCATCAATAACAGCACCCAGAACTTTAAAACAAAGCATACCTACCCCAGTCTGCTTGCTAAATATGGTTTACATTGTTTGTGTAATTTGACAGTTCCTTCCGAGGATCGCTAATAATGTGTGCTGTTTTTGTCTTCATTTAACAATGGCCTTAACTGACAACTGGAAGACTGACAAAATCAAAAGCAGACTTTAATTTCTCATTTGGCTGAGTGGTTGATTACTGATCCACAACTGTAAACTGTAAATCATTGTTAAGAGTCTGAATAAAGCTGGCATCTGAAATGTTCCAGACAGTGTGTGGTACTGCTGCCAGGATTAAAAAAGAGCTTTGTGTGCCTTTTCTTCTTTTTTTATAAAGAGACAGAAAATCAGCAGATTTAGAATTTGAAATGCATCAGCTGGCTTGGAAGAAAGAAGCATATGCTTATATCACCACATCCCATAAAGACCATCACAACATACTAACCTGATACTCATCATTTTGGACAGACTATTGGGGCACTGTGATGTCACAGCAGCATGAAGAGTCAACTGGAAGTGACAGTCATCCTCACAGAGCCCAGCGGTCATCTTCAGGCCATGCTAGAATAAGCAAGGCGGTGCTGGGAGGAGGACTAACCCTCAACACCCTGCCAGACAACATGACACGCGTAGTGGTGAGAGCAGCACCCAAGTGTTTCTTATGCTTATAATGGTTTGTGGCATTTATTATGTTTGGCTTATGACATGTTCTTTTTGTTTTAGTTGGAGTTAAACACCACTTTCTTTTGGAAATAGAGTTTACTCATTCCCACTAATGATGTGATTTAACCATGAGTGAATTTTTAATGCCTGTATGACACACTTCCTAATCGTGTCACACAATTAAAACCTCTAATTCTCCTGTGTTTTTCTTTTCGGAAAAGGCGGATTCTGAGAAATATTACACATGGCGTAGCTTTGGCCCAGAAGACCAGAGCACAGAGGACCTATGGATAGACATGAGTGATGACCGGCATGGCCAAGTTAGAGTCCATGGCATTCTGTCAAATTCATATCAGCAGGCAGTGGTGAGTCTCACACACAAAATACATGCCACATGCATACTGGATTTTTTTCACAGTTAGGGGGCACCCAGAGTTGAACTGGGGACCTCTTGATCTGCAGTCAAATGCTCTACCACTGAGCTATACCCCCCATGACAATTCTGTATGTTTTTTAAAGGGAGTATCCACACATGAAATGGGGACCTCTTGATCTGGAGACAGAGCTATACCCCCCATGTTAAGCGCTGCCTATTGATGATCTGATAAGTTGACATGTGGTTAAAATGTTTATGAACATGATGTAATAATTTGAATTTAATTATGTTGTCATTCACGTAAAACATTTAGCCAGTCACTTTGACTGATAAGCAAAGTGGCCATTTCAACTTCATTAAATGATTAACTTGTCCAGTGCTTCAACTACGATGCCATAGGTGTGCTGCATAGTGGATTTTTTTCACAGTTAGGGGGCACCCAGAGTTGAACTGGGGACCTCTTGATCTGCAGTCAAATGCTCTACCACTGAGCTATACCCCCTATGTTACAACATGCCTATTGATGGTCTGATAAATTAACGTGGTTAAAATGTTTAAGTTTTATATAATAACATGAATATGTTGTCATTCATATCAAATTTAGCCAAAGATTTAGGATTGTCTCTTTGACTGATGAGCAGAGTGGTCTCCCTGTTAAACTGCATTAGAAGATCAACCTGTGCAGGACTCTTGATATTATCCCACAGGTGTACTGCATACGGTTTTTTGTTGTTGTTTTTTTTCAGTTAGGGGGCACCCAGAGTTGAACTGGGGACCTCTTGATCTGCAGTCAAATGCTCTACCACTGAGCTATACCCCCTATGTTAAGACCTGCCTATTGATGGTCTCATAACTTAACATGTGGTTAAAATGTTTATGAAAATGATGTAATAATAAGAACATGAATATGTTGTCATTCACATAAAACATTTAGCCAAACTTTTAGGATTTTTCCTTTGACTGATAAGCAGAGTGGTCTTCCATTTCAACTTCATTAACTTGGCCACTGCTTCAATTACTATGCCATAGGTGTGCTACATACTGGCTTTTTTTTCCACAGTTAGGGGGCACCCAGAGTTGAACTGGGGACCTCTTGATCTGCAGTCAAATGCATACTGGATTTTTTTCTCTGGTATGGCTAGGACTTATCAATAGTCTGGTACAGGACCCTGTGGATATGGTCAGTAACCATGATTCCCTTTATGACAGTAAACAGTCAATACCTATGAATGCCAATCCAAAGACGGTCAAATACAACTGCAATGTTATCAACAATTCTGTTTGTTTTACATAGAGAGTATCACATTGGACCTCTTGATCTGGAGACAGATGCTCTACCACTGAGCTATATTGCCTGATAACAAGCTATTTCAATAAGGGGTTATAGATGAAATATGAAAACAACAATAAAGAACATGCATTTATTTAACTGAACTGTTCCTCAGATATGGATAAATTATAGTCGAATATTTTATATAGGGAGCATCACAGAGTTGAGATAAACTGTTTCTCAATGATGGCATGGTAATTTATTGACTATCTATACAATAACTTTCAATGTCTCTCCAAGGACAGTTGTTTAATATAGGGGGCACCCAGAGTTGAACTGGGGACCTCTTGATCTGCAGTCAAATGCTCTACCACTGAGCTATACCCCCTATGTCAAGACCTGCCTATTGATGGTCTCATAACATGTGGTTAAAATGTTTATGAAAATGACATAATAATAAGAACATGAATATGTTGTCATTCACATAAAACATTTAGTCAGTCACTTTGACTGATAAGCAGAGTGGTCTTCCATTTCAACTTCATTAACTTGGCCACTGCTTCAATTACTATGGCAAAGGTATGCAGCATACTGGATTTTTTTTTTTTTCACAGATAGGGGGCACCCAGAGTTGAACTGGGGACCTCTTGATCTGCAGTCAAATGCTCTACCACTGAGCTATACCCCCCATGACAAGCCCTGCCTATTGATGGTCTGATAAATTAACGTGGTTAACATGTTTGAGTTTTATGTAATAACATGAATATGTTGTCATTCTTATCAAATATTTAGCCAAAGATTTAGGATTGTCTCTTTGACTGATGAGCAGAGTGGTCTCCCTGTTCAACTTCATTAGAAAATCAACCTATGCAGGACTCTCAATACTATCCCACAGGTGTGCTGCATACTGGGTTTTTTCCACAGTTAGGGGGCACCCAGAGTTGAACTGAGGACCTCTTGATCTGCAGTCAAATGCTCTACCACTGAGCTATACCCCCCATGACAATTCTGCGTGTTTTTTAAAGGGAGTATCCACATATGAAATGGGGACCTCTTGATCTGGAGACAGATGCTCTACCACTGAGCTATATCCCCTAGTAACAAGCTATTTCAATAAGGGGTTATAGAGGAAATATGAAAACAACAATAGAGAACATGCATTTATTTAACTGCACTGTTCCTCAGATATGGATAAATTATATGGAATATTTTATACAGGGAGCATCACAGAGTTGAGATAAACTGTTTCTTAATGATGGCATGGTAATTGATTGACTATCTATACAATAACCCTCAATGTCTCTCCAAGGACAGTTGTTTAATATAGGGGGCACCCAGAGTTGAACTGGGGACCTCTTGATCTGCAGTCAAATGCTCTACCACTGAGCTATACCCCCCATGGCAAGCCTTGCCTATTGATGGTGTAATAAGTTAACATGTGGTTAAAATGTTTATAAACATGATGTAATAATATGAATATGTTGTCATTCACATAAAATATTTACCCAAAGATTTAGGATATTCTCTTTGACTGATGAGCAGAGTGTTCTCCCAGTTCAACATTAAATGATTAACCTGTCCAGGACATCAAATACTATCCCACAGGTGTGCTGCATACTGGATTTTTTTCTCTGGTATGGCTATGACTTATCAATAGTCTGGTACAGGACCCTGTGGATATGGTCAGTAACCATGATTCCCTTTATGACAGTAAACAGTCAATACCTATGAATGCCAATCCAAAGACAGTCAAATACAACTGCAATGTTATCACCAATTCTGTTTGTTTTACATAGAGAGTATCACATTGGACCTCTTGATCTGGAGACAGATGCTCTACCACTGAGCTATATTCCCTAGAAGCTATTTCAATAAGGGGTTGTAGATGAAATATGAAAACAACAACTAATCAGTTGTTTCATACAGGGGGCACCCAGAGTTGAACTGGGGACCTCTTGATCTGCAGTCAAATGCTCTACCACTGAGCTATACCCCCCATGACTAGCCTTACCTATTGATGGTCTCATAACTTAACATCCATCCATTGTCTACCGCTTATCCTGTATTCAGGGTCGCGGGGGGGCTGGAGCCGATCCCAGCTGTCCATAACTTAACATGTGGTTAAAATGTTTATGAAGATTAAATACTATGAATATCTTGTCATTCACATATAACATTTAGCCAAACACTTAGGTGTTTCTCTCTGACCGATGAGCAAAGTGGTCTCCCATTTCAACTTGATTAACTTGGCTCTTCAATTACTATGCCATAGGTGTGCTTCATACTGGCTTTTTTCACAGTTAGGGAGCACCCAGAGTTGAACTGGGGACCTCTTGATCTGCAGTCAAATGCTCTACCACTGAGCTATACCCCCCATGACAAGCCTTGCCTATTGATGGTGTTATAAGTTAACATGTGGTTAAAATGTTTATGAAGATGACGTAATAATAAGAACATGAATATGTTGTCATTCACATAAAACATTTAGCCAAACTTTTAGAATTTAGTCTTTGAATGATGAGCAGAGTGGTCTTCTATTTCAACTTCATTAATTTGGGCATTGCTTCAATTACTATGCCATAGGTGTGCTGCATGCTGGATTGTTTTCACAGTTAGGGGGCACCCAGAGTTGAACTGGGGACCTCTTGATCTGCAGTCAAATGCTCTACCACTGAGCTATACCCCCCATGGCAAGCCTTGCCTATTGATGGTGTAATAAGTTAACATGTGGTTAAAATGTTTATAAACATGATGTAATCATTTGAATATGAATGTTGTCATTCACATAAAATATTTACCCAAAGATTTAGGATATTCTCTTTGACTGATGAGCAGAGTGTTCTCCCAGTTCAACATTAAATGATTAACCTGTCCAGGACATCAAATACTATCCCACAGGTGTGCTGCATACTGGATTTTTTTCTCTGGTATGGCTAGGACTTATCAATAGTCTGGTACCCTGTGGATATGGTCAGTAACCATGATTCCCTTTATGACAGTAAACAGTCAATACCTATGAATGCCAATCCAAAGACGGTCAAATACAACTGCAATGTTATCACCAATTCTGTTTTATATAGAGAGTATCCACACATGAAATGGGGACCTCTTGATCTGGAGACAGATGCTCTACCACTGAGCTATATTGCCTAATAACAAGCTATTTCAATAAGGGGTTATAGATGAAATATGAAAACAACAATAGAGAACATGCATTTATTTAACTGCACTGTTCCTCAGATATGGATAAATTATATGGGACATTTTATATAGGGAGCATCACAGAGTTGAGATAAACTGTTTCTCAATGATGGCATGGTAATTTATTGACTATCTATACAATAACCCTCAATGTCTCTCCAAGGACAGTTGTTTAATATAGGGGGCACCCAGAGTTGAACTGGGGACCTCTTGATCTGCAGTCAAATGCTCTACCACTGAGCTATACCCCCCCATATTTAGACCTGCCTATTGATGGTCTCATAACTTAACATGTGGTTAAAATGTTTATAAAAATGATGTAATAATTTGAATATGAATGTTGTCATTCACATAGAATATTTACCCAAAGTTTTAGGATATTCTCTTTGACTGATGAGCAGAGTGGTCTCCCAGTTCAACTTCATTAGAAGATCAACCTGTGCAGGACTCTCAATACTATCCAACAGGTGTGCTGCATACTGTTTTTTTTTTTTTGTTAGGGGGCACCCAGAGTTGAACTGGGGACCTCTTGATCTGCAGTCAAATGCTCTACCACTGAGCTATACCCCCTAATAATAAGCTATTTCAATAAGGGGTTATTGATGAAATATGAAAACAACAATAGAGAACATGCATTTATTTAACTGCACCGTTCCTCAGATATGGATAAATTATAGTGAAATATTTTATATAGGGAGCATCACAGAGTTGAGATACACTGTTTCTTAATGATGGCATGGTAATTTCTTGACTATCTATACAATAACCCTCAATGTCTCTCCAAGGACAGTTGTTTAATATAGGGGGCACCCAGAGTTGAACTGGGGACCTCTTGATCTGCAGTCAAAAGCTCTACCACTGAGCTATACCCCCTATGTTAAGACCTGCCTATTGATGATCTCATAACTGAACATGTGGTTAAAATGTTTATGAACATGATGTAATAATTTGAATATGAATATGTAGTCATTCACATAAAGCATTTAGCCAGTCACTGACTTATACGCAAAGTGGTCTTCCATTTCAACTTCATTAAAAGATTATCTTGTCCAGTGCTTCAACTACTATGGCATAGGTGTGCAGCATACTGGATTTTTTTCACAGATAGGGGGCACCCAGAGTTGAACTGGGGACCTCTTGATCTGCAGTCAAATGCTCTACCACTGAGCTATACCCCCTATGTTAAGAACTGCCTATTGATGATATGATAAATTAACATGTGGTTAAAATGTTTGAGTTTTATGTAATAACATGAATATGTTGTCATTCATATAAAAGATTTAGCCAAAGATTTAGGATTGTCTCTTTGACTGATGAGCAGAGTGGTCTCCCTGTTCAACTTCATTAAAAGATTAACCTGTGTAGGACTCCCAGTACGATCCAACAGGTGTACTGCATACTGGGTTTTTTTTCCAGTTAGGGGGCACCCAGAGTTGAACTGGGGACCTCTTGATCTGCAGTCAAATGCTCTACCACTGAGCTATACCCCCCATGCTAAGCCATGCCTATTGATGATCTCATAACTTAACATGTGGTTAAAATGTTTATAAACATGATGTAATAATATGAATATGTTGTCATTCACATAAAATATTTACCCAAAGATTTAGGATATTCTCTTTGACTGATGAGCAGAGTGTTCTTCCAGTTCAACATTAAATAATTAACCTGTCCAGGACATCAAATACTATCCCACAGGTGTGCTGCATATTTTTTCTCTGGTATGGCTATGACTTATCAATAGTCTGGTACCATGGGCGTCGCTAGACACTTTTTACTGGGGCACGTGCCCCAGTATTGATCTGCCGTGCCCCAGTAAAATCTCCCGTTCGAGTTTTAACAAGCTACTATATTTGGCAGTGGATTAATTTATATTGATAATAACGGTGAAAGAATGGATTTTCTTTTCATCCACAATCTCAAACCAACGCAGTTTAACCCAAAATACAAGCTGATGCGCGCACCTTGTGGTCCGGGTCCGGCGCGCACATTACGTCCGTGCCCGGCAGTGTGCATGTCGTAGCCGGTGCACTGCTGTTTTTTGTGATTTTTGTAATAGGGGGCCTGTACCCCAGTAGAGCTTTATGTCTAGCAACGCCACTGTCTGGTACAGGACCCTGTGGATATTGTCAGTAACGATGATTCCCTTTATGAAAGTAAACAGTCAATACCTATGAATGCCAATCCACTGACAGTCAAATACAACTGCAATGTTATCAATTCTGTTTGTTTTATATAGAGAGTATCCACTGAAATGTGGACCTCTTGATCTGGAGACAGATGCTCTACCACTGAGCTATATCCCCTAGTAACAAGCAATTCAATAAGGGGTTATAGATGAAATATGAAAACAACAATAGAGAACATGCATTTATTTAACTGCACTGTTCCTCAGATATGGATAAATTATATGGAATATTTTATACAGGGAGCATCACAGAGTTGAAATAAACTGTTTCTTAATGATGGCATGGTAATTCTATACAATAACCCTCAATGTCTCTCCAAGGGCAGTTGTTTAATGTAGGGGGCACCCAGAGTTGAACTGGGGACCTCTTGATCTGCAGTCAAATGCTCTACCACTGAGCTATACCCCCCATGTTAAGACCTGCCTATTGATGGTCTCATAACTTAACATGTGGTTAAAATGTTTATGAACATGACGTAATAATAAGAATCTGAATATGTTGTCATTCACATAAAACATTTAGCCAGTCACTTTGACTGATACGCAAAGTGACTTCCATTTCAACTTCATTTAAAGATTAACTTGTCCAGTGCGTCAGCTACTATCCCATAGGTGTGCTGCATAATGGATTTTTCTCACAGTTAGGGGACACCCAGAGTTGAACTGGGGACCTCTTGATCTGCAGTCAAATGCTCTACCACTGAGCTATACCCCCATGACAATTCTGTATGTTTTTTAAAGGGAGTATCCACATATGAAATGGGGACCTCTTGATCTGGAGACAGATGCTCTACCACTGAGCTGTATTCCCTATAGCTATTTTAATAAGGGGTTATAGATGAAAAATGAAAACAACAATAGAGAACATGCATTTATTTAACTGCACCGTTCCTCAGATATGGATAAATTATAGTGGAATATTTTATATAGGGAGCATCACAGAGTTGAGATACACTGTTTCTTAATGATGGCATGGTAATTTCTTGACTATCTATACAATAACCATCATGTCTCTCCAAGGGCAGTTGTTTCATATAGGGGGCACCCAGAGTTGAAATGGGGACCTCTTGATCTGCAGTCAAATGCTCTACCACTGAGCTATACCCCCATGACAATTCTGTATGTTTTTTAAAGGGAGTATCCACAAATGAAATGGGGACCTCTTGATCTGGAGACAGATACTCTACCACTGAGCTATACCCCCCATGTTAAGCCCTGCCTATTGATGATCTGATAAGTTAACATGTGGACATGAATATGTTGTCATCCATATAAAAGATTTAGTCAAAGAGATGGCCTGATGCAAAAAACTACAACAAAAATAAGCTAATATGTGTACTTAATTTTACCTAATTATCATGATTATTTAACTGCATTTCACATCAATCATCTCGTTTGTTCTCATTCACATAAAATATGAAGGTAACAATTTTGAATGATATCCTTCAAGTAAGTAAAGAGTCAGTGAACTGTGAACCTGTAATTGACGCAGGGTTACAGTTTAGCACTTAACTCTTCAGGCTGCATGCGTACAGAGGACTCTCAGCTCAACTTCAATATATCTGTGCATTGAATAGCGCCTGCGATAGACTGGCAACCTGTCCAGGGTGTACCCTGCCTTCACCCAATGAGAGCTGGGAATGGCTCCAGCCCCGCCTGCGACCCTGAATACAGGATAAGCGGTAGACAATGGATGGATGGACGGTAGACAATGGATGGATGGATTATTGAATAGCAATGCAAAAGCACTTTCTGTTCACAGTATGTACCAGACTTTTCACCATCCCTTGCATGGGGTGTATAGCTCAGTGGTAGAGCATTTGACTGCAGATCAAGAGGTCCCCAGTTCAACTCTGGGTGCCCCCTAACTGTGGAAAAAAAGCCAGTATGTAGCACACCTATGGCATAGTAATTTAAGCAGTGGCCAAGTTAATGAAGTTGAAATGGTAGACCACTTTGCTTATCAGTCAAAGAAAAAATCCTTAATCTCTGGCTAATTGTTTTATGTGAATGACAACATATTCATATTCATATTATTACATCATGTTCATGAACATTTTAACCACATGTTAAGTTATGAGACCATCAATAGGCAGGTCTTAACATAGGGGGTATAGCTCAGTGGTAGAGCATTTGACTGCAGATCAAGAGGTCCCCAGTTCAACTCTGGGTGCCCCCTAACTGAAAATAAAATACTGTATGCAGCACACCTGTGGGATAGTACAGGGGGTCCTACACAGGTTGCTCTTTTAATGAAGTTTAACAGGGAGACCACTCTGCTCATCAGTCAAAGAGAAATATTTGGCTAAATATTTTATAAGAATGACAACATATTCATGTTCTTATTATTCTGTCATTTTCATAAACATGTTAACCACGTTAATTTATCAGACCATCAATAGGAAGGTCTTAACATAGGGGGTATAGCTCAGTGGTAGAGCATTTGACTGCAGATCAAGAGGTCCCCAGTTCAACTCTGGGTGCCCCCTATATTAAACAACTGTCCTTGGAGAGACATTGAGGGTTATTGTATAGATAGTCAATAAATTAACATGCCATCATTAAGAAACAGTGTATCTCAACTCTGTGATGCTCCCTATATAAAGTATTCCACTATAATTTATCCATATCTGAGGAACGGTGCAGTTAAATAAATACATCTTCTCTATTGTTGTTTTCATATTTCATCTATAACCCCTTGTTGAAATAGCTTGTTATTAGGGGATATAGCTCAGTGGTAGAGCATCTGTCTCCAGATCAAGAGGTCCCCATTTCATATGTGGATACTCCCTTTAAAAAACATGCAGAATTGACATGGGGGGTATAGCTCAGTGGTAGAGCATTTGTTCAACTCTGGGTGCCCCCTAACTGAAAAAAAAAAACAGTATGCAGCACACCTACGGCATAGTAGTTGAAGCACTGGATCCTAACCCTGTTCAACTTCATTAAAAGATGAACCTGTGCAGTACTCCCAGTACTATCCAACAGGTGTGCTGCATACTGTTTTTTTTTTCACAGATAGGGGGCACCCAGAGTTGAACTGGGGACCTCTTGATCTGCAGTCAAATGCTCTACCACTGAGCTATACCCCCCATGAAATGGAAGGTGGAAAGTCTGGTACATACTGTGAACAGAAAGTGCTTTTGCATTGCTTTTCAATAATCCATCCATCCATTGTCTACCGTCCATCCATCCATCCATTGTCTACCGCTTATCCTGTATTCAGGGTCGCAGGCGGGGCTGGAGCCATTCCCAGCTCTCATTGGACGAAGGCAGGGTACACCCTGGATAGGTTGCCAGTCTATCGCAGGCGCTATTCAATGCACAGATATATTGAAGTTGAGCTGAGAGTCCTCTGTACGCATGCAGCCTGAAGAGTTAAGTGCTAAACTGTAACCCTGCAGCAATTACAGGTTCACAGTTCACTGACTCTTTACTTACTTTAAGGATATCATCCAAAATTGTTACCTTCATATTTTATGTGAAAGAGAACAAACCAGGAGATGATTGATGTGAAATGCAGTTAAATAATCATGATAATTAGGTACAATTAAGTACACATATTAGCTTATTTTTGTTGTAGTTTTTTGCATCAGGCCATCTCTTTGACTAAATCTTTTATATGGATGACAACATATTCATGTCCACATGTTAACTTATCAGATCATCAATAGGCAGGGCTTAACATGGGGGGTATAGCTCAGTGGTAGAGCATTTGACTGCAGATCAAGAGGTCCCCAGTTCAACTCTGGGTGCCCCCTAACTGTGAAAAAAAGACAGTATGTAGCACACCTATGGCATAGTAATTGTAGCAATGGTCAACTTAATGATGTTGAAATGGAAGACCACTTTGCTCATCAGTCAAAGAGAAAATCCTAAATGTTTTATGTGAATGACAACATATTCATATTATTACGTCATGTTCATGAACATTTTAACCACATGTTAAGTTATGAGACCATCAATAAGTAGGACTTGTCATAGGGGGTATAGCTCAGTGGTAGAGCCTTTGACTGCAGATCAAGAGGTCCCCAGTTCAACTCTGGGTGCCCCCTGCGAGAGTATACCATGTTGGGAGAGCTGTTTTTTGTTTTCGTCGTTCGGGGTATTAGCTCAGCGTTAGAAATCATGTGATTGGCTTTTAAAGTGGTGTGATTGTTTAACATGTAAAACGGCTATATGCCTTCACAAGAATATGGAGTAGTCAGCATTTTGCCACATCTTTTTTCCATCTCAGTGCAACACAAACTTGCTCTTTCTCCTCATTCTCCTCCATTCAGAGATGATTTGAATGCTTAGTCCCACAGAATATCAACTCAAAACATAACCTCCATATCTAATTCTCTCTCTGTCTCTTTCCATCTACTCTCCTTGCAGAGGGTTGCCCTGTCATTTGACTTTCCTTTTTACGGACATTACCTGAGGCAGATCACCATAGCAACTGGAGGTACTTTTTGATTTCACAACAGATGTTCAAGTGACCTTTTCTGCATATCTTCAGAGCACAGAAGTCTTTTGCAAGGTAATAAGTCATACTAGAGCCCTTTCCTTTTCCCATCTGGCTATTTTCAGGGTTTATCTTCACTGGGGACATAACCCACCGCATGTTGACCGCAACACAGTACATCGCCCCTCTAATGGCTAATTTTGACCCCAGCTACTCCAAAGAATCCACTGTGCAATACCTGGATAATGGTAAGATACTAGCTGATATTTGAACATAGTGGTCTAATTACTTGTCTGACTAACCCTTCATTGTCTTCAGGTGAGGTGTTTGTGGTCCAGTGGGAGCGGGTCAGGCTCCAAGGACAAGAGTCCCAAGGAGCCTGTACGTTTCAGGCGGCGCTTTACAAAACAGGAACCATCACATTCAGCTACCGAGAAGTGAGACACAGTTCTGCTCTGTGCTGTTAATGGCTTACTAAACTTCTCTTTCTTATTTCTACATACAAGTGATGCCTTTCTGTCTGTTTATCAGATACCAATGTCATTAGATGTGATCGCTGAACGTCCAGTAAAAGCTGGTTTGTCTGATGCCTTCATAGTCGAGCCAACTCCTCAATCAACAGGTCAGCAGTAATGTTTGTGCCTGTCCACTTTAAAAAGATGCACATATTCTTGCGTGAACTGTGAACTTTTGCACACTCATCTGTGAATATTTTGCACAGTCCATCATTGTGGCTATATTTATTGTTATTGCCTTTTGCAGTGCTTGTTTCCCCCCCTTTCTGTACTATGTTAATTCACCAAATACCAAGGCAAATTCCTTTTATGTGAAAACTTGCTTGGCAATAAATCTGATTTGATTCAGATGCCCAACAGCGGACGATTTATGAGTACCATCGGGTTGAGGTAGACACTACAAAGATCACCAGCTACTCTGCTGTTGAGTTCACTCCGCTGCCTAGTAAGTGATCCGTCTTCATCGGCATAAAAGGATTAGTTTCTATTCTATTCGATATTTTAAAATGCATCACCACTTACACAATAAATCATCTGTTATCTTGCTTGCCTCTCTGCTCAGCCTGCCTGCAGCATGACAGCTGTGAGCTCTGCCTCTCATCCAACCAAACCTCCAGTTGTAGATGGTGCCATGTACTCCAGAGGTAAGTGGGATGTCATGGTAGCCCAAATGTCCTTATAGTGCAGTTGTAACCCTTAAATATACCACCTTGTGTTTAAGGTGTTCAGATGGCATGGATCGACACAGACAAGAATGGTTGGACTACGCTTGTTCAGAAGAGGTATTGCTGGACGTCATGAATGAATATCTGCTTGTTGCTATTTTAAAGACTAATGCATCTATTGTGTTGCAAATTGGCAGAGCAAAAATGCGACCTGTGAGGATTACTCCAGGGGTGACAGCCCCACTGGTTCCTCTATGACACCAGAGATTGAGGATGTGACCTCATTGACTCCTCTACAAAATGGCTGTGATGGTGAGTCTGTTTTTGTGTCAGTAAGATATACAGAAGCATATAATGTATGCAGTATTTCACCACATTTTGTTGCTCAATAAAAACAGATCCTTCCATGAAATGAGCATGAAAATGACTGCTGTATTTTATTTTTTTTATAGATGAGACCAAACTTGTTAATGAGTGAGTTAATACTTGTAAGAGTCATTATAGTTAAGCCTTATGAAGGGATATAATGTTGGGGGTTCATCTTCTATACAGATGTGAGGACAGATTCTTCAACCAAGAGTGAGGGGTTGGCTAACATAGGAGTGATAGCCGGTATAGCAGCTGCGCTGGTGTTACTTTTGGCTCTGATACTGGTTGCTCTTTACATCAACAACCACCCTAATGCTGCATCGCCACTTTACTTCATCCAGGTGAGCACCGAATGTGTCATTCACCTGCTCTGACAAGTGCCATTGGTGTTTTGATCACACATGTACAGATCAAACATCATTTTTACATGCTTGATTCTTTTTTAGCGGCGGAACTACTGGCCGTCCATGAAGTTTCAGAAGCAACAACCTGGTTACACCGAAGTGGAAGGAGAAAGTCATGAAAAAGACAGCATTGTTGAAGCTGGGCCATGTTGAAATTATGTTTGCAAATGAGTTTGCATTTAACTGATTTTACAAACATTCAAATATATAAATTTGTCTAAAGCCATTTGTCCATGGCTCTGTTGCAAAAAAAAGATGAAATTGTTGGAGCAGTTTGTGTAGATTATAGCTGAATGTTATATGACATTTCATTATTTCATTAGAAATGTATATCTCTACTGTAATAAGGTGATTCATTTCACCTTATTTAAAAAACTGAATTGACTAATACATTGTGCAATGCATTACAAGATGTCAACCTTGTGGCATTGCAGTTTCAATTCCTCTTACTTTTGATGGTGACATCGATTCTTTTAAATTCCACCTTTCGTTTTGCAACAATATACTGAAGTACTCCAGCTTTTAACGCGTATGCTTTAGTGATTTATGTCAGATTCAGCAGTACCTTATGCTGCACACAAAGGGGGGTGGAAACCCCAAAAGGAAACGGTATGTAGATATTATATGTACATGTATACAGACAAGACAGTACAGCTCTTGTGTCAGCAGGTGTCATCCTAACCAAATGTATGACACGGACACCCAGCAGAACACGCAGTGAACGTGGCAGATGTGTAAAAATGTGTATTGAGATCACTGGATTGGTAAAGCCTCCAAAAAATTCCTGCAACAATAAAGATGATCGCATGAGTTTGCTATGCGAACACAGATGGGACGAGGGCAGACATGTTGGGACATCCACAAGGGTCGTCTCGTGTTTCCTTACACGAAACGGGGATCGTGTCGGAATAAACAACTACCCGAGTCTCAGTTACATTACATACAATGTATAGACGTTTAATCCCACTGCGATCATGATAAAATATTTCTCTCAAGTGAAAATTGAACCTCCCACACTGCCTCTTCCCTTTCTGATCGGACACACGCAGTCGAGGGAGTGAGTGAGAGGGGGAGCGGGAGCGCGCTTTCCGTGTCTGGTTAGTGGACTGACAGCCAGCTGTGCGGCTGCAACGACAACAACAACCTCCTGGATTTGCTACATACAACTAGATTAGTGTTGGTCTTCGGTTGATCATAATACCACTAAACTATAGCTAGTCTGGAAGCGAGGACTCGACAGCACAACGCTACACACAGTATCGTCGGTGGATTCCGTGCTAACTAGCTAGAAGAGCATTCCTCCAACATGAATCCGTTGTGTGGCAGATGTAATCTAGTCGTATACCCCACGGAAAAAGTGAATTGTCTGGACAAGGTAAGGACGTGAGAACATCGGTTTGCTTTGTATTCTTCTCTTTGAAAATTATCTCCATACGTTGCCCCCCCTTTGGTACCCCGCCTGCAATTCGTTCTGCTCTTCCAAAATGACACCGTTCACATGTTTTTTGTGAATGAAATGTACACCCAACAGGACAGGTATCTCGCTAGCGAGGCAAGCTAACGGCTAGCTTAACGTCTGGGAAGGCGACGGCACGAGAGCGCGGACCAGAAAGGAAATTACACTTTATCGTGTGGATGATGGGACCATTTAGACAACATATTTTATATTTCCCAACCCACGACAGCGATTTAAGGCTACGGAATTGATTCACCCTAAAAAACCAGCGCCTCCCAGTGTTTCCGACAGCCTGGTTTGGGCCTGGCTGGCACCATAGCTTTGAGGAAACCTGATTGATAACGTTAGCTAACGTCTCTAACCTTTTCCTGGAGCACATATCCCGTTGTCGAGGGATTTACCTTTACAAATACGAAACGATACAGGACTTCTGAGTCCATAATGACCAAGCTTTTATTTGGCAGCGGGGCTGACTTGGATCTGCCTGTGTCCAATTCACCGGTTAATCCAAGTCATGGATCATTGGTAGAGCCGCCTCGCTTAGTTTTCAGTCAAAATCAGTAGCCTAATCTCAGCCAAGGTGCTAATCTCATCAATTGGACCCACATTGAGCCTGTCCAGGTCGCTAATTCACACGTGAGAGTCAATTTCAGTTAACTACTGACACAGCACGTCTTGGTACAGTCACCCCTTTTAGCTATAAGCAGAAAAGGTGATCATGGGTTGATGACATTTATTACATTTTGCTACACTAACTTTGCAGAAGATACATGTAACACTCCGTTTACTAGGTGGGTGGGGTCTGCAGTGGCATATGAAACTGCAACTGTGTATTTTTTTTTTTTTTAAACCAAAGCAGAGCTTGGGGCAAGTAGATAATTTGTCTAATGGACGTCTGAATGGCTGTTGAAAATCAATCCCTGTTGAGACTTGCTTATCTTTTGGGGTCGACTGACCAGGACGGTGGGGAAAGAGCACACAAAGCACATTATCTAAAGTAACATCAGCTCTTGATTGGATGCATTATTTCCCTCTGCGTGGACGTGTGATTGAATGCGCCATGACTAATGTTTTAACTCCGGACTCCAATTGATTTATCTCAGAACCTCTCTTAACACACAAGCAGTCCAGCCCTTCGACAAATATGAGTCATGCTAGCATGTTTAAAGGCTGGTCTTGATAAGAGCCAAATTGACACAAATACAGTCTAAATCTGCTTTGGTATCCGGCCTGAAGCAGAGTGCATTCCAGCAGACGGATACTCTCCTAAAACGTGCTCTGTCAGAGGCCTGCTGTGCCATCTCCCCTGCTTTGAGCCAAGCACAGGAGAGTAGCCTACCGTCTGTCTTTGCTGCCATTCCGCATCAGCGCTCACCCCTTCAGACACGCCAAAACAACCTCCCCTTTCCCTTCTCCTTTGCACACACACTCACACACACACACCGCCTTTCTTGTTTGTTTTAAAGCAGCCGAGGCCACATTTGCTGGGTATTTTTCCGTGTGCTAGGCTAGCTCAGGTGAAGGCAAGGCAGTCGATTGTTCTGCCACTTCCTCAATTGGTATTCTCAGTCACCGATGAATACCTTTACCTGACAGTCCTCTTTTAGAATATCCCTCTGTGGTGTGGAGAGGCTGAGCCACAGAGGCTTGTGTGTCTGACAGCTACATTCCAGTATAGCAGGGTCTGGGCCCAGCAGCCGAGCACATGTAAAGACAGGAAGTGGATTTTGGTTTGGGCTCTTGATTGTGACGGTTTGCCTTGTTATTTGACTTCCCTTCGGTTCTTAAAATACTTGTTGATTGTGCGGCGTTTAGAGCTGCTTATTTGCCTCAAGTATCAGAATATCTTCGGGGTTAGATTTTGTAGCTGTTGAACAGTAAAACTGGTCACATTTATGTTAATGTACAATGTCTGAAGGAGTGAAATATTTCATATGTATCACTTTAAGATTTACAGTCATTTCCAGCACACAGGAAGTGTGTATTTTCAAGATAAATTGAGAGATCGGTATAGAGTGGTTGAAGCCTAAAGCTCATCTTTCACTAACGCACATCTCTGCCGGATTGCTATTGTATGTCTGAATCCTAGAGCCTGTTCCTACCAGCAGGTGAAGAGATACAGTCCTATATTTCTTCACAAGATGTATTAATATTTAATAGTGCTATTATGCTGTAGCTTATGAAGCGGTGTAACTGGTTGCTGAGTAGTAAATCAGTTTCTATTTCAGTGAACATAATATTTCAAAGTTTATAAATAATGACTTCTCACAACTCATCTTTTAATAGGTTAGTATGAAGCACAAACATTGCAACCGGCACCGAGCACCATAGATACGACAGCCTTGCTCAAAACAAAGCAGTCCGTTAGTGGAGAGGAGAAAGTCAAACATGGATGGACAAAAGCCTGCTGGGAGGTCAATTTCTTCATTTCAGCTTGTGTTTGAAGGCTATTACAATGCCAACAGACATGGAAAATCACTGTCTGTTATGTTCACAGAACAAGCAATTGCAGGGAGGAATTTGATCACAAAGTTGATATAAGCTTTCAAAGGCGTGTTTTGTTTCAGTTGGATAGGTAAAAAGTGGCTGCACTTCTTGGTTCACATGATATCAAATATTCAGACACATTTGTCACGAACAAAAGTGTGTGTAATAATCAGATTTCATACACCATTTGCTTCACACACCCATGTTTCTGACACATACTGTAGTTTTGTTCTCTTAACTTTTGCACTTACTGACTGGGTCCATTTCTATTTATTTATTTTTTTTAGCTAACACATTGGTTACTGTGTTATTTGGCTTCAGCGTGGGGTTTTTGGTTGACACGTGAGCCTTAGTTGTACTGCTGCTGCTGCTCAATCCCAGGAAATTGCTGGAAAAGGAGGTTAAAGGTCAGACGAGTACAGTTTGCAAGTTGTACAGCTCTGTACAGCTTTACGGCATGAAGGAGCTTAAATCATATTTAGTCATGTGAAATCAAATCTAAAAATTAGACTTATTAGAAATCACGAACAGCTTTTTTATCTCAATAGAACAGTGTGCTACATATAATCACTTAATTCCTTGCGGTTTATGCTTCAAATTTAGTAAGTTATCAACCACTCTTGTGCAGATGTTCTGATTTGAAATGGGGAGGATTTGCTCTCTGGTGGTCCAGTGTGAAAACATTTCTGCTGATACTTGTTTTAGAGGAATTTGTCTACCGCTTTGCCTTTATTTAGACCGATTATTCTGAGCGGTGATTCATGTTGTCCAAATGCCATTAGAGGTGAGGAATCTGTCCAGCCACCACCAGTCACCCTTTGATGAGTCACATTCGCAAACACACATTCCAGTCAAAATCACCCGAGGTGTTGACTCTACAGTGAGCAGCTAGGTACTTCTCCTTTGTGCATTTAACCAGAAAAAGGAACTGGTGCACTTGTGTTGCCTGCTCTAAATCTATTAATCTATTACAGCTTTTTATTTGTACCTGCACAATAAAATAAGGACTGTGTTCTGGTTTGAAATAGAGCTCATAGAAAGCAAAGGCTAAGAGACAGGTTTATCTAATATAAGCTATACAACATTGCAAATTACGTTTTGTAATATTCATTTATATTCATAATTTATGACATGGAATGTCATGTTTTGACATTTCACTTTTATTGTGCTCATCATCTTTTCCGCTGGTATTTTTTTAATACATTTTTTTATTAATGTCTAGTTGATGTAGCAGCGGGGTGTGTAAGTGCACATTTTAGTCTGGAGTGGTTTGGAAAGTGTGTTAAGTGCATACTCTTCTCTGGCATAGTATGTCTGTTCAAATCACTGTCTGCCTGCTGGCCAACAGGCAGATACTCAGATTCTATGGGTAAAAATGAATAGGCATCAGGCAGGCTAATAATCTACCAGCATGCTTTAATGAGTTAGTTTCCTTAATTAGCACCAGCCAGATGTGGGCACTTTGTCTTTAGGCATGTACTGTCTTACACAAGAATAATCTTTCACACCTACACGGAGTAAGCTGCTGTAATAGCCCAGTGTGTGTGTGTGTGTGTGTATGTGTATGTGTATGTGTATGTGTATGTGTGTGTGTGTGTGTGTCTACGTGTGTGTGTGTGGTGCTTTTCATTTGTTCAGCCACTTTTTGGTTGAAAATAAACTTCTGAGTCAAAGAGCCTTCACACCATCTTAGATGTAATCAGCCTCTAAAAGCATCAAACAAAGTAATTTAGAAATTTTAGACTGAAGTGAATTGCTTCTGATTTGACCAAGAGATATGAAACATTTCATTTGGGTCTTTAGGGATTTCCTCTGATGCTTAATTTGGTTAATCAGAAGACTAGATTTCAAAAATCCACTTAACAAGCTGTAGATTAAGTCAATTTCTTTACATCTAAAATAACAGTATCATCAGAAATTCTCATTAAGTCAGTATAGAAATAACACCAGCTACTTCTCTGGAAATTTAGCATCACAATGGTTCTCTCCACAAAAAAGCCCATGGGATTTCCCCACAGGGTTTTTGTGTATGAAGGCAATCACAAGAAGTAAAAAGCATAAGTCTACAAACACACTTCACCACGTCACAACCAAAAGGCAGGCTAGTATTAGGTGTGATGATGTTTAGAGGTGTCATTCTTAGCAAATTGCCATAAGATGCGTAAACGCTTCAAAATACACATGTGGGATATATACTCTCTCAATAACACACAAACTAATAACCGATACAACCCCACTTCAAACATACATACTAACCCTTTCAGTTATTTCTAAACTTGGCACCGCTAACTTTGACACAGCTATCGCCAGCGTTCACATTCTTCTCAACCTTGTTTCCAGTGTCGTCTTCTTAAAATCAATTGACACCGATGGCTTGGTATGTATGTTTCTGTGAGAATGGGAATCATTCACACTGTTTAAATTACACACCAAATACTGATGTAGGAAGTGGTTGACCCAACAGGCACGCAGCATTTAAACCAGTCACTTAATCACTCCGATCAGTCTGTAGTTGGTATGTGAGAGCGTGCTCCTGGACTCTTACTTACCCTCCCTCTGTGTGTGATGTGTGTGCATACATGGTGTCTGGAATTGTGTTGGCTTTCCAGAGAGCTGCAGGGTTTTGTCACGGCCAACTTGTGTGGTTCTCACCGCGAGAGAGGAAGAACCATACAAGTGCAAGGCTGACTGAGCATTTTTGCTCTTGACTGGAGTCTTCTCCAATGTATCATGCACTGAGACATATAACCTACATACAGACAGTACCACACACATGTGCACACACATCTACACACACACACGTGTACACATGTGCCCTTGAGCTGCGCTGATGCAGGGAGACAGTGCTTTTTTTTTTTATCAGTGTTTTATTTCTAGGGCTAAGTCTCTGCAGTGTCCTCATTTTCCAGCTGACTGCCAGATACTGCCTTGGCACCCGAGAGCCAGGTTTTTCCTGTAGCTGGACAAGGCTAAGTGTTGAATGGCCTCTGGAACACCCATTTCTCGCCCATACATTGTTCTTTGCCCCTTCCCTTCCCTTTGGCATCTATTCATCTTAATCCTTGACCTTATTTAAGTCCCAGACCGAATATATTTCTAGCAGATACTTCAAATTTAGATTCTGTCTAGGTTCATATGACATGATTCTCCAGTGCCCACTTGTGATTGTATTTAACATCCTTCCACATTTTAACTGTGAGAGACTGCAACCACTGCTTAGCATTACAAATAAATAAAGTGTGCTCAACCATACAGTTAGAGAAGATGCTTGCAGAATACGGAATTTAAGTTCACCAGTTGGTGCTCTTTTAAGTTGACTCTTTTTGAGTTTTAATATTGACACTGTGCTGCAAATGTAGACCCAAGTGTATGTAGCACATTTGTTTAGAACTGTTAGCTTGTTGTTGCTTCATCCAAGAGGCAGTTTGTTGTGAGTTGGATCTCTGTTCACGGCCATGTTATCTATGTGAAGGTGACGAGGGCTGTCCTGGTCAAATGTGGGTTAGAAGGCTAGGCTAGGCTTAAGGGTAGTTTCAAGTAGGTCAAGTGTGTGTGTGTGTGTGTGTGTGTGTGTGTGTGTGTGGAGGGGGTCGTGAATTGAAGTGGGCGTGTTGTATAGGGAAATGGGTGTGTAGTATAGTGGTTGGTCTGCAAGAATTCATCTAGACCCTTCTCAATAGTTTGCTAAACGGTTCAGTTCAGCAGGCTTGCTCTCTGTTATAGACCCATGGTCAATATTTAGTCAGGGAAATGGCAGGAGTGTCAAAGTCCATGTTAACAAGTTCACCTTTTCAACAGCATTTGCATTTACACTTCTTTATTAGCATTGCAATTCATTCACTTATCCCTGGATTGTGATTACAACAGATTTGGGGAAATGAGAAAAGGGGTAACGGTAGCCCGTTGAGAATATCATACTGGCCTGCTGCACTACAAGTAGATGAACCAGACGGCATGCATGCAAAGAAGGCAGCCTCCACAGCCTTAAATCAGCTGAAGCTAGAGGAAATGGAATCTGCCTGCACTGTGCTGTTGTTTGTAAAGGGATTTGCCATTGCGCTACTAGCCAGAACAATGGAGAGGGAGACCAGTGGAAAGAGTAACACGATGTGTCCATCTGCATCTCCCTCAGGCCTATATTGGGTTGTAGTGGGATAAGGCGTTTGCTTTCGAAAGCGTGGCCCACTGTGTTTTGCTGTAGATCACAACTCCACTCAACACTGCGGGCCTCCTTTTTAGTATGCCTTAGTACAATATTGCTGGCTCACAGCTACGAAAAGCCATGTCAAACACACACACACACACACAACACACACACACACACACACACACACACACACACACACACACACATGTCATCACATACCACCCTGGGTGGTCCGTTACATCCAGAAAGAACAGACGAGACTGTTCTTAAAACCACCCCGAAGCCATGTTCTTGTTCGATAATGGAAGGAAGTGAAATGGCCATTGTGCTCTGTGTTTGGTCATGTTTCGATACATAGCACTGCCATAATTGTGTCTATGGACTATCTGCAGCTTTCAGTAAACGTCAACATCCTGCTGATTTATTGCCAGCTGTTTATCAGCGCTGTAACACATGCTATATTATAAAGCTGTATCACTGCACACAGGGAAAATATTGATTTCTCTGTCATACATTTGTGCATATATGTGTTTGTGAGGGATCCATTGAGAAAGTAATGTTGCACTTGTAGTTTCATCCTCTGTTTTGAATCATCGTTTCTGCACTGTTTGTTTGGGAGATTAGTGTTTTGTGTGTGGGCAATTGGTGTAGAAAGTCATAAAGAGTGGTGATAGAATGAGAAGGATGACAGAGCAGCCTGGGGCCATGTTAATAAGGACTCCCTCTTTCTTTCCCCGCCATTCTTTCTTGCTCTTTCTGTGTCTTCCGCTCCTTTCTCCCTTCCCTTGATGATCGCAGGAGCAGCCAGATCATTGCTTCACTTTCTGGTGTTTTCTGTCTTTTACTCACCCCTCCCTTCCTCTTGCTCTCTCCAGCTACTTCCTTTCATGTTTCCTCCCTCCCTCCAGTTCTCTTCGCTCTCCAATCCTCCCTCCCTCGATCCCGCTTTGAACCCTCAGGCCGCAGATCAGCCCAGTGCCAGGAGAGAAAAGGAAAGGAAAGGAGGAGAGAGGGTGGGAGTTAGGGAGAAAGGGTGGTGAGGGAGATAGAGGCATGGCCTCTTATGAAGATGGATAGAGGATTTACAGAAACATGCAAGCCTTCAGAGATCAGCAGATGGACAGAAAGGGAGTCTTCAGAAGAAGCACAGTTTCTGTAGCAGCAACTGAAAACAACGTGTGTGTGTGTGTGTATGTGTGTGTGTGTGTGTGTGAGAGAGAGAGAGAGTGAGAGAGAAACATACAATTTGCTATCAAAAGGAAGGGTATGTTAGTTTCTTTGTAACTGTTCAGTGCTGAGTTTCCACTTTGCCTCACTTTTTTTCACACAGACTTAACAGTCGTGAGTCTTTCAGTCTGTATCCAGCTCCTGTCCCTGTGAAACCTCAAGGGAATAGAAAGTAGTTCTGGCCTTACTCTCACTCAATTAGCTTTCCTGTGCTAATTTGTGTATGGGTGTTTTTGTGTGTGTGTGGTCCTGTTTGGATCGACAATTAAGGTGAAACAAATGTCTCAAATCTCTCCCTTTCTTCAACATTTTGTGTGTTCTCCCTCTCTTTGTTTCTGACAGTACTGGCATAAAGGATGCTTCAGCTGCGAGACCTGCAAAATGACTCTAAACATGAAGAATTACAAAGGCTTTGAGAAGAGACCATACTGCAATGCGTAAGTTGTCCCTAAGTCACAGTTTTGTCTATGTCAGTGAGCATGTGTCATGTTTTTATACTCAATTGGTTCAGCCTGCATCCCAAAGACACTGACAGCAGTGTTTAATCTGTCCACAGACGGAAATAGGACTCTCCGTGTGTGTGTGTGTGTGTGTGTGCGTGCGTGTGTGTGTGCGTGTGTGTGTGTGTGTAATCATGTTGGAACCCAACTAAGGCCCCTCTCTCCCTCCTCCGCTGTTTATCAGTGACTATTCCAGCTCCCCCTTTCAGAGAAAAGGCCTATGTGTGGTGTGGGAAAGTGCCTCCCTCCCTCCTCCTCCTCGGTGGGGAAGAGGGGGGTATCAACAAAGGAAATTCCTAAAGTTCCTCTACAGTGACACGGGCGGACACGCTGAAAACTAGCATGTCTACTCACGCTTCAGCACATATTCACACAGTAAAAGCTCATCAGGAATCCATGGAATCCCCCTCTGACATTACTTGTAATGATTTTCTCCCCCTCACCGTATGTGCGCGGGTGAGTTGGAGGGTGAGTGCATGTTCTGAGAAGGCGTTTGTTCATGTCCTGACAAGATCTTTAGCATTTTTCCTGAACTGCCATTTCATTGCCACTTAAATAAATCAAGTCGTCACGTCATGATAGCGTTGCCATTCTCAACCCCAGGGGAAACGTTAAAGTAATATACTATCTTGTGGTCAGCTGTGTTCTATAGGATTTTCCCTCCATTATCATTAATGCAAGTCATCTTTGCCATGTCTGTATTGAATAATTTTTTGCCCCTCTACGTGTGAAGCAGACACCATTCAGTTTGAATGCAAAGCAAAACACACAAATAGCCATTATACTGTCTCATCAGGAAATGCAAATGTTTGACGCCAACTAGTAACAAGCACTGACAGGGTGTGAGTGTTAAGAGAAATTACAGGAACTGGCAATTTTCCTAATTTTCCTTGAATCACCCACTTTCTTTTCCCCTAGCTCTATATATATATTCATGAAATTGAGTCACACCACTCAGGATAATTGTACATTTTTTATCTCAAGATGAAATGTTTCCAACTCTGTGAAAGGTCACATTTTCACCTGAGACAATGAAACAGAACGGAAAGATTACTCGCTGGATCTGATAGGCAAAATAACCCAACATGCATGCAAATCATTTCTAGTTTACCCAAATGTGTTAATCTATGTCTGGAGTACACCCAGCTCACAGGTGAATGTGTGCTTCTGTCCACACTTGTTGATAATATCATAGGGAAGGCTCTGTTCTATTCTCCCAGTTAGCTGTGAGAGTGAGGCCACATCAACAATACCAGGACCCTGAATCTGAAGCAGCTAAATGGAATTGAGCCCTCAATACCTTTTATTATTTACACCTGTGCTTTTTCTACTTTATGTCAACTTGTCTCCTGTGGAAAAAGTCCTATTGGTGCTTTATTGTTCTTTATTATCACTATACAGGGGTCAAATTTGCTTAGTAAGAACATTATTGGTCATAAACCTTTAAACAATTAAAGGAATACTTCACCCTCAAGGTGTGTTCACACCCAATGCAACGCAAATTTTTCACGGCACAGTTGCATATTAAGTCAATGCAATGCTGAACTGTGCAAATTTTTTAGATTATATTTCAACTTCACTCTGACACGAAGCCAATCAGCGTTGAGATTCTCCTCCTGTCGTCACTGAATCAGAAATGGATACAAAACATATTAAGGCTTTGTGTAGTCAAACAGAGCTCCGCGATAGAACCTCAAATTATTACAGAGACTGAACACAACTGTGTATAAACCATAGCTATCTATGGTACAAACATCAAGGATGCTGCCGTATTTATGCCTAGATGACGTTATTTTAAGTTTTTATGGAGAAGCTACAGAGTTAACTCGATCGATCCGAAAGCCTTTCGGAAAACAAGCATTTAAAAAGTGATTTGCTTATTGTCTTGCTAACAGATTTAACAAACCAATACTTTTTAATTTTCGTTCCGTTGTTACTTTCTGCATGATTTTTATCCATTTATTGCAATTAATTCACAAAGAAACGTATTGTGGGTTCCTACCACTGTAGTAAACCAGCCAACGTGTGGCTTTCTATTCACAGTGAATACAGTTCAGTTCAATTCACAGTCATTCAAGGTAACATGTGGTTAGTAATTGATGTACAAATATTCATTTTGAAGATGAAGTATTCCTTTAAAGCCCTACGCCCTGGGCACACCTCTCAGGTGTTTTTTTGTTGTTTTCGCTGTGCCTAAAACAGAGGCTAAGTCACCCTCCTTCTGGTGTCACCCATGGTCTCTCTATTGAGATCTCCCTGACTAGCTTGTTGGCGTTTGTATCTCTGTGATGTCAGGACAACACCTTTATAATTCATGTGAGGTGACCTGCACAGCAAATTCCCAACTCCACACAACCTCATCTCAATTAGCCACAAAACATGAAAACCCCTGCAGGCCTAATTATAAGCCTATAGATTATAGTAATTTGAAATAGTAGAAAAAGTAGTTCCAGGTCTGTCCTTAAATCTCACTGACCCTGTCCCTAGTTTCAATCTTTCATGTTTATGGTGTTAAGGCCTACAGCAAGTGTTGTCGTACTATCACCTTTGTTTCCACTAACTAAAGTGGCTTCTTCTTTTCCCTTTCCTTACCTCAGATGTTCCCTCCGCTCCCTGCATCAGCAGGAGCAGGGCCCTTCAGAGCCTGTTTATTATGCCTCTTTCCGTTTGTTTTAAACGAGCCTCTTTCGAGTAAACATCGTCAGTGGAAGAGTCTCCCGCTTCAGGAAAGGAATTCAGGCTATGTTCTCTGTCATTATTCTGTGGGATAACTCCTTTATCATTACTCCCCTGTATTTGTACTCCGTAATTGATATAAGTGTTGTTTGTTTTCACTGTATTCCCACCCATCTCTTCCCTGAGAGTCCTATCCCTGATTAGATGCTACAGAGTCACAGGAGGATTGTGGGAGATTTAGGAGGGCAGATAAGTGGACATAAAAATCCTTCATTTCCTTAGGAGACTGTGGAAGCCATTGGTGGCTGCCTTAATGACTTGATAGTCTGAAATTAATTTGAACATCAATAATAACATGTTATTAAATTATTTAATGCTATTGTTTAGCATGCTTGCCAGTTTTATTCCATTTAAAACCGCATTAAATCATTTGTTGATATGCTGTTGATAAAAAAAATCACCATATGGCATGACAGCGTCTTATGTATTAGTCTGGGATACATCTCTTACTCAATTAGGAAGATATGCGGGTATATTGGATTCTGTCAGTCATCTGTCTGTTGCTTTCTAGCTCTCCTTCACCATTGCTGCCTCTACCAACTAGGCTACAGCTCCTACTCTGTGATGTGTTTTGACGAGACTTCTGTCCAGATTTTCTATGCAGATGAAACATTCCTGCTGAATGATGCATTACAACCTTTCCAGGTCTCACTGGGTCAAGCCGGCCACAACGTCTCCGGGTTCCACTATGCAAACAGGCCTGTCCTCCTCCACAGTAGGCGGTTTGTGTGTGTGTTGTATGTGCCTGTGTGTGTGCGTGATTTACACATGCGTGGCCCCTTCACTCCTCCATCCCAGTAGTACCCCCCCTCCCCTCCATTTTGATCACTCCCTCTTTAGCGTTCACAGGGCTAACTGAGTTTGTGCATGTGTCACCCACTCCCGTCTGCGACTTGTTACCTTGTTATACAACCTGACAGAGAGATGAGTGTTCTCGTGATTCACTCGCCGCCTCAAACGGCAAGGAAACGTGAGCATGACTGCACACACGCAGACATGCATTACAAGATCCCACTGAGTCACTGAGCTTATATCTTCAACACTGTTGAGCACTGTTTGTGCAGCAATTTAGTGACCCATAAGTGCAAGGACAGTTTCTAAAGACACATTGAAGATGACAGGAACACTGTTAACGCAGATGCCGGTTGTGAGAGTGTGTGGCGCTCGAACACACCCCCATCTTCTTCAGACAAGCGGGGGTTTTCAGACACAGTGGATGTTCTGTCAAAGGAAGTTTGTCCAACCACAAACCAGACACTCCCAAGTCCAGAGAAAAAGTGGAACATAGATTATTAGTTCTTATAGATAGTTAGGAGGTTTGCACTTTATTACAAACAATTTAAAAAGCCAGTGTGTCTGTATAGGAAACACCTTTTTTTCTCGTCTTTCAACAATAAAAGAGCAGCTTGGCCTGCCTGGCCTTGGTTGCTAACGTGGCAAACCACTACATCCGAATGTTGCCGATAGCTTCCTTTTTCGGGAAAATGAGGGCTAGTAGTTGTAAAAGCCAAGTGTGAGCGTGCACAGACCTGCATGTGTTTGTATGGATGAAAGCAAGGATCAAGTGCTTGGGTTTGCTGTATATCACAGAGCTTGAAAAGCCAACTTCAATTAACTTCTCCAACTTTATTCATGTTCCGCGTCCTACTCTTTGATATTGTTTTGGGGGTTACTTTAAAGTGGCTCCTATATCTTTTTTTAACAGTACTTTATGTAAAATACGCCAACCACAATCCTTTTGTTAACGTTTTTTACATCACATAATCACATCAGGACAAACGCTAATTCAGTTTGTTTACCATGTTGTCTAGGAAACGGTAAACATATTGCCTAAATGGGTTACCCAGAGGCACGGCTAGTGGTTGAAGATTTTTGAGGTCACCCAGCACCCTGAGGCAGGCTGGGTACTGCAGTCCATATGAGCTGTTAGATAAGCTGTGAGGGCCCTTCCGCTCCCACTGGATTTAAGCCATGTGTTCTTGCTGCCTTTAGGATCACACTGCCTCGCAGGCACCATTATTTGTGGCCCAGAAGCCTCCAGTGTATAAAAACACTGACTTACACCTCGCACGCACAAGCCATTAACAGCGGTTTAGGCAATCAATAACCAAGCGTGCGATGAATGGCTTTTGGAGGGTTGCTTGGTGTGCTGCATGTCTGCATGTTCCTGCTTACTCGTGTATATTTATGTGTGTTATATTTATTTCAGGCAGAGCATTTTCTCCTGAGCAGAAGGTCCGTTGGTTATGGATATGTGACTGTCAAGAAAATTCCCAGAATCCATTCAGAAAAGAGACTCCTCTTCATGGTCTGCTGAAAGGGGCCGTCCATGACATCATTCTCACTCACCCCACTGTCTCTTTGACCCTGTTGCCCTGTCTGTTGCAAACGGTTTCTCTTCCTGTTATCCCCCATTGGGCTTTGCCTTTGTATGTGTGTGTGGTTGCGTGTGTATGTGCATTAGCGTGTGTCTGTGTTTTGTAAGCATGGAAAGCTTATTCCACACCTGCTATGGCTCCCCACCAAAACTCTGCAACCTTTTGGGCTCTCTTCCCCCCCACACAGTCCCTGCCTGCACTTCCTCTTTTTCAGACTACCTTGACTCCAACTGACAGAGCATTGTGTGTTACACTGACATGCTTTTTGTCTACAGGGGCTCCTAACTCAACCTCAGAACCACCTTGAATAACAAATGCCCCCACTGTGGGGCCACAGACTGCACACTGCTTGATTTGTGCCGTTTCTTTCTCTTTAACAGTCTAGACTTCAGCGTCACAGTGGGAGCCTGAGTAAAAGCTGGCATCTGCCGGTGTATGTTTACCGTGCTGACAGTCTTTGCTGTTTTTTTTATGTTTATTTTTCAGACACTACCCCAAAACACGCTTCACCTGTGTGGCTGACACTCCAGAGAACATCCGCCTCAGAGAGCAGAGCAAGATGCAGAGCCAGGTAGATTCAAGACCAAACTCCAGCACACACAGCTTGTTCATATATTTGCATCGTTCCACAAAAGAGGCAATAGAAAGACACGCTTCATTTGAAACGCTTGACTTGAGTTAACCCCAAAAAATTGATCTGGGAGGAAGTACTTTCACGAAGCCAACTGTCAGACAAAATCTAATTCAAGGTAGTCCATTCAAGATAACAATATGCTCAAAGCTTGAAGACTTAAGGAGTCAAACCATTAATATCATCCATTCATAATGGACAAGGAAGAGACTTGGTGAGAGGGCTGGGAGGTCCATGAGCATGTACTATTATGATAAATAGGATGTCATAGAGAAAAAATGGGGCTAAAAATTATTGTCATCCAAAAGACAACTTGGCTGCCCAGTCAGATTAAATTGTCAAACAGCCTCAGAGATGAGCAATCTTAATATGTTCCGTTACAGAGACTTTGCATCCCTGTCCTGGTTCAGTCTTTTAATGTAAAGTCAGACTAGAATACTAGCACCCATTAAATTATATTAAAAACGTAGGCTGTTTGGAAATATCAAGTAGGATCTTGCTTAAATCTGTTTTGCAATCTTTCCATTTCCTTTTATTGTCAGTTGAAACAAAGAAAATGTGTTACATAAGAAAGCGTTGCAGCATAAATGTCCTTAACTGTAGTTATAAGCCAATTTACTTTTAGTGTTTAAATAAACTGGCAGTCTGGCCTTTCAGTTGAGTATTTTAATTCTGCCTCAGCTGGAGGCCTGAAAATTAGCCCAATAAGCACCAGGTTAGTCTAAAGCAATAGTGTGTTTTCAATTGACCACATTTTAACCTATTTGTGGAAACCAAATTTCCTAGTTGGACGTCCTTGGGCAGGACGATGTGTCCACAGAATGTGGTGTTGGTCCTCCATGAGATTGTCTGTGACTGATTGTTTATATTTAAGGTTTTTGCTTTTTCACACATACCGAATTACATACATATACTCCGTTAAGGCAAATATTCTGGGATATTCCTGGCATAACCGCTACTATCACAGCCCTCTTGATTCACACTGATGAGAGCAGCTGTATTAATGTGTCATGCTGTCATTATTATGCTTTCTTATGTTGATCGCAAGCTGGATAGCCTAATAAAATGTGTGCTGTTTATACCTTGCACCATGTTTACTGTAGCCCAGTACAGATGCACTATTAATATCTCTTACTGTAACGTTTTCCAGAACCACCCTTGTAGTGATCATAGATACTCCCAAATGATCTCTCTGTCTATTTTTTTTTTTTTTTTTTTTTCAAATAGCCTCCAATCTTAAATGCCCAATCTGATTTGTAACCACAGAAAACACTACTCTCTTTCACCCGAAGCTTAAATAACAAAGACCCAAATATATTCTAAGATATAAAAAGAACCTCATCAGACCAAAATATTCATCTGAACCAGGTCATGTGTTATTACCTTGATATGGGTGGCCCTGATAGTCAGAGAGATTTGTACTTGCCAACAGACTATTAACAATGTCTTCTGATGTTTGCTGTCTGTAGAAAGAAAGCATAATAAATCACAGATAAACTGGCAATACAATGTTATTTAGTACGGTGGCAAACAAGTGGCAGACTTTCATCCACCCTGAAGGCTGTCATGTGAGATTTCTTATTCCTGTAATGATGTCTGAGACATGTTCCTTAGTATTTTAGGAACGTGTGTATCAATGGGGTGTGATCACTAAAGTAAAAGAGAGCCACATTAAGCATTTTAAAACTGAAGGTTTAGCACACACCTTCAAATTCAGTCATTTTTGAGCCTCATTAATCACAAAAGACTCTGCGAGATCCTGGAGGGACTGATATATTAATGTGGACGGTGGAGGAATCCAAAAGGAGAGGCTTGTTTTCTCAGCATATTGTAGAGGAGAGTGTTGTCCAGAGGAGGCGGGGCTTATCAAAGAAAGCACATCCCTTGTTGTGTCCGCGTGTCAGTGTCAAACACTACAGATGAGACTGGGGTGTGTGTATACGAGAAGGGTTTTTGTAAAGTATTGGGGTGGGGTCAGTGGTCATGTGGGGAGGGGGGATAACCGAGGGATTGAGGGACAGATGGTGTTTTTCTACATCTACCCCCCACAAACACACACAACCATGCACCAAGAGACAGTCATTATACAAATGGGGTATCATAGTCACTAGAGATAGAGATTATTACACAAAATATGTTTGTGTGTGATGGTGACAATTTGTGTTATCATGAACAAGCATTCTTTCACTTCTCAGTTGTGTGAGCGTAGTGGTCATAGTGGACAGGAAACTATAATTTCAGAAAAAATACCCAAAGCTTTTAGGAGAAGTAGATTAGATGATATGAAATACGCCCCCGTATTGTTCTGTACAATAAACGGGTGCATTTTTGGCAGCTTAAGGAAGTTGAAGGTGTTTGTGAAGAACTGGCCATCTTAGCCCTCACCAACACATCCGCTGCGTTGCTACGGGAACCCTATTGCTATGGTAGCAGGGTAGAGGTTTGTCACACCTCATTACAAGAATTTGCAGGGGGAAACAGAAAGAAACGAGACAGAGAGAGAGAGAGGTAGAGATAAAGAAACTGGAGAGAACGAATTGGCGAAGAGGAGAGGGAGAGCAATGAGGCGCACATGAGCGAGGGGGAAAGAAGGAAGAGACAGGAAGGCACCAACACAGAGAGAGAGCGAGGAGTGCAGGGTGAAAGAGGAAGAGATAAAAGTAAATCCCCAGAGGACGGAAAGCTAGAGGAATGCAAATAGAAGCAGAGGGAAAGATTCTAATGAGGAAGAGCTCCAGCTCTATGGGAAGACTGGCTGTTGCTCTTGAGGCAGTAAAATATGAATGAATGAAAAAGGAGCACAGAGAGAGAGAGCGGTGTGGGTGGGGAAAGAAAGCAGGGGCCTGATTGGACGAGAAGACGCTGTTGCATAGACCTTAAACAGACAAAGGAGGTAGACTGAGAAATAAAAAATAGGGGGAGGCTCAAACATTGACTGATGGGAGAAGAGCGCGAATGAAAGACAAAGATGGGTCGAGGCCACATTAATCTTCTTCATGACTTATCTTTGTGCGCAGGCTTGAGAGCCGTGTATAATTTCCCATGGAATGAGGATCAGCCATAGTTTTCACCCAATTTCTCAGTGGACGTCACGCCAGGAGTGACGGCACATATGGACCTATCACACACACGTTATCTGTGAATCACAGCCATGTCATGTTATGGTAGGGAGTCGACAGATGAGAGGAGGATCGGTCAGCACTATGTTCGTCAGTGTCAGACAGAATGTGGCCGTGGTGTGGGGGAATAGAGCTTTGTTTCCTGGTAATGCACTGTGCAGGCAGTCTCCGTTCTGGGGGGGGGGGGGGGGGGAGTACAGGAAATGTGTGCAGTCACCATGGACGCAGGAGTAAGGGTTTGGTTGGTGTAGGGGGTGGAATCACACCATTTGTCATTGTTGAAATTTAGTTAGTTTCTGTCAAAATATTACATGTACCCGACTTCCTGTTTCGTGTATGTAAATAAGTGTATGTAGTTGTGGGCGGTGTGCGTTTGGATAGAGGTGAACAGCCATGTGGCAGCAGAGAGAGGGAGAGCTCCAGGCATTGTAGTTTCTGATACTCAGCTAACGCTGCATGGGCTGGACATTTCCTCCTCTGCCCTTAGGATCAGGACAGGGTGGGGTCACTGGACAAATACAAACACACACACACACACTGTGACACACTACCTCACAATGTGACCATATATGGTTGCTACCACGTCCTGTATGTCAGGCCCTCACTCCTCAGCAAACAGGAAGTGAACGGCACAACAAAAGACTATGCAATATAGGTTGGGCCAGCCATACTTACACTTACACACACACACACACACACACACACACACACACTCCTAATGCTTTAGTCAGAGTTAATGCATAAGAAAACTTTGATTATTCAAGCCACACAACTCAAAGCTTTCTATGTCTGTGCTTTGTAGAAAAGGGGATAAGGTCATCACTTAGTTTGTATTATCATCAACCATATGCTTAACAGTGCTTATTTTAACTCATATGAAAATGTGATATTATTATAGTGTATACACATGCATCATTTCATTTAAAACATTGGCTAAAAATGTATGGTCGTTAAGAAAATACTTACATAATGACTAGCATTTTCATCTAACTGTCGAGCTGCAATAAAGCCAACAGTAAAAACAATTTCCTCCCTGCTGTAAAAATATTTTATTAGGCCAAATTAAAGCTCAAGTCAAGTCAAGTAGTAATAAGGTGGACTCTGATAACAGTTCTATAGGTGAAGAGCATTACATAATTTTAAAAGAAAATATAATACATCAGTCATCTTTTTCTATTTATTTCTTTAATCTCTATGTGCAAAGAATTTACGTCAGAGCATCTATAAATAAACAAGATTTGTTGGATTTTTCCTTGTTGACTCACACAAACGTATTGAAACAGGCTGTGCATTTTCATTTAAGCCAAAATGTGACGCACCTTATTTTGTTTCTAACATGAATTGTGTTTGTTCTGCAGGCTCTCTACCGGGAGGACTTTGAGAAGAATAAAGGAAAAGGTTTCAGCGTGGTCGCAGACACGCCAGAGATGCAGAGAATTAAGAAATCGCAGGAACAAATCAGCAATGTAAGTGTCAGCAACACAGTCACCGAGACAATCACCTGACCCCTCCTTCCACCTGCTTTATTACTCTAAATAGTAACGGAAGGGCCCCTAATTTTGACTTAACATTCTTCACTTTTCTAGTGTCGGTTCCCCTCCTGAAAACTTTAGTTTCTGAGAGTTACTCATATCACAACTTCCAGCTAAATTTAGGCATAGTTTATTGTGAATAGTTAAATACTTGGTTTGTTTGTTAGGACTTAATAAAATTAACCAGCAGAACCCACCAGAACTTTGACAATTTCTCTTTATTTCACTTCCTGAGATGCATCTTCTTCATCTCAGTACTCTGAGAGCTACAGCAGACTAAGATCTCGAGGTTCATAATCTTTGCATGTTTTTTTATTTTAAGGATCTTTCATCCTCACGCTCAAGTCACAGAAATCAGCAAATATTAGGCTTACTCTGCTCACATTGCTCCTCATTTACAGCAATGGAATGCTCTTCAAATCATAATCCACATGGCGGATTCTCCTCCACTCTCCCCTCCTCTCTCCCTCAGTTCCTGTTATTGATTTGCCATTTGTCTATAAATACAGAAGAGTGCTGAAGAAAGGCATACAGTGTTTACCTTTTTTCTTCAGACTGCTTAAGTCAGCTGTAAAGGCCTTTCTTCTATGGGAGGCATATTATAAATAAGCCGACCTTGTTAATTGTATAGTAAGTGTAGGGGTCATCATTTTGTATGGTAAAAGACCTTGCATGTCTACGATCAAGGAAATTTGCAACACAGAGAAAGATACACACGTGTAACATATGTTTATGGTTGTGCACACTCAAGCCACATAAAGTGAAGGAGTGTCTTAAGACGGGATGGATTTGGGTGCAAAATTGATGAACAAAACATCTGCTTGCAATTAGTGTGTCATTCACAGCCAAACATAAACAAACCACTCCAGATGAATGCTACATCTTTCTCCCTCTTGGTTCTCTCCCTACTTTGTGCTTCCCAAAATGTCGTCAATGTTAAGCCTACCACTTGTATGTGTCCTGACTTGTCATATCATTCTCGTTCTGTATTCTGTCTTTTTTTTTTCTTCTTTTTTTTTCATGTTCGGTCTTTGTCGCCACCCTTTCAATTCCTGTTACCTTCCTCTTCTCAAGTTTGAGAAGTATAGTAGTATGCAGGGTTTAGTTCAGCGGCTGCCTTGGCACTTCCTGTAAATACACGCACACACCCCCCCACACACACACACACACACACACACACACACACACACACACACACACACACACACACACACACACACCATCTGTTCAACCTGCTCTTTCAAAACAAACCAAAATAATCTCCCTCACACACTCTTACTGAGCATATTGCACTTGAGAACCGTCACTGTGTTCTCTCAGTCACTCGTTTCACTGTCCTTGCACAAACACTCCGTCATCCCATCCCGTCTGTGAACACACTTCTCACTAATGCCGCCGGCACAGTGGGCTCTTTGAGCGTGCCTGTAAGCGAGGACAGAATCAGTCTTGTAAATCCTGACCGAGGCACTGTGAGTCAGTCTGTTATCAGCCCGGCAATAAGGGGGACGGGTTATGTAGTGCAGTCACTCAGTTTCAGTTTCATCATAGTGACCTTGTTTCATGTTGTAACGCTCAATGCTGCTTTTGTCACACTGTCTAAAGAGGTTGTCGGTTGATCATGAACTCTTTGTAGCTTGAAATTGTAGTGCAGGTTCTTCTTTTTGTTAATTCTTTACTTTAGGATTTTGAAAAAAGCTCTGATGAACAAGTTCAATTACACTTGAGTAATTATATACATGATTGAAGTTGCATTTACTGTGCTCAGTCATTGGACCCCCCTCCTTCTTCCTCTCAGTGTTTCCTTTTGAATCTAGCTGGCTCATTCTCTCCCCAAGCGTTCAAAGTTGGTTCACGTTTTTTACACTTCACCTGCTCTTCCTGATGTGTCAGCGAGGGTTGCTATGCAACTCTGAGCTTGCACTTCCGGCCGCTGAGATGTCATTTCCTCTCAGTGTCTAGCTCCTCTCGGAGGTTTCGCTTGCACGTAGGGGCGCCCCACCTATCGCCACAAACACATGGGCGTTGAAGAGCAATCAGGAGACCTCTGGTGGATAGAAAGCAAACTACACCATGTGTCTGGAAAGATGACCACACCTGTAGATTTGAAGCTCTTGTGTGAAAATGCATGCCCCTCCATGTTTAAATGTGACCGTACACTGTTTGTCTCTTGCAGATAAAGTACCATGATGAATTTGAGAAGAGGAAGACCGGAGGAGAGGTCCCACATCAGCCGCCTAGCAACTCCAGCCCAGGTATTTCTTCTAACACATACCTAAGCATAGCAACTTATACATTGTCTACAGTTTTACAAGCAGCAGTAGGAATTATAGTAATTATATCAAAAGATCAGCTAATTTTAATAAAACCAAATTATAAAACTATCTGTATGACTAGATACTATGGAAAGGTTGTGAAATATGCCGTCTCTGTGCTTGGCTGGATCCCTGCCACAGGCTGTATCAGTTCAGCAGGCTGGGTGTTGCCTCGTCTCTCGTCACCGCTCTGGGATCTTGGGTGTAACTTGCTCACTGCCCGTCCTCCTCTGCATTCAATCCATTCAGCTATTAATAGTTGCACTGCTGCTGAAATTGCTCTATTTAAAACATGATTAAAGTAATTCAACTAATTTATAATCTGAAATTGAATCGAGCTGAAATTAGAAAATCCCTTTCAACCCTTTTAGATTACATCCGCTGTCATATTGTGCACCAATTTTATAAATAGATTTTGAAAAAAATCAGTCTTTGTATTCATTAAAATCAATTAATATCATGGCATCCATCAATCTGAACTTCAGCTCTGCACAGAGCTAGAAAAGTTGCTAATCTTTTGACGATGAAATCAAATTCCTTTTTGCCCAGCCTGCTTATCCTGTTTCACTCAGAAATACGTCACTTTACGAAAGCTAGAAACACGTGATATACAGCTCCACTGTAAATGGTTAAATCCATGAGTGTCTCTGAAGAATCTATTTTTGCTAAAGCTGAACATGAGCAACTTTCAAGTCGTAAATATGATCAATTCTATGTCAGAACATTTCATTAAGCAACTTGTAGGTCAGTGGACAAGTTGCAGCTATTTATTTAAATGTTCCTGAAGTTTGTATTTCACACGCTTGATTTACATTTTACCACAAAAAGGCATTGTTCAGTAGGTTGTTTAACAAGAGAAAAGGAGCCATTGGATGCACGTCCTGGCTTGCAATGTTTTTGAATTCCTCACTCTCTCGAGGAGCCAATGCAGATATACAGACAGGAGTTAATATATGGGGCATTAACAAGCAGTTGCTTTGTATGGATTTAACTCTTAATTCCACTCCCCACAACAGTGAGTCACAGTATAGTTCTCAGTAAGTATCGGAGACAGAGTAGCAATATAAATGTCCATGTTTTCTGTCTGTTTTAGGTTACCAGTCACCTGCAGCCACTCAGAACTTCCACTATGAGCCCACTCCTGCACCAGCGCAACCGGCGGCCGCCGCCCCACCTCCCAGTACTGGGGTAGGTCCTCCAACTTGATTCATCCAACACCTGAAAAGAACCACGACACTACACTTCACAGTTTAGATTGATTATTAAATCTGAAATGATTTGCTGATTAACCTGCAGGTCACTTAAAATCGCTGAATCATTCAAGCTTCTTAAAATTTGATGTTGTCTGGTTTTCTTAGCCTTCTATGTTTCTAACTGGATATTTGCAGGTTTTGAACTATTAAGCAATGGCCATTTTTTGGCCATGTATCTCAGCTGTCGCTCCTTTCTAGCAAGTCATACCCGCGGCAGCTGTCGTCCTAACTGAACTCCTTGTTGTTATCAACAGAAGCGGTACAGGGCAGTGTACGACTACTCTGCTGCCGATGAGGACGAGGTGTCCTTCGTGGACGGAGATGTGATCATAGACGTGCAGCAGATCGATGAGGGCTGGATGTACGGCCGCGTGGAGCGCACCGGCCAGCAGGGCATGCTGCCCGCCAACTATGTGGAGGCCATCTGAGTGAGAGGGAAAGCGGAAGAGAAAAAATGAGGAGGTAGAGAAAGGGAGGGAGGGAAAGAAGGAAAGGAAAAGACCAGTGCCATCTCATCTTAATGCCGCTTTCTCTTGATTTTACTCTTGTCCCCCCCGCACCCCCCCATATCCCCGCTGTCCACCACTGTTTTTCCTTCTCTGTCTGCTTGCCTGCCTCTTTGTCTGTCTGTCTGTCTGTCGGTGCTGATGTCTGTCTATGCTTGGGTGTTCGTCATCCTCTTTATCTGGCTCCACTTTCGAGTGATGTCACATGTGGAAAAATTAAGGTCTTAAAAGATAAACTCACAGTTCATTGCAGTATGTCAGGGGTCATGCCGTGTCACACAGCTCCATCCTAGCTGTAGCACTTAACAATCCTAGCACAACATCATGTAAAAGTTAGGAAGAAAAAAAAATAGTAAAATGCCATTTTCCCCCCCACGGGTCAGTCACCACAGCTGCAGCCATTGTTCTGTGGAGAAAATAAGTTTTAAGCGTGGGTGGGTGTGGCATTTTTATAGGCTTGTTTTTCGTTTTTCTTTTTTCCATTTTGCAGCGTAATCTTGGCCAGACTGGAAATACAGCGTTGAATCTCAGTCTTAACTAAGCTTGAATATTTTTGACTTGTGTACATTCCTTTTGACCTCTAACCCTGTTGCTGTCGCACCAATCAGCCAGTTATCAGTCTTAACAGAGAGGTTTTTAATATATTTATAGATTGACACACATCTCGTCATTGTGTGCTCGAGTAGGCACCCTTGGGTTCAGCGCTGCATTGTGGGTATCGTTATGGAAACTGGAAATCGTAGCCTAACTGAAGAGCACCTCCTGTCGTTGCCTTTGTCTGGCGTGTCGGATACAGGAGGGATCAGGGACAAGTTAGGGGACATTATCATTACTCTCGCTGCCACACTGAAAACATCCCCTCAGTTGGTGTGGATCTACAGTGTACACTCTTATTCCTTTTTCTTGTGGCCTGAATGCCTTCAGTCCAGAGAGAATCACAAAGATGAAACTGTTTGGAGAATGGAAATGGGAAAAGGCCAAGTCCTTCCCCCTTTTGCTAAAGAGAAATTGCCAAGAAAACACATTCATAGAAGAGAAGGCCAAGCACAACTCTATATTGTGAATCTTTTTTTTTTTTTTTTTTTTTCATTATTTTAAAATTAATTCCACTGTTTATGTGAGTAAACATTCCAGACTTCATTTTGCATTTAATGTGAGAGAAATTGTTGAATCCTTGGCTGTGGTAAATGTTGTTCTCATGCTGTTATTCCTTTGCTTTTCTTGTCATTGTAAGAAGCTTATTTTGAGAAAAAAAAAAAAGAGGTCAGTGTATTAAATAAATAAACCAGCAACTCAATTTATGAACCAAGGCAGAAGTGTTTATCTGGACTTGTGCGGTCGCAGTATTAGACGAGTTGTGGGATTAATCCACCTGCAGGTCAGAACAGTGCTAACGGCTTGATTACGAAATCGGCTGAACGCTTGCATGTTCAAGCTAGTTTCCGATCAATGGGTGGCTCTAATGCTGTTTCATATTACGGAGCTTCTAAGAGTCATGTTACAGAACAGCAAACACCAATAAATCTTAATTATTTTGTGCTCTACAAAGCATTCATGCTGCCATGCCCTTCACCTGTTTGTCAGGGCTGAGCACTGATGCAAGACGGAAAGCATTTTTTGGGGGGGGTCCGTTTGGCAGGTTAATCCTGAAATTGTCGACTGTTTTTTGCCATTTGACCCTTGAATCAGCCGATATTTCCCAGCGTTTGGTTGGTGTTGGTCATTGTGATGAAAAGAAGGTTGGTTCATGAACACAAAATCAAGCATTTAATTTGCTGGCTATGACACAGACATTCTGTATCATTCCTTTACTCTACATACTGTATTTCTGTGAGGACTGTATATGATTAAAAAATATATATATTTGACCATTTCTCAGTGGTGTAAATAAACTCACTGGCCCCTGATCACCCCCCGCCCCTGCCCCGCCCCCCTCCCTTTTCTTGCCTTTTCATTTTCCTGTGATGCACTGTGACTGTCACAGATATGAGCGATCAGGGTGGTGCGTTTTTTAAGGTGGGGGTGGGGTGTGTGTGTTCAGCTTTATGAAAAGAAACAAAGCTCTCACTATGTAGCTAGATGACATTGTACAATTGTATATGTATCATAAAGGTAAGTTAGGGAAATGTTTTTACAGGTCATGGTGCTCTGGGAAGTGGCTTGCCTTCATATTAAAGTGGTTCATATTTTTTTGTGAATGTGACCTGAGGGGAAGTAATGTGACTTTTAAAGTTGACTCACGGTGGGGGGGAAAAATCCAGTTGGTGTTGAACATTAATAAAAAAAAGAAAAAAAAAAGAATGCAACATTGGTGAATTGTGATAGTGCTGATTAATGAATCAGAAAAAATGTCAAACAGGTTTATAGGTTGCCAAACAAAATGAACATGCCGTGTGTTTGCCTGTATTTGCATTAACCTCTACTTGACAACACGACAAGTTTAGTTGGAAAAACAGATGCTCGATTGGAAAGCTTGCGCCTGTGTTTCTCTTGGGTAAACTGAAGAGTTGGTGGATTGGCTTGAAGTGAACTGATTGTTGTTCCTGGCTTATGATGATGTTTGCTCACATTAAATAACAAAGCTACTCACTGGTAGGCTCTACGGATTACATCCAATCCAAACCGTTTTGTCTCAGTTGACGTTCTGGATGAAATGAACACGGTGGCCAGTGTAAGTGTGACTTGGGATGGATTTGTTAAGGATTTGAGTGTGTGGTGATGTTAAGTGTGTGAGGGGGAGGGGGATTCTGGATATTAGTCAGGAGTTAACCTCTTTGCGCCAAATACTGCTCCTCTGCTCTGATATCACTCATCTACTGAGGCGTAATGTCATATCATAACCCTGTTTCCATTCAGGTTTTGTCTAGTATCCTGTCCACCCATCTGCTGAGATCCCTTTTCCTTCAGCTGTCATTGTAGGCTCCTTCGCTTCTGATGAATCATTCCCTGCTTCTATGATACTGGTTATATACTGTAGATTTTGCAGAGTGAAATCATGTAATCCACATTCAGGTTTAGCATTCAGACCGGTTTGTGCATTCCATCTTAAATTGTTTTTGTTTTTTGTATAATTTTGTTTTTTTGTTTTTTTTTTAATATAAAAAAAATAAAGATACCATATGCACATTGACATTACATGTGTATTCAAAACTCATTCTGAATACATACTCAGAATTAAGGACCTGAAATCATCTCCTGTTGCTCTGTTACAGCACTTCAAATTGTACTTATGATTCTGCAGATTCAATAAAATGTCATTTTTTTCTCAGACTGATGTTTGTGATGGTTGTCTTTATGTCTAATATTGTGCAGCTGCATAAATAATGTCACCCAAAGTTTTGTCTTTCATTTAGTTTATGGTAGTATGACTAGACAAATGTATTAATGAATATACATAATGCAGAACCCACCTCAGCAGATTGTATTTATTTAGTGGTGCAAATTCTCTTGACAAATTTGAAATTAATCCAATTACACAAAAACAAACTAAATGCTGATGGTGATCCTGGCGCATTTGTGGCCCCTGGGAGTCTGGGCCTCCGGGGCGGTTGCCCTCTTATCGAGCCTTGCTTCAGACACGTTGGATTAGCCCTCTGACATCTCTTCTCTCTTGTGTTTAAGTATATATTTCTTTGTAGATAAATTGGGGGGTGGGGGACTTGTTTGGTTGAGATTATGTGAGACTGGTCCTGGCACAGCTAGCACACTCAATTGCCAGTTTATAAGGGATGCATACCTTAAACTAATGACCAATGCAACAGTCCTCCAATAAGTCCTACCCTCATGACAGGAGTTGCTCACAATTATTTTGCATGTCCAGGTTAAGTCTGAAGTCTTCCAGATGAAGTCCAAGTCAAGTCTTTTCTAGTTGTAATTGTATCATCTACTATAAGGTACAGAGGTTGCCAGATCAGATTGCCTGTTTCCAGCCCAATCATAACATAAAACTTGCCCAATTCAATTGTTACTCAGGGAAAATATTGCTAACATTGCTACAGTGCATAAAATCAGCACTTCCCTAAACCGTTCATGCAGTAAGGATGTATAGCCTACTGTTGGATTGACTGCATTAGGTTTAGCTAAGTGAACCGAAATCAGAGTTATTTGTCTGTGTTTCAGGCCAACACTGTGTTTGGTTATACAGTTGACAATTGAGGAAATCACCCTTTAGCCCAGGGAGTTTTACCCAGAGTTTAGTCTGTAAGGTCACACTTCCTGCTGATGTGTCGCCCACAAAAACGACACGTTGCGCTACGTAGACATAACGTTATATTATTGTTAGGGGTTTAATGGGGGTAAGAGTTCGCTGTTTGTGGTGAAAATCTGCCGTGAAAGCCCAAACACGAGGTAAAAGAATCTCGTCCCCCCCCCGTGTCTTCACTTCCTGTTCCGGAAGGAGCGGCGGGGGTTGGTTCATGGGGGATGGAGGCTCGAGCTCCCTCCGAACGATTCCGATCTCAGCCGATCTCCTGGACCGGCGGTAGTGCTGCTTTTTCTCTGCTGCGTGTCCTCCTCGCGTCTACACCGTCCGTCTCTGACACTATTTCCATCATGGTAGACATTTTGATGTTGATGTTTTTCGCCATCGTCGGCCTCGTCTTCCTTTCCTACATCATCTACTTGCTGTAGATCGTGATGATGATGATGATTTAGATGACGATGAAGCGTCCAATTCGGCCACACGGACGGCCGGTGCACAGGGGTGTGTGTTCTTCCTCTCCTGCGTTCCTGGTTTCCATCATGGCAAGTGGTAAGGGAGCGTTTCGTTGCACATATTCAAATATAAAATTTGATTTTTTGCACATTATTACACCACAGGGAGGATGTGTGCTGTGTGGCTTTCCACGAATGCAAGCTGTATTCTACAATATATGTGTGAAATGATCACACTATTGCACTTGAATACGAAAATACCTTTATAACAGTGATTTACTGTAAATGTTTGACAGCAGCTGTCATCTGTTTCAGGGAGAAGAGCCGGGTCCAGCCATGATGGTTTCCCCACTGGAGCTGTCATATAGGAGGGGCGGAGCAACCCAGCTAAAAGGGAAAACAAACAAACCCTCTACTACCCCACCCACCCCCTCTACTTTATAATCAGTCTAACCAGTGTATATTTATGCTACTCAAGGTTGTGCATATTCCTCCTTAAAGGAGGGGACATGTTACCTCTGCACAAGTCCAGTCCATCCGTAGACATGGATGCAGGACGGTTTTGTACGATTGAGCGTGATCCAGGTGTAGAATTTGCCTTTTTAAAACACTGGGAGCCAACTGTTGGCTCTCACTATAACGTGTAATGTTCACCATCCTTGTGACTGTGTGGTCAATCCTTCTGTACTCATGTTTGCCTTGGTTGCCTCAGCCTTGACATCAATGTTATTATGTTACTTCATGCCGTGTGGTCACTGTTTTCTTCTCACTACAGTCATTATTCCCCGTCAGTATAAAGCCGAGGGGAATGTTTCCGTTATATCACTCAGTGTTCTGTACATTTGCTATGTTTGTCTGTTTTATTTATTATGTTGGATGCAAATGGCATCCACCATGAGCGATGGTGTCATTACAGATCCACTGTATGTGCTTGTCAGTTTTACCACCAAACATCATATCAATTATGTGTTAAATATAACTAATGTCATGGTTACTGATGTGCTGAGATTAATGGTGGTGTTTCACACCACATGTCAAATAAAGAAGATTTCAGTCAACCCATTCGTTTCCTCTTCATTTCCACACGTCAAAATATAATTTTTGTTTTGCTTATGACCATAAAACGTTCATTTCTGTCAAAACATTTAACTGCACATTGCATTGTTCTCATTTTATTTTTATTATTTTCTAATAATTATATTTCTGTCTACAACAATGCCCTTCTGTGTTCAAGTGAAGTATATCATTCTATAATGTGTGTTTTCTATCTAAATTAGAGACACTGGCCTTGATGGAGTGCGAGTAAATATGAACTTTCATTTTACAAAGTATATTGTGGTATCAGCAAAAACATTTCGACATGGTACATAATATCATCACACTCCGTCCGATGTATGCTCGTAAATTAGGATGCACAATGTGACATTTTAAAGATCGTCAGTGCTATGCCACATGCTGTCCTGCAGATGGTGCTGTTCACCTACATTAGGCTGAACCAGCTGACGTCAGTGTGCCCATGAAGTTAATCTACTTGGCTCGATGGTCCGAAGAACAGGTGACGTGTGATTTTAATTAAACAGTCACAGTTAATTGAAATCAGCATGTATTATGTACGGACGGCTTCAAACGCACTAAACCAGATCATGTGAGCAATTTTTTGAAGAGATAGGCATGGTGTGTTTATATTTTGTATTTATGATGAAGGATTGTCTCTCCAAGGTGACAGGTCGGCCTGTTTTTATTTACATATTTAACACATTTACATTTAGGGCATTTAGCAGACGCTTTTGTCCAAAGCGACTTACAATAAGTGCAAGAAAGTGAAAGAAAGAAACCACAACACAACACAACATCATTGCCGATAAAGTAAGAGTGAAATAGAAACAAATCTGAGGTCCTCATCTGAGTAAAGTAGTAGCTGTTCAGCAAGTATACAACAGTGCTATGATCAAAGTGCTAATGAGTGTAATGCATTCCTTTAACTCCTTTCCTATAAATAGTTCCACATTTTGGGGAAATACTCTCATTTGCTGTCTTAGAATTAAATTAGCGCATTATACTGGGGAAACAGCTAGCCAAGCTCATGAAAAGAGTCCTGCACTGGACACCCTACAACTTCACACTATATATTTTTCATAATGTCTAAAAACGAACAATATAATGTCAATTACTGAGCTTTAAAAGTGTGGGTCGGTGGATTTTGTCACTTTTGGACAAAGCCAAGCTAGCTGTTTTACCCCCTTTCTCATCTTTATGCAAAGCCAAGCTAACCAGCTGCCTGTAGCTTCATAATCATTGTGTGTGTGTTTGTGTGTCACAGCATCACACTCCTCCTCCAAACACTTAGCTGAAGTTTCTCCCACATGTGTGCAGACGGACCCACTCTGGGAAATAATCGGAATTCCTCAGCTGATAGTATAATCTACCACTCTGAGCATTACAATACACCCGCTGTTCTATCTGAGAGCACACACACACATAGGCTACACACACACACACACACACACACACACACAGTCAGCTCACTTCAAATAGCATCTTCTTTGGCTCAACCAGATCAAATGACGCTGCAGCAGTCTACAGCAGAGGGTGTTCAAGGAAAGGGAAGGAGGACGCACTGAAGCTGGACTATAGAAAGTCGAGCCGGATTTGTTTGGTTGTTTGCAGCTCCACATGTTGCATGACCTTGTTGTACTGCATTCCTGACCCCCTCCCTCCCTCCCTCCCTCCCCCGCTCACTGGCCTGTCACACTGCTCCCCGCTACCATATCAGATCATGTCACAGCTATGTTATGCATCCATTGAATCAAAATAAGCCCGAACAGGTGCTCTTTTGTTTTTCGGCTACATGGACCTTGGGTTTCCCCATGGGCAGTATTTTTGGATGGATGCGGTAATATGGGACATTTTAAAGTGTTTATGATTCGTTTATAAGGAAAAATCCACCCGTGGAACTGCTGCAGCTGCTGGCAGCGTGCCTTGCATTTCTGAGCCCATTTATGTTTTTCTTATTTTCTTCTTATAGTGTAGTAAAATGTACACAATGTGACAACACTGCCAGATGTTTCCAGGGCTGAATTTCATGGCTGAAAAAATGTCACAAATCTAAAGCATTAGTGATAAATATCAGGTTTTTGTCACGTCCTTAAAAAAGAGATGAAGGCAATTTTTCCGGATAGAAGTTTTTCACCACACAACAATCATACACAGAGACACCCATTATATGAGATTCTGGTTTCCAAATGAACTTCAGCCACAAAACATGTTGTCTTTGAAATACAGCAACGAGTGTGACTATTTCTGTCTGCATCCATTTGTCTGTTCCACGGCTGGATCAAACAATCTTCTACAGTAATCAGTCACTGAAACAGATGTAGAAAATCACAACATGATGACTCCTGGAATGCTCCGACCCTCACAAATCAGTAAGGAATTGCATGTATAATACAATAGATGGAGAGGTAGCGGTGGGAGGGCCGGACAGGATAGAGACAGAGCAAATAAAGAAAAAGGAGGCAATGAAAGAAAAGAGAAAGAGGGAGGGTGGGGAGGGGGGTTATATGTGCTTAGCCATGGCCTTCAGTGGTGGAGTTCCTGTTGTTGTGGGGAGGGAGTTTCCCTCCATGCCTAGCCGAGAGGAAAACGACAGAGGATGTCTTTTTCCTGGCTAACCAAGAATGCCCGGGCCTCGAGGTCTTTCCTCTTCTCGTGTGTTTTATCCAAGTTTATGACAGAGTTTCACTGCTAATGATGTGACCTGCTGTCCTTCTCTTTCACTATGGAGCTCGGCCAATGTTACACCGATGCATAAACATTTTAGCGGAGGCACAGGGGGGAGAACATTCCTCCCAGGGGCACAGGGATGTGTGCTCTTAAACATCCCGTCTGCCCTCACTACAGATTGGACTACACGTCCCGACATGCCCCCCCCAAAAAAGGGGGGCGGAGGCCATAAATCCTGCCAGCCAATGGCTTTGTGTCTGAGGATCTGTGGTTGGTGAGTTGCACGGCAGCTGTTGTCAATGGCAACAGAGGTTTTCAGGGAAGCATGAGCTGGACAGCTGGTAGAGGGTCCCTCAGTCCTCTACCGGGAGTCACATGATCCCCCGGCAGCCAATCTCAGCCCTCCGCCCTCCTCTCTCCCTCATTCCTTCTCTCTCATTTGTCCGCTCTGGCTCCCTTTGGCTGCAGCAGGAGGGGGAGGGGAGATGGAAAGAGAGGAGGGAAGTGGAGACAGGGAGGGAGGGAGGGAGGCGAGGGGCCAGCTTACACAGCGAACGAGTGAAAGAGCTCGAGAACGAAATCGGAGAGCGGGAGTCTCTTCGCTCTGTGTGGCTATCAAGGAGAGAGGTGAGGATCCCATCCACGCCCCGTGTGCCCTCCAGCCACCGCCCTGAGCAGGAGGAGGAGAAGAGGAGACAGGACAAGGAAAGGACACGAGAGGAGTGTTTGGTTGGATGTATCAGACTGTCACACTCGGAGACATAAGGAGAGACAGAACCATGCCTCTGTGGAGAGGTGCAGCAGCCGGCTGCCAGGCTGCCTCGCCTGTGTGAGGAGAGCAGGATTGCATTGCACCTGGGAATACTGAAGAAGAAGAAGGAGAAGAAGAAGAAGGAGAAGAAGAAGAAGAAGAAGAAGAAGAAGAAGAAGAAACAAGACAGACTCGTGCCATGACTGGGAACAGGAGGAGGGAGGAGGCTTGCTGAAATCATGGACCAGGTGAGGATGGAGAGGAGGAGAGGAAGGGAGGGACTGAAGGGGAAGTGAAGGGGACCACCAGCTTTAGTGTGCATCACATTCATACCTCACAAAACACAGAGCAGCATTCATAACATCCATCATTCTGCAAGAAAACAGCCCAGCATGCTGCTTATCCTGCGATGTGTTTTCTGCTCCCCCCGCCGCCCTGGCAAGCTAGGTTTCACTCTGGGGGAGGGGGCCAGCAGAGGTGCTGCCACCGGCAAGTGCCAGGCCTCCGGAGAGATGACACAGCCGAAAACATCAGCGGCTTATCTCTGATACCGGGCATGAGAGCAACACTTTTGGGAGAGCAAAGAAAGAGAGGCATAAAAAAAGGGGTGTGGCTCAGTTTTGTAGGTTAACCGGCGTCCTCGGTCATGATCCGTCTTAACACGTCATGCAGAAATTGGCACCCTCGTCTGGAGTCGGGATGGAGGCGGGAGACGGGATGTCATGCAACAGGGTTCCCATCCAGAGCTGTGTGTGTCTGCGTTCAGTCATTCAAAGATTCAGACGAGCTTGCTGACCGTCGTCCACAGTTTATACTGCGAGAGAAACTGATGCCTGACGAATTTGCCTCCTGGCACCTATTTAAATTGTTGCTGTTTTACAGCCTCTGTCTGGAGGCTGATTGCTTCTACTGTTATCAGGTGTTGTATCCAGGCTGGAGGCTATCAGCTGCTAGTAGTTGAGCGTTTGATGAATGGGTTTTAGAGGAGGAGGGAGTGCAGACACCCTCCCCATGTCTCCCCTACATTGCACTCAATGCACTGCCAGTGTATGTCCTAGTCATTGATTACCTCATCCCCCCTTCCCTGTCTCCCTCCCCCCTTTGCATCCTCTGCTCCTCCTGAGGTGGAAGTGTGCATCAGGTTCGTGATTGAGACACCCCAGCCCAACCCTTCCTTTGGTTGAATAATGCATGTGGTCCATAAGGGGAACATCGTGTCTGTGTCCACTCGCTCAGGTCGGGGTGACGTTAGCCCCCCAGTAACAGCAGAGATGATGTCATCACTGCTGCTGGTCAGACTGTGTGTGTGTGTGTGTGTGTGTGCGTGTGTGTTTGGGTGTGTACGGATGAACACATTTGTAGGAGGCAGGCCATGTTTCACTTGTTTATGTGTTTTCTTTCTAACTCTTAACATTATTTCCCCAAATGGGACACCTCAGGTAATAACACAGAGCACACAGTGGTTCTGAGTACATGGGTCATGGCCTCAGTTTTACACACACACACACACACACACACACACACACACACACACACACACACACACACACACACACATACACACTCACAGTGTATCAGTATCACCTCACATTTCTGCTTCCAAAAAAAAAGAAAAAAAAATGGTGTAGCTTACAGAACAATGTACTTCACAGGAAACACAAACTATTTATAAGACTGTGCTGTGCTGCAAAATGCTGACACGGCATGGCCTTGGTGCAGTGCTACGGGTGGGTCGTGTCACTTTTTATAGATGGACCGTTCTCGGACTGACGTAACAGCCTTATTTGATTATAGCGCTTCCTGTTCATCACGTGACTGTGTATCATTGTCGCCCTGTGATGTGGCCGTGAGGCTTTATCTCTGCTTGCGTTTCCTGCTGCCCCTCCGTCAGCCTGGTGTTTTAAGATGATTCTGGATGTACAGTGTTCGTCTGAGGACCTGCTGTCATTTGGCAGCGTAAACACATGCAAACATCGCTGTGCGAATGTAAACAGAGGCACACATTGTTTACTATAGCCATGGAAAGGCTGCAGAGTTTCTAGGACACCAGCATGCATCTGTGTTTCTTACTGTCCTCATTTTTCTGCTCTATGCAAGGATAGACACACCAAAAGCCCAGTGATAAGGAGGGCAGTGGCTCACAGAGGAACAGGAAAAGGCTGGTTATATAAAGTGTCTGTAGGCAGTGGGACACCTCTTTCACTCACAGTCTGCTTGCACTGCATTCTTCTGCACCCTAGTAATGCTGCGCTCCAAGCTCTGCACGTGATACTCATCCTCAGTGGAGGTGTCTGGTTTTATACGTTTATAAAACACACGGACTCACACCAAGACGGTTGTCCGAGGATGATGAAAAAATGCCAGATTCACTGCAAATCAGTTACGGCCATTAGTACTTCCGATCAATAGTCATTATGGCAGACCTGGGCAGGGCTGCGGTGACTGCTGCCCTGTGAATCCCGACCACATCCATCAGACAGAAACGAGCGGTTCTCTTTATTGTAAGAGCCAGCGAGCCAAACAGAAAAGTGAGATCGTAAAAGACAGAGCCAGAAAACTTTTCAGGGATAATGTCGCCAGCAAACCGCAATGATCTCAATTAACTCTCCTATCCTGACTGCTGTATGTATAGGTGATGGTTTCACTGTACTCAAGGGAATCCCTGATACTGCTGGATGAGCCTCAGTGGTGTGGACAAGGATGACGCTGCTGTGTTTATGCTGCTGTCTGAACACGACTCTCTGGAGGCTCGGGTTGGGCGGCAAGGCAACATATGCCTAACTGTACTCTGCATGTGTGTATACGAGTGTGTGTGAGTCCCCGTGGCTCTCTGCCAGAGTTATCTTGCAAATTGTTTTGTCTGTTTCCCATAGATGTGACTGAAGTGGAATGCAGTCAAACTTAGCTCAGAGCGAAGCAGCCGAGAAGGGAGCGTTTTACGAGAGTGAAAGTGTCTGTGAGAGAGAGAAGACGGGGTCTTATTAAGTTACAAATGAGATAGTGAGAGGGAATGTGAGAGACAACAAGTGTGAGAGAGGGAAGGATAAAGGAAAAGCCTCATGGAGGAACAGGTGGTCTAATCTGTTGCCCCACCCATTGCACCCCAAAGCCCCCTGCCTCCAGCTCTCCAATCTTTGGACTCTTAGGAATTTCTTGGTCTATTGTCCTGAGCGTTAGAGGCTGAAAGACTCTAAAAGAGTGAACTTTCTATGCATATTTACATCTAGATTGGAACACACACACACACACACACACACACACACACACACACACACACACGTACATAATATTGATGTTCTCACCAATGCAGAGACTTGTTTGTCAGTTTTGCCATGCAGGGAAGAGAGGGATTACAATGAAAATGAACCATGCTGCAGGAGAAAAAAGTAGAGTTTTAAACAGGTTTTGCATGTGGTGGCAAACATAGCAGAGGAATCAGGGGACATGCTGTATGTGGGCCATGGAGCTGTGGGAGTTGTCGATTCACCCTGGCAGCCATTACAAGGTTTCTGCAGCAGATGAAGCATCCAGTGTGAATGTAATACATTTTTATATGTTGGAGACAGCATGTTTTACTTCATTTTCTCTACTTCTCTTTGTATAAAGAGAGGAAATTTACAATTTAGGGTTCAAAACAAATTTTGTGCAAATTTTCATATATTCTTGTATTATTTTTGCACTTTCAAACATCAAAACATAAACTGGCAACTCATAATTTATTTCCAAAGAAGAGTTTGTCAAGGTTAAGATGAGGATGTTTTTGCATGTGAATAATGTTAGTACAGGGTTCATGTTCTTAATTCAGGCTCTATTGGATTGTCAGGCGGGCGATAACCAAATGGTAGATGCCTGCAGGCAGACAATGGGCAAATTGTCCTGTGAAAGAAAACTAGGACACCCATCTCCAGGAAGTAAACAGCTCCTGTTCAGCTTAGGACAACTTTGGACCTCAATGCAGAGTGATGACCAATGAATGCAGATGGCAGGGGGCGGTGGGGGGTTCTCCAGGCGTGGTCAGAGGTCAGCCCGTGTGGTTAAAGCCCTTCCTGTCAGCAGCACTTTGTATCAGTCCAGCCCATGTCAGGGATCTGCAGGCTGATGACACAGAAAAGCAGGGGTAAATGGAACAAACCAGAGGGAGTTCAAGTAATAGAAGCATCCAGTTATGAGGCTGTTTGCAATACTGACTCAGTCCAATTTAAACTAATGGGCCTTAAACTAACTTATGACCCTGGCTGTCTCTTTCTATCTCTCAGTTGTTTTTACATCCTTGACTTCGGTGTCCAGTTTTGTGTGAGGATGTCAGTGTGGAATGAACAGCTGTGCAGCTGATGCCTGCTGTTTCATTACTTTGATAATTAAACAGCCCACCACTACTACTGCCCTACTGTTAGTGGGCACCACAGCTGTATGTCAATAATGACCTGCTCGCTTCACCAGCCTCTGGCTGTTTTGGGCATCTTCACTCTTCTGTGTTAAACCCTCTTGTTTTACTCACACATCCAGAACTGTACAGACTGTTCCTTTAAATGTTGCTCAGTCAGCCATTTTTCACGTATTTTGGGCTCAGCTTGCATCGGTATCATCAGTATAAATCCCGCTAAAGCCCACTGATGGGGATACAATGAAAAACAACACAGAGCTCCACCCTTACCCCCACATCGTCCTATATTGTGCCCCCTTGTGGACTCCAAATGGAAATGCGGCTCAATTTCAATCTTTTCAGGGGGATTGAGGATTATCTATTTTTGGAAATCTCTGCAAAGGAACAGATGGTGGTCTTTTTTATTTTGACAGCATTCGACCTAGAATAACAAGTTTGTTTTGCTGTTGATGACAGTGCACCTTCTCTCCTGCCCTCATTCACAGACATATTATTTCTTGAACTTTAAGATGAATCTGTAGTAATTCAAATATAATGAAATTGTTATCTTTATCAACATTTTGCTGTTGTGTGTGTATAAGGCTTTAGAGTGAGCAATGCCAGACTTGTGTTCACTCTGCTCTTATCTCTGTCTATTATTTAGACTAAAGCATGAAGTTAAACACTAGAATCACTATTTCATTAGACTGACAGCAGCATTTAGGATGTGTGAAACATATATTTCTGCACTGATGGTTGGCAGGATTAAATCAGGGACCTTTCTGAATGTTAAAAGTCTGTCAACGCATTCTGTCCTCCAAAATGAGAACACCCTGCTTTAAGGCCAAGTCTAGACAATCTTATCTCTGAGTTTTAAGGCCAGGGAAACGCTCAGATTAGGATATGATCCTCCTTGAAGGCATGCAGGATTATTCCGTTTACTGTGTATACAGTGGCTTAAAGCTTTTGCTGTAACACAAATGCTCAGAAGGTCTGCCATTGGCCATAGGGTCTTTTATTTACATCAGTTATCTTTTGGCAAGAGGATGAATGGATATTCAAATGAGGTGTATAATAGGAATGTGCTCCATTATGAAAATCAATCAGCTATAACTGCTTTTTGTGCTTTTTTTGGATGGCCGATTTGTTTTATATGTATAGACTGCAGTTTATCTTATTTGTCAAACAGTCAAACATACAAAATCTGTGTAAAAGCCATGCTTTTTAGTTTATTGAAGGACAGAAGCAAGTCCTATACATTTAAGACAATGTGATTATTTCCTTTTTCATACGCTTTTTGGGGGCAGTATCTTCATTTAGTGGACCAAGTTTAAATTCTTTTGTTTGGCATGATAGGAAAACACATTCATTACAGTTGAAAAGTCATCAAAGCTTAAAGTAAGCTTAAAATTCTCTTTTTAACTGAATAAAGCAAAATAGCGACCTGGAGGTGTTTTAGGAAGTCGTATCAAATCATGTTGCAGGGTTTTTTCCATTCCTCACATTTTTCCAGTTGTCCATTGTCCGTATATTCAGGCAGGTTTATTCTGGGAATATACCACCTACTCTCATAATATGTCATTCTAATTGTATTCTTTATTTAGGACGTTCCTGACTCATCAGTGACCAGCATGCAAACCTGATGTAAACACTTTGGCTGATATCAGATAAACTGGTTCCCGAATGTGACTTGAACACATATTTCATCCCTCATTCCCATTGTCTCCCCCACTGCGTCGCAGGAAGTGAGGCTCGAGGCAGGACGTAGAGCTGTGAAAGGTAAAGAGGCTGCAAACACATTCAGGCTCTTCGGAGTGACAGGCAGCAGGAAGGAAGCTTGCAGCGCTGCTACTGGAACCGCTGTTTATTTTCCCTCTCTGTCTCTCAGAAGAGGTTCAGGGGGGAAGAAAAGGTTGGGGGGTGGGAGGACACTACAGGGATGTCCTTTGATAAATGTGTGCCAAGCATTTATAGTAACAGCTAATATTTATAGAAACAGTGGAATACCCTGGATGTGATTCACTTTTATCTTTGTTGTCTGAAGCTTTGAGGAATAGATCGAGACTGCCTGGAAACTTTGGGGAGTTGAACAAGTGGTCATTCGGGCAAACGGTGACACCTGAACATCCACTGCTCGTTAGACTTCCTTCTCTTTGTTCCTTTATCTCAAACACTCCCACGCGACTGTCCTAATCAGCTCTCGCCACGTTAAGGCCTAAAGAAAACTGCCTGAAGTGGAGGCTCAACGGTTCATGTTGGGGGAGGAGATAGTGTATCAGCTTGTACAGGAAGATTGGACTCAAACTGCCTTGGAACCGTTTTGACGATAGGCGTACAAACATGAAACCCAGTGAGTAGGTGTTGATGCAAATGCCTGGATCAGTGGTGAAAAGCAGTGGAAACAGGGTTAGAATTGAGGTTGAGAAAGTTATTTAGCGTGTCCAGCCAAGAGCACGGACTGGTGGTGGTCCTTGGCTGGATCTCTGCCCCAATGAGTCATTCGCTCCTGTATCCTACCCAGCCGAACGTCCGCTCCAATAGCTCCGACTTAAACCTGTCTCTGCTGCCATATAGCAGTCACGTCCACAGGCTCATAGTTGTACTCTGTCTGAGTTACTACGGCCTGTAGACGAATGAGCGAGGCAGCTGCAAGTGAAGAGAGGGGGGGTTAAAAAGAAATGTAGTGAGGGACGAGGCGGGGAGGGAAGAGGGGTCAGAAGGTCAGCAGGGGAACAGAGATGACACACAAGACACAGGAAGGAGGGTTAGACTGTGATATTCACCTTTTACTGATTATCAAAAACTGCCATCTTTAGAAACCAGAATACATCTCTCAACTGAAGTGTGTAGATTCATTTCAGGGAACCAATGGTGACCTAAAACGGGACAAATCTCATCTTCTTCACACGACAAGGGAGCAATTAGAATTGATGTATGATGAACCCGAACGCCTGCTTTCAAACTCAATTCTTCACTTATTTATGTGTAAATCTAAACACGTCGATCATGTTTCAATATGCCTGTGCAGCACAGTGACAAAGCTTGTCTGTGCTGCCCGGTCAGCTGTTTCCTCCCCTCGTGTGCCAGTTGTCAGGGCAGACAAAGAGGACTCCTCCTGTCTCGGAGAAAGGGGGGGGGGGATTTACGGCTCTAACCCTAACCCCCCCCCCTCTCAACTTCCCACAACCGCCTTCAAAGGAGTGCCACGGGAGCCTCTGTGTCAACAGGCAGCCAAAGAGTGTAAGACGTACATCAGAATCACTCACATGTCTTCATCTCCTCCACGAGTACACAAATATCCAAACCCCTCCCTCACTCATCATCAACGTGCACGTCTCAATCGCAGTCACGTATGTGTTCATACATGCTTAGCGATAAGCAGCTGAGCGTTACTTGTTAAGCTTGAGCATATGAGCTCATAGTCCACATTTCTCTGGCTCCTGACTCTGACTCACTCCCCCGGACACACTTCACACTATCAGGCCCAGACAGCGATAATCTTCTTATTACATTTGAGACCTGGACAGAAAGAAGGTTAGTCTTTATATTAAATCAGCTGAGCGAGAGAGAGAGAGAGAGGACTTGCGTATTGTGTCGTTTTTTTCAGCGGAGGTATAGCTGTGTTATACACTCCGGAGAGGCTTAAAGCAAATGATGGTGAAAAGATCTGGCAACTCCTCAGACTGAAAGTATGTGTATGCAGAGGGAGGTGATGGACATTTACTCAATTACTTGAGGGAAGCAGAGTGAAATAGAGGAGATATGAAAGAATGGGAGGGGCAGAAAGATGTGTAGAGGGGGGTAAAGTTGGAATAAATGGAGTGACCACAATTCATTGTAGCATTCCAGCGCTGAGCGCACACGCTCTGTGAATTGGCCTAGAATGGTACGGAGGATGGCAGGGGATGCCCACCCGCCACTCCCCTCATCCCACCCGAGCTAAACCAGCACAGGGGTGATGGGGGGGTCAAGCGAGTAAATGGGATGATGGTTGTTTATGGGTTTGTCCCACAAGGCGCCAGGCTGCATGTGGGATTATGTAATGACCGAAGGAAGTCTCTGGAGTCTCCCCGCTCGTCCGGCCCCTCGAGGGAAACGGATCAGGGTGTGTCGCCTCACATCACCGTTAGATCGGCGCTCACTCAGTGGATCATGGGGACAAACCCGATGCCTCGGGCTGTGTGTCAGCGACTAAGTCTGACCCAGAGACGCAGCAGTCAGAGACAGAGAGAAATCAAGTTCAGTGTGCCACGTCTTTTGGATAGACGTGGATGGAGCAGCTCTTTCCCTGTGTTTCAAAATTTTTGAAATAGCACTTACTCACCTTGCTCAGACATGACAGCACCTCAAACACACAAATCTTTCCCCTTCCTCCTCTCTGCGCCTCTCAGGCTCAGAACATCAATAATAGAAAGCACATTTTGCTCACCTGACGGACAAATCGATGCATAGCGTGAGCGTGTGTCTGCATGCAGTCTGGGATGACGTGTGGACAAACCTCAACACAGGAGGGGTCTCACTAACATCGGATCATTCTTCCCACAGAAAGTGTCGGGGCACAGGCTGATTTATAATATGATAGGAAACACATGGGCTGCAGAGAGAGAGGCAATAGAGATAGATCCAGATTCAAGTTCAGAGAAGGTCCAGCTGTGATGGCCCTCACGCTCCTTGACCCCCCCAAAAAGCAAGCTCCCTTTTCTCAGAGACCATCTGCCCCGCTCTCTCACCTTAAGACCAGGATACTGCTGCTGAGCCCCTCTGGGCTCTCACTCTGCCACGGTGGATTTCCAACTAGCCGTGGGCTCTCAAAAACGACTTTGGCAGCACTGTATGAGTAACCTGGAGGGGGGGTGTTTGGGGTCAGATATGGTAATTATGTGTCTCAAATGGGAGATGAGTGAAGGTCACGACGAGGACTTTGGGAGAGTGTCCTCTGTAAGCCTTTGGCTGGGGTATTGTGTGTCTCCGAGCGGGCCAGATGCAGGGGTTGGAGGCCGCGGGGAGAGAGTGAGCAGACAGAGGAGGCATGTTGAGATGGAGGCTGGGTTGGCAGCTGCAGCTCTTGGCGTGGGAAGCCTCCTGTAAGCTGATTCCCCCCCCCCACCACTATATGACTCCAGTCTGTTTCCCCATAAGCAGGCGGGCTTTTGAAGTGGCTCTCCGATACTTGCACTCCTCAGAGTAATAGTAGCCACATGGGCCTCCAGCTTCCAGCCACCACAGCGGCTGAAGCTAGCACCTTCTTGGCATCAGTCTGGAGTTCCTGTTCTGTTGATGAGTAAGCTTCCCCTGACTGTACTGCACGTCTATTGATTCACATAGGCAGCGTTTATCTAAGTTTTTTTCCGAGAATGTATCTATTCTTGTCTGGGTGTGGAACCAATTCTCACATCTCTCAATGAGTTACACTTTCAATGTGCTTTCTTTAGCCCTTTTCTGTTGTGTCCAGGTATTTATATGAGTCACACTCTCAACTGGGTGTTTGTTAGTAACACTGATTCATATTCAGGCTTGGAGATTTTCCATATATGTGAAGTTAAGTGTAGTACATCCCATTTCATAAGCCTATGTATTACTTCTTTTCCAGTACATATGAGGTAGCTTTTCAGTGTCACCATAAGGTGATAGAAGTTAATCAATTAGTCGAACGATTGACCTATTTTGTATTTTCTTCGTTGTTTAAGTCATTTTTTTAAGTTCACTTGTGTCTTCTCAAATGCAAATTGAGAAATTGATCTGCAGATGAATCAGTAATGAGAATAATTCTCTTTCACTTCCTTTTTACAACATAAAAAGTCACCTTCATCATTTGAGATTCCACAATCTTTGAATGTAGCCTACCGAACATTTGGAGTGTACATGTAGGCTGCTGTACTTAAGTACAATTTGTAGGTACTTTATTCAAGTATTTATGCTACTTTATACTTCACTATATTTCAGAGGGGGGGGAATAGTACTCATGAATGCAATGACTTTTCAGGTGAAACAAACCTACAATGAGAAGAGTTAAAAAAGAAAAAAGGGATTGTACGTATTGCCTCGTTGGCATCAGTGAGCCTCTCCTCCCTGCACACAAGTGTTTTGGAGCAGCCAGAGGGAGCCCACACGCTGTGGGTCTGCAGGGCGGAGCACAGATTTACCCACCCTCCTCTAATTTGACTCCCTTCAATTGTCAAGTTAACTATAATGCAAATGTAGTATTTCCGGTGAAGATGTTCACCATAAAAGCTTAGACGTCATTTACAAAACATAAGGAATTCATTCCTTATTATTTAAAAAACGTCATATTCAGCCAACGTGCACTTGATTAGATTATACAGTATAATTATGATTATTAACGCATTATTATTATTATTATTACTAATAATACATTAGTTGATTTATAATTTGTATTAGTAATCTGATCATTTAAGTCATCAAATAAAATCCAAAAATAAATTGTAGAAAAGTACCATCAAACAAATACACAAGTAAAGTAGAAGTACCTCACAACTGTAGCCCACTTGTTACATTCCAACACTTTTCTTGTAATTTGAACACGTCCCCTCTCCGGAGTTTACTTTGAAGGCAGAGTCGCCCGACTTCCGGTGCCCCCCCACTCTGTTTTGACGCGGCGGCTGCAGCGAGTTTCCAGGCAGAGAGCACAGTGGGATTTAGTTATGTACGACTGATGCGGCCCGGCGGCGGAAGAAGCAGTAGAAGAAGAAGAAGAGGAAGAGGAGGAAGAGGAGGATGAGGAGGGGGTGAGCGCAGCCAACGTCCCGAAAACAACGGGAACAGAGAGGGTTGTTGTTTTGTTTTTTTCTCAGGAGGAAGGAAGGAAGCGGGACAAGTGTTGAACATATAAGTTTGAGTCTTGCCCGGAGCATTGTTACTCTCGGAGCTGCCTCCGTTGCCGCCCGTGCAGCAACAAATCTGCCTCTCCTCGCCGCAGCCCAACAGTCTCTCTGTCCAATGAATGGAGTTGCTTTCTGCCTTGTTGGAATACCACCCTACTCTGAGAACCACGTAAGTACACGCAGGCTGTGTGTGTTCGTCAATGTATTGATACCGGGGCGTTATTGTGTTTGGACGGGCTGAAGTGCTGCCGGTCAGAGAGCGTGATTTCATAAGAGGATTAACACTAGTTTACACAGCCACTGTGTACACACACTTACATACACTCAGTACTGTACAAGTGTTTGATCGGTGCTTGTTTTCTGTCGCTATTGTTGACGCCAAATGGTGCGCAGCCGAACGAATTCAGCGTCTGCCTCACAAAAGTGATCCACATTCACGTTAAACTCCGTGTTGCTTCGCTCTTTTGTCCGCCTCCTGGTGCAGCGAGGCGGTCAGCGTGGAGACGGGACGTCCCAAACAGAGATGGGTGTTTGGAGAATCCCTTCTTCTGTAGATTTTTATTTATTTATTTATTGTTACCATTAATCAGGCAAATAAGTCGGAATCTATATGGATATGCACTTTTGCTCACTCACATAAACAAGCCATCACACAGTGCTACACATGAAGGTGGAGATTTCTTAACTTGTGATAAAAACAATCAATTGAAAGATGTGAAACCTGTGACCTTTTAAATTAATAAGCATCACAAGACTTCACAGCCACCAGTAGAAAGAAACGCCTTCATGAATTTGCTATACAAGGTTGAAGCATTTGATTTTGCATTATAAAGTAAGATGTTGTGAATTTATTGGGTTTTCTCTGCTGAGAGGCATCTATTAAATTCCTCCTTATCTGACTTCAGGAATGTGTACTGAAGCAACGATGTGTCACAGTGAAGTCATGAGGAGAAGATATGTCACCCTGGGCGGTGGTCTGCTTATTGCCGGAGGTGGCATATGGTTTGGTATCTGCTTTGATTTAACCCCAGAGGCTCCGTGTGTGATGTGGTTACGGCGGGGAAGTTGCAGAGATTCCTCTTTCGGTCCCTTTGGCTGAATCTGGTGTAGCGTTTTTGTCATGAGGTCATATGCAGTGTGTCTTCCTGTGTGTTGCGTTATCGTTCTCATCTTGCTTATCATCCTCTGCCACTCTGTGTGCTCGGTGTCAGAGCATTTTTGCTCCCTTTTTATTTGTGTTGCTGTTGATTTTTATCCCCTTCTGCAAAGAATAACGTTTCCTCCTCTGTGGTCACGCTTTAATTTAACCTCAGTTGGATTCACTTCTAGGTTTTCAATTTGACGATTGTTGTGTACAGTTTGGTAATAAAATACTTCTGTCGCCTTAATGAAGTTTCAAAGTCACCAAACAACTTCCAACGTGTCTGATATCCTCCAGCATGACTCTCTGAACTGTTTTTACATATACATACATAGTTCACATAGCTCCTATGCTGACCTCAACTACTCTAAACTCAGCCCCCGACCTGTTTCATACCTGACCTTTGACCCTGCATGTCTCAGGCAACACCCATCTCTCTCTCTCTGCATGTTCTCTCACTTGTCTTTGGCAAGAGAGAGGAGTTTAACTTCATGATGGCTGTATGCATCCGAGACGGCATGTTATTAAGAGCTAATCCATGTAATAAAGACCAATAGGGAGATGCTAAATGACACTGTAATCTGTTTCAATATTTAATATGCCAATATGAGACACTGGGTAAATAAGGCTTTGTATGCCCGTTCAGCATCTGTGCACGGAGAAAGGAAGGCACGAGAGTGTTGAGCGGTTATGATGACGCCCAGTGGGACTAGTACGATGCTGTTAGCAGGCCTGCTCTAATGTGGTGGTGCAGGGTTTGTGGGTGAGATCAATAGAGGCAGTCTACGGCAGGGCGGGGCAGAGGGCAGGACGAGCATCGTGTCCAATGCTGCATTGTACCATGTGATGCTGAAGTATATTGATGACGGGAAACACGAGAGCGCTTTTATGAAAATCTTGAGCTGAGTCGGTCGATGTTAAAGCCCTTTTTTTTGTACCAGTTTGTCTCTGATACGCTGCAGACTAACGCAGGATTATGCTGTCGTCTCCTTTGTGATTATTTTCTATTTTTTGCCGATCCATAACCTTTGAGATTCCTCCTGATATGGAGACTATCATTACACCGAGGTCCAGCTCTTCCTAACAGTCAAAACACACACTTCAGACAGAGCCCGTGGCTGATCCACAGACCATCTTTTAATCTGAAGGCCAGCAGATCACAGGACAGCCACTTCTGATAGGTTTCAAACCTCAGACCATAGAGGGCCTATCCTGTCTGGCCCAGGATCAGCTCCTGGTCAAAGGCAACGTTAACTGGAAGCAGCTGTATGATGCTGCAGAGCAAAGCATTTTTGTGATCATTTGCAGATGGTTTTCACCACGTAATAGGCACATAGCACAGACAATACTGCAATGCTGGGAATTTATGTGATCCTTCCTACAGCGTATGCCAGTTCAACGCTGTATACCAGTGCTTTCTAACCAGGTGGTCAGCACCAGAGGGGTTGCATGAATCTGAGGAGTTGTGAGGCGATTTTCAGGACAAAGAAAAACAGTAAAAAGGATGTTTTTTTATATTACTTTTCCCTCATGTCTGTTCCTTTGTGAATAAAGGAATTTAACCCATAGAAATGATTCACATAAACAGTTAAATCTGAGAGGGAAAAAGTCTCTGTTGATTGAGCGTACCAATATGTAAATACACATAAATGCTTTACTATGTCTTCATCGTACACTTGATATAACATTTGATGCTGATATAGTGTATAATATATTACTGTAACATTCCCTTTTGTAATAACAAAAGTTACTCATGCTGCTGCTATGGAGCACTTTTGCCAAATTTTGAGTGAGGGAAAGTTCACAGGAAGCCAGACAGTTTTGCATTGCATTGTGGGACATGATTCTCCACTACCCTGAAGAATGAAATAGTAGTGGCAAACATAGTTTTTTCATCCCTCCAGGCTGAACGTGCGACATACCGGAAACAGGACAGGTATTTGTCCCACATGCTGTCTGCGTGGAGCTCCACGGTGGACACGGAGAGCACGGCAGTAAAGTGTGTGTTGCAGAGCGCGCTGCAGCAGTCCGTTAACGCCATTAAAACATCTCTCACACCTTTACACCTCGACACCGTCGCCCCCGCCGCATTCCTCGACTCCGGGCCCAGAGACGGCAGCTGCACTGCCTCTCACACCTCATGTCCGCAATCATTAACCTGGAAAGTGTGTGTGTTGACACACTTGAATCACACACACACACACACGTTCACAAATATAGGCACTCCAGCATGTTTACATCACACTTTAAGAGGCAGAGTTAAACACACACAAATCATAATCTGAACGCAGTTGTAAGAAACATGATGGTCTCACACACACACACACACACACACACACGGATGCTTTCCGTATTGAAGATCACAGTAAAGACCTACTCCATGGAGCGATTTGTCCTTCTGCACTTATGTTTGCACGAGGAAGTCCTTGATGCTGTACAAACATCGTGCAGCGAGTGGAGGCGGGCGAAGGACATCAGTCATCGTTGACCTTGTTTACTGTGGTGAGAGGGGAGCGGCTGCTGTAGCGCCGCTCTACAAAGTGGGCGTGTTTCTGTTGCTAATGGCCCTTTATTGATCTCCCTCTTGTCAGTCAATATAATTATTAGCGTGATTCATTTTATTACTGATAAAATAACAGCGTATTTAATAGTTCAGTCAACACTGTAAAGTCCAGTAGCCTTTTGTATTCCTTCTAAAGCAGTGTAACGGTTTGATGAATCATTGTATTCCACACTGACCTGCAGTGTTGAATATATTCTGTATCTCCTTATTGACGAATCAATGTTTTTATTGCTGCACCATTTCATCAAATGGAAATACTCTAGAAGCGTTGTGCATCATCATCTGAAGATTCATCCCGGCATATTTGGTATCTTTTGAAACCTGGGATCCCCACTGGAGCT